>NC_086321.1:124520781-125120781 GCF_036172605.1 Pelobates fuscus
CGGCGTTCGGGAGTTTCCTGTGCACCTGCGCGGCGTTCAGGAGTCTCCTGTGCACCTGCGCGGCTTTCGGGAACTCCGGGACGCATGCGCGGCATTCGGTGGTTTTAAGCGTTCGCGCGGCTTCATTCGAATAAGCGCGCGAACGCCATTACACGAATTAGCGCGTTCGCGCGCAAAATCTGTTTGTTTCTTTCTAATTTTGCCGTTCGCGCGTTTTTTCGGTCATTTGCACATGCGCGATGACGTCAGACGCCCTTCTTAGGACAGTTTAAATTTTCATCTTCCTGGAGAATTTCTGGCACCATTGAGATCAAGGGATTGTTGGTTCTTCACCTTTCCAGGTTCCTTTTTCTTCTAAAGTAAGTTTTCCCCTCCTATTTTATTTTTGTTTTGTTTCTTGTAGTTTCTTCTTCTTGGTTTAATTTTCGCTGTTCCATCTATTATTTATAGATGGATTCTCGCTCAAGATCCAGGGAATCGGATTCTTCTCATCATAATAGGTCACAATCTAAGCAATATAGGTAAGCCATCCTTAAAAAAATAAATTAAAAAAAAAAGTGTGGTAATGTACTAATGAGCACGTTTGGTGTATTGCAGTGCTAAAAGTACAAAGACTTCAGGATCGTCCAAAGGGAAGTCGCCCAAAGGGACGCTGTGTATATCCTGTCATAACAGAGCCATAGAAGGGAAACGTCTCTGTTCAGATTGTCTCTCAGCAGCTGCTGGACCTTCTCATTCAACACCGGACTTTAGGCAACTTATTAAGCATGCAGTTGCCCAGGGCATCAGAGAGGTTGGTAAGACCCACAAGCGACCTAGATATTCTGAGCCGTCAGATTGGTCTCCAGGAAACTCGGAAGATGAGTATATGGATTTGGCTTCGCTGAGAGACCTAGCTTTTTCCTCGGAGGAGGATGCTATGCCTGATCCTGACTTCCTGGTACCTGCGGAGGTAGATCATTTAATTGCTCGGGTCAGAGAAACCCTTGCCTTGAAGGAACCCTCAGAGGAGGAACCCTATACATCTAACCGCTATTTCTCAGATCTTAGAAGAAAAAGAGCGGCTTCCCTGTGCATACCACAATTAGTAACCTTATTAAAGAAGAATGGTCCAGGTCTGATAGGAGATCATCTGCAAAAGGGAAGTTCTCCAGATTATATCCGTTTGATTCCAAAGATGCTGAAACATGGGATCTTCCACCCAAAGTTGATGCTGCTGTGGTTAGACTAGCCAAGCACACTACCTGTCAGGATCGGGACAGGGATCCAACACGCAGAGTACAAACAGGTAATAGGTACGTATACCGGACCTTAGAATGGCCGGACTAACGTAGGAGAAAGTAAAGAATGGTCTAGAGACAAGCCGAGGTCGAAGGAACGAGAGAGCAGGAAAGCGAGAGACAAGCCGAGTCAAGGGTAATAGAGGTAAGCGAGGTATAACAAACAAGCCGGGTCAAAACCAAAGAGACAGAATATAACAAGAGCACTGAGTGACTAGACAAGCTAGAACCACGACAGGGCAATGAACAAATGTAGAAAGCCCTACTTTATACCCTGGTTCCAGATAGGTAATCACGCCCCCGACGAGTCCTCATTCGTGCTCAGGACTTGATTGACAGGTCGGGACGGGTTGTCGTCATGACGTCGGCTACTGAGCGCCGCGTCATAAAAGGAAGTGGATACCTCGCGGCCGGCGTGTAAACGACCGGGAGAACCGCGAGGAATGAGTGATTCAACCCTTTTGGGTCCAAGTGTCTCACCTCCTCAGAGGTAGAGACGACAGGTACCCTGACACTACCCTACCGGTGGACGATGCAGGCTCCTTCAGGGATCCAATGGATCGTAAGATGGAATACTACCTTTCAAAATCCTATGTAGCCTCAGGCACAAGTCTCCACCCTGCCGTTGCTCTCACGTCAGTTACAAGAGCTATGAAGGTTTGGCTACAGGAGCTGGAGGAGGACATCAGGAGTGGCAGAAGCCGTTCCTCCATTATAGATGCCCTAAGAGATATGCGTCTTGCAATTGATTTCTCTTCGGAAGCTGCAGTGGATCTTGTAAGAAACCTTGCTAGAAATATGTCCTTCTCCATTTCCTCCAGGCGGGCGCTTTGGCTCAGATCTTGGGCAGCCGATGCTTCCTCCAAGAATAGTTTGTGTTCTTTGCCATTTCACGGGAGTATGTTATTTGGCAAGAATTTGGACGAATGCATTAAGAGGGCGGCTGAAGGAAATAAAGCCTTTCTACCTCAGGAGAGGAAGTATAAAGGATCATTTCGTGCCCGGAAAGAGTACCATTCCTTTCGTGACAGTAGGTCCTACAAGCCGGGTAGGGAATATTCCAGATTTCAACCTGGGAGAGGAGCCCCATCTGGAAACAGAGGAGGCAAGTCACGCGGTTCATCTTCCTCTAAAAATCCGAGGAATTTATGACTACGTATTTCCCAAAACCGAAGGTGTCGGGGCTTGTCTTCTCCAATATCTACCGATGTGGACCGAATCCACAAGCGACGACTGGGTGCTGGATATTATTCGGAGAGGTTACCTGCTAGAATTCTTCAAGCATCCTCCCAACAGGTCCTTTCACCTCACAAAGTGGCCAGGAGACAAGGAAAAGTGCATGGCCCTACAAAACTTCATCCTTTCCTTGCAGAAGGAGAAGGTCATCATCAAAGTGCCAGCAGGCGAAAGAACTCAAGGGAGACTCAAGAGTTAAGTGGACTTTTTATGGACTTTCTCATAGAGTGTTTTATTTATATTTGTTTTTATTGATTTATATGTATAATAAACAGTTTTAATATATATATATATATATTTTTTTTTTATCACTCTGAGATATCCATTATATATTTTTTCCTGGTCAACATCTTACTCCTTGGTGGGGATTATACCACCTACACGTTACAAACTAGAGCGAGGCACGCTCTAGTAAATGTGAGTACGATACTTTCTATTCACTTGTCACCCACAAAGTTATCAGTATTTACTACACTATGTGGATTCTTCTGTCTGTTTATATGTTCTTTGTTTGAGACCATCAAGACGTGGACCACCTCATATTTATCCTAGGACGGGGATCATTCCGTCTATGCGCAAGAACAGCAGAGCTCTGTATTTAGCTCTGACAAATGTGAGTGTATATCTATATATTTTCTATTTCTTTACGGATTATTTACAGGGTTACACTATTATTTTGTATATTCTTCTCTTTTTGAGGTATACTACTGAAATTGTATGACCATAAGGATTCGAGTACGTATGTTCGTATCACAATAAGGGCGCGGTTTCCTTTTCCTTTTTGTTCACGAAAGAACGCAAGGGTTTTACTCCCACATCTTCTTAACAAGGAAATCCTCAGGGGGATGGAGACCCATTCTGGATCTACACAGGCTAAACAAGCATCTGCACATTCGCAGATTCAAAATGGAATCCCTGCAATCTATAATAAAAGTAGTGTCACCCAACCAATGGATGCTGTCTATAGATCTGTTAGACGCATATTTTCACATACCCATTGCCCAAATCCATCAGAAGTTTCTGAGGTTTGCTGTGGAAGAAGGTCATTTCCAGTTCAGGGCCCTCCCCTTTGGACTGAGCACAGCCCCGAGAACGTTTACAAAGGTCCTGATTGTTCTCATCGCAGAACTCAGAAAGCAGAACATTGCTATTTACCATTATTTGGACGACATCTTGATCTTAGGAAACAACGTAGATTCTTTGACATCCCATGCTATTACCAGCATTCAGTTTCTGCAAGCTCACGGCTGGAAGATCAACACCAAGAAGAGCCACATCCACCCAACGCAATCTATGGTTTACTTAGGTGCCCACTTCGACACTCTGAAGGGCACTGTCCAACTTTCATCAGCAAGACAACTGAAACTCAGGATGTTATTAAGAAGAATGCTGAAATCCACGGTTGCCCCTGCAAAGGCTATAATGAGCCTCCTTGGTTCCATGTCCTCCACAATAGGACTGACCAGATGGGCTCAGTGGAGAATGAGACCATTCCAAGCCAACTTCCTGAGACAATTCTCCTCCGGGAACCTGTTCCAAGCCATCAAGCTTCCCCTGAATGTACGCCATTCTCTGATCTGGTGGCTAAACAGAAAACACCTATCCAAAGGTTTTCCATTAGGAGACATCGCGTGGATGACTGTGACGACGGATGCCAGCCAGTGGGGTTGGGGCGCTCATTTTCTCCACGACTTTGCGCAGGAAGAATGGAGTTTCAGGACAAGCAATGTTCATTCCAATTTACTAGAACTTCTGGCTGTCCTCAAAGCATTGAAGCACTTCTCGATCCATCTCAAGGGTCAATGGGTGAAGATAAGGACGGACAACTCCACCGTAGTATCCTATGTCAATCACCAAGGGGGTACCAGGAGCTGCAAGATGATGGAAATCATGAATCACCTGATGTGGTGGGTTCAGAGAAACCTGTCTGGCCTTACAGCCATCCATCTCCCAGGGAAACGGAATCAACTGGCGGATTTCCTCAGCAGATCCAGGATAGATCCGGGGGAATGGTGCCTATCACACAGGGTATTCCGCATGATTGTGGACAAATGGGGTCTCCCTCAAGTAGACCTTCTAGCCACTCGGGCCAACAGAAAAGTAACACTTTTCTTCACGAAAGAAGAAGACCACCTAGCAGTGGGAAGGGATGCTTTATCAAGCCCCTGGAGGTTCAGGATGGGCTATGCGTTCCCCCCGTTTCCACTAATTCTCCCGCTCCTGAGGAAGATGAGAACAGAGCAGGTGTCTCTCATCCTGATTGCGCCTTATTGGACTCGAAGACCTTGGTTTCCTCTGCTTCAAAGTCTTTCGGTGGAACCTCCTCTCCCACTCCCTAGAGCTCCGGATCTTCTGTTCCAGGGTCCTGTATTGCATCCAGATCCTGTCTCTCTCAATCTCATGGCTTGGAAACTGAAAGGAACCGGCTTTTGAACAAAGGATTCTCCCAGGCCGTTATAGACACTATGCTGAAGGCGCGTAAGCATTCCACTTCAGCCACTTATTATAGAGTGTGGGAAGTTTTCTCCGACTGGGCCCTTCACAGGAATGTTGATATTCAAGATCCCTCCTCCTCTAATATTTTGGAGTTCCTGCAATCTGGGCTTGCTAAAGGGCTGTGCTATAACACTCTCAAGGTGCACGTCTCAGCTTTGTCCACTCTAACCAATCATAGATGGGCATTGGACTCTGATGTCATCAGGTTCATCAAAGGAGTCCTTCAGATGAAGCCTCCTATTAAACCATTTGTTCCATCCTGGAATCTCCCTCTGGTCCTGAATGCCTTAAAGTTGGAACCTTTTGAACCATTTGAAACAGTTTCCCTACATGTTCTCTCTATTAAGACTGCTTTGCTGATTGCCCTAGCTTCTGGCAGGAGAGTTTCTGAGCTCAATGCTCTATCCATTAAGGAGCCTTTTACGGTCTTTCACAAAGACAGAGTGGTCCTCCGTACGGGTCCTGAATTTCGACCTAAAGTCACCTCCTCCTTTCACATCAACGAGGATATTGTTCTTCCATCTCTGAGGTCGGACTCCCAAGAAAAGGTGAATTCTGCTGACCTGTCTTCTCTGGATCTAGTGAGATGCCTCCAGATATATATTGATAGGACTTCTGCTTGGCGTTCTTCTGACAGTCTTTTCGTCCTTCATAGCAGCTGTAAAAAGGGCTCACACGCTCCCAAATCTACCATTAGCAGGTGGATAGTAGCAGCTATCATTCTGGCTTATCAATCTGCTGGATATCCGGTCCCTGTGGGTCTTAAAGCCCATTCCACTAGGGCTCTCTCTTCTTCCTGGGCAGCCGCAGCTAATGTCTCTCCTGAACTCATTTGTAAAGCAGCTACATGGTCTTCCTCTAACACTTTCATTAGGAGCTACCAAATTGATGTCAGAGCGGGTTTATCTGATCAATTTGCTAAATCGGTCCTGTCTGTATCCAATGCCTGATTTCTGTGTTTGTCACTTGTTGTGGTGTTAATACACTTTGCATTCAAAATTTTGGAGTCTCTTTTTGTGTCTCTTTCCCTCCCTGGTTTCTTGCTTGGGTATTACCCAATGTTGTGCTGCCATGGATATGGCCAGGAAAATGGAAAATTTATTCATACTTACCGTAATTTTCTTTTCCTGGTCATATGCCATGGCAGCGCAAGGGTCCCACCCGGGGCTATTGCTGGAAAACGTGACTGGGGAAGGAGGGGTAGGAGGTGGTACTTATACGGCTTAATTATTATTCCTGTCCAATGGGGATAGGGAGGAGCTACCCAATGTTGTGCTGCCATGGCATATGACCAGGAAAAGAAAATTACGGTAAGTATGAATACATTTTCCATTATATATACACATATACACACACACACACACCAGTTAAGACAGGAGCACTCGCTTGGATTTTCCAAAAGTGTATTAAATCATCTGCATAAATCTACATCAACGTTTCGACCCTTCAGGGTCTTTATCAAAATTTATCATCTTGATAAAGACCCTGAAGGGTCGAAACGTTGATGTAGATTTATGCAGATGATTTAATACACTTTTGGAAAATCCAAGCGAGTGCTCCTGTCTTAACTGGTGTGTTGATTGGCCTGGAGGCACCCGGGTAATATCTGTTTGATTTTTCATTTGGGGTTGAGTGCCAGAATCTGGACTTTATATATATATATATATATATATATATATATATATATATATATATATATAGGTGGGCAGTGTATGCAGTGTGCGTGTGTGTATATATGAGTGGGCAGTGTGTACGTGTATATATGGGTGGGCAGTTTGTACATCGTGTGTATATATAGGTGGGCAGTGTGTGCAGTGTGTGTGTGCGTATCTATGGGTGGGCAGTGTATGTGTGTATATATGGGTGGGCAGTGTGTCCATCATGTGTGTGTATATATAGGTGGGCAGTGTGTGCATGCATATATGGGTGGGCAGTGTATGTGTATATGGGTGGGCAGTGTATGCAGTGTGTGTGTGTGTGTGTATCTATGGGTGGGCAGTGTATGCAGTTTGTGTGTATCTATGGGTGGGCAGTGTATGCAGTGTGTGTGTTTCTATGGGTGGGCAGTAAATGCAGTGTGTATATATGGGTGAGCAGTGTGTGTTTGTGTGTGTGTATATTTATGGGTTGAGCACATAGGCGTGCGCACGGGGTGTGCCGGGTGTGCCTGGGCACACCCTAATCCCCGCGGCACGCCTCTGGAGTGAGACTGGCAGGGGAGAGATCTCTGTCCCTGTCCCTGTCCCTGTCGGCTCGACTGTTCCCGGCAGCTGGGGCTCCACAGTGCAGCAGCAGCACACTCACGCTGGGGTCCTGGAACAGCCTTCACTGTGTTTCCACTCACAGCAGCTGAACATATGAAGCAGGCAGCCAGGAGGATCGATTCTGGAGAGAAACCACCCTGGTGATCCTGCTCCGTCTGACAGCCTTTACACACAGGAAGCATGTGACCTGTTATTCAGGCACAGACGGGCAGCCCAAGCGGGACTTAAAGGTCTGTTTCCTGTCTGTGTGAAAGGCTGTCGGGCAGGGAGAGGGGGTGAGCAGGGAGTCCAGAGCTGCTGGCAGGGGGGGAGGGGGGTGAGCAGGGAGTCCAGAGCTGCTGGCAGTGAGGGGAGGGGGGTGTGTGAGCAGGGAGTCTAGAGCTGCTGGCAGTGAGGGGGGGGGGGGGAGTGAGCTGGGAGTCCAGAGCTGCTGGCAGGGAGTCCAGAGCTGCTGGCAGTGAGGGGAGGAGGGGTGAGCAGGGAGTCCAGAGCTGCTGGCAGTGAGGGGAGGGGGGGGGGGGTGAGCAGGGAGTCCAGAGCTGCTGGCAGTGAGGAGAGGGGGGTGTGAGCAGGGAGTCTAGAGCTGCTGGCAGTGAGGGCGGGGGGGGAGTGAGCTGGGAGTCCAGAGCTGCTGGCAGGGGGGAGGGGGGGAGCAGGGAGTCCAGAGCTGCTGGCAGTGAGGGGAGGGGGGGGGGGTGAGCAGGGAGTCCAGAGCTGCTGGCAGTGAGGGGAGGGGGGTGTGAGCAGGGAGTCTAGAGCTGCTGGCAGTGAGGGGAGGAGGGGGGGTCAGTGAGCTGGGAGTCCAGAGCTGCTGGCAATGAGGGGAGGGGGGGTGAGCAGGGAGTCTAGAGCTGCTGGCAATGAGGGGATCGGGGGGGGTGAGCAGGGAGTCTAGAGCTGCTGGCAATGAGGGGAGGGGGGGTGAGCAGGGAGTCCAGAGCTGCTGGCAATGAGGGGAGGGGGGTGAGCAGGGAGTCCAGAGCTGCTGGCAGTGAGGGAGGGGGGGGGGGGTGAGCAGGGAGTCCAGAGCTGCTGGCAGGGAGGGAGGGGGGGCGGTTGAGCAGGGAGTCCAGAGCTGCTGGCAGGGAGGGGAGGGGGGGTGAGCAGGGAGTCCAGAGCTGCTGGCAGTGAGGGGAGGGGGGGGGGGTGAGCAGGGAGTCCAGAGCTGCTGGCAGTGAGAGGATCGGGGGTGACCTTTGACCCACAGTGTACCATTTATCACTGTGCTCTTGATTTCTCCCCTTCTGTTGGAAGCAGGAAATTCAACTATTTAAGCAGAAGTTTCAGTCAGGAGCTGAGCGCAGAGCTTTCAAGGAGCAAAGTGGGCAGTGGCACCTAGGTATTCATGTTTATTTAACTGATTCTTAAGGTGTAATTGTATGTATGTTTGAGGATGTAATTGTGTGTATGTATGTTTGAGGATGTAATTGTGAATGTGTTTGGTGTGTAATTTTAAAGGTATTATGTGTGTGTTTGAGAGCGTAATTATGAGTATGGTTTTTATGGCTGAATGAGTGATCGGTGCCCAAGCTTATGGATACACTATACACGCCTTGACACCCATGCTTTGACACTCACATTCCCAACTTTCCATATACATACACACACACACAGTGATTGTGCTTTAGGGTGCACACCCTAATGCAATAGGCTGCGCACGCCTATGGTTGAGCAGTGTATGCAGTGTGTGTGTGTATATATGGGTGGGCAGTGTATGCAGTGTGTGTATATATATATATATATATATATATATACCGGTATATATATATATATATATATATATATATATATATATGGGTGGGCAGTGTGTGTGTATATATGGTTGGGCAGTGTATGTGGATATATGGTTGGGCAGTGTATGCAGTGTTTGAGTATATATGGGTGGGCAGTGTGTGTGTATATATATATAAATGGGTGGGCAGTGTGTGCAGTGTGTGTGCATATATGTGTGGGCAGTGTATGCAGTGTGTGTGTGTGTGTGTGTGTGTATATATCTATGGGTGGGCAGTGTATGCAGTCTGTGTATCTATCGGTGGGCAGTGTATGTAGTGTATGTGTGTATCTACGGGTGGGCAGTGTATGCAGTGTGTGTGTGTGTGTGTGTGTATCTATGGGTGGGCAGTGTATGCAGTCTGTGTGTATCTATCGGTGGGCAGTGTATGAAGTGTGTGTATATATTGGTGGGCAGTGTATGTAGAGTGTGTGTATATATTGGTGGGCAGTGTATGTGTATATTTATGGGTGGGCAGTGTCTGCAGTGTGTGTGTGTGTATTTATGGGTTGAGCAGTGTATGCAGTGTGTGTGTGTGTATATATGGGTGGGCAGTGTATGCGTATATATGGGTGGAGGGCAGTGTGTGTGTGTGTATATGGGTGGACAATGTATATATATGGGTGGGGCAGTGTGTATATATGGGTGTGCAGTGTATGTGTGTGGGGGGCAGTGTGTGTGTATATATGGGTGGGCAGTGTATATATATAGGAGCAGTGTGTGTGTGTATGGGGAGGGCAGTGTGTGTATGGGGGGGCGTGTGTGTATGGGGGGGCAGTGTGTGTATGGGGGGGCAGTGTGTGTATGGGGAGGGCAGTGTGTGTATGGGGGGGCATGTGTATATGGGGGGGCATTGTGTGTATGGGGGGGCAGTGTGTGTATGGGAGGGCAGTGTGTGTATGGGGAGGGCAGTGTGTGAATGGGGAGGGCAGTGTGTGTATGGGGAGGGCAGTGTGTGTATGGGAGGGCAGTGTGTGTATGGGAGGGCAGTGTGTGTATGGGGGGGCATGTGTATATGGGGGGGCATTGTGTGTATGGGGGGGCAGTGTGTGTATGGGAGGGCAGTGTGTGTATGGGGAGGGCAGTGTGTGAATGGGGGGGCAGTGTGTGTATGGGAGGGCAGTGTATGTATGGGGAGGGCAGCGTGTGTATGGGGAGGGCAGTGTGTGTATGGGGGGGCAGTGTGTGTATGGGAGGGCAGTGTATGTATGGGGAGGGCAGCATGTGTATATGGGAGGCAGTGTTTGTATGGGAGGGCAGTGTGTGTATGGGGAGGGCAGTGTGTGTATGGGAGGGCAGTGTGTGTATGGGGGGCAGTGTGTGTATGGGAGGGCAGTGTGTGTATGGGGAGGGCAGTGTGTGTATGTGGAGGGCAGTGTGTGTATGGGGGGGCGTATGTATAATGGGGGGGCAGTGTGTGTATGGGGGGGCGTGTGTATGTGGGGGGGCAGTGTGAGTATGGGGGGGCAGTGTGTGTATGGGAGGGCAGTGAGTGTGTGGGTGGGGCAGTATGTGTGGGGGTGGCAGTGTGTGGGGGGGCAGTGTGTGTAGGGGGGGCAGTGTGTGTGTGTGTGGGGGGGGGCAGTGTGTGTGTGTGTGGGGGGGGCAGTGTGTGTGTATGGGGAGGGCAGTGTGTGTGTATGGGGGGGCAGTGTGTGTGTATGGGGGGCAGTGTGTGTGGGAGGGGGCAGTGTATGTGTGGGGGGGCAGTGTATGTGTGGGGGGGGGCAGTATATGTATGGGCCTGCTTACCTGTACAATCTGATGGTTTTCTCCCTCCATCTTCCTCCAGCAGCAGTGGGGCAGACAGGCTCCTCTTCTCACTATTCATGCACGCTGTAAGTGTGCTCCATGTGAGAGGGAAGCAGGGGTGATGCCACTTCCTGCCCCGCCTCCCATCCTCACACAGAGCACTGAGCACGGAGCAGGGAGAGAGAGGAGACCTGGCAGTGAGAGCTGGTATAAAGCTGCCAGGTCTCTCACTGAGTGGAGTGGGGGGATTGATGGGTTGCAGGCAGTGGCGTCTCCAGGATTCATACTTAGGGGGGGCACATAAGGGGCCAGGGATAAAATAAGGGGGGCACATACATACACACACAGAGGGCTCGACAAATTCCAGGTGCCAGGTCGCCATGACAACTAGACATTTCACCCTGGCACCTGGCATTTGTCAGCCCTTTGCTAAGCCGCGCAGGAAACATTAGAGCCAGACGCAGGGAGCATGGAGATGGTGCGTGAGGGAGCAGTAACCTTCCTAAAGTTCCTCTCTGCTCCCTTGTGCGCTGTTTAGTAACATGACGTCACTCCGCCCCCAGCATTACTTCAGAGAGCGCGCAGAGGAGCAGAGAGAAACTGCAGGAAGACTGGGAGTAGACACACTGGACGCCAGGGAAAGATCCATTCAGCTCTCCCAAAGGCTGGGTGCATTTAAATTGAAACAAAAGTATTAAATTGTGATTGTGTGGGAAAATATGTGTGTGTGTGTGCTGGAAGGGCCTGTAAAGTGTGTGCGTGTGCATTTAGGGGCTGCATTGTGAGTATATGTGTATTGGGGTTGCACTGTGTGCTTATTAAGGAGTTGTTGTTATATATATATATATATATATATATATATATTTATTTATTTAAAGGACCACTATAGTGCCAGGAAAACAAACTCGTTTTCCTGGCACTATAGGGTCTTTAGGTCCCCCCCACCCTCAGGGTCCCACTCCCGCTGGGCTGAAGGGGTTAGAAACACTTACCTTTCTCCAGCGCCAGGCTCCCTCGGCGCTGGAAACTCTCCTCCTTCTGCCCATGTCAGCGCCAAATGCGCATGCCGGGCAAGACCCGCGCGCACATTCAAACCGCCCATAGGAAAGCATTTCTCAATGCTTTCCTATGGACGTCAGCGTCTTCTCACTGTGATTTTCACAGTGAGAAGCGCGGAAGCGCCTCTAGCGACTGTCTGTAAGACAGCCACTAGAGGCTGGATTAACCCTAGTGTAAACATAGCAGTTTCTCTGAAACTGCTATGTTTACAGCTGCGGGGTTAACACTAGAGTGACCTGGCACCCAGACCACTTCATTGAGATGAAGTGGTGAAGTTGTCTGGGTGCCTATAGTGGTCCTTTAATTAATATATATATATATATATATATATATATATATATATGAGATATGGTGTGTAATGGGGTAAAGCATGTATGCATGTGTTTGTGGGGCTAAAGGTATTTGGGTGAAGAGATGATGTGTGAGGTGTGCACTGTGTGTGTATGCAAAGGTGTACTCTGTGTTGGTGGGAGTGTACTGTATGTGGGGGGGGTTCACTGTCTGTGAGGGTGTACTGTGTTCAGGGGGTGTAGAGAGTGGGACAGTGAACAGCTTTACAATTTTTACTTTAATAATTGTTTACAAAAAAAAAGAATACTGTATTCCCTGAATCTTACCTTGCAGGGAGGGGGTGTCACAATCAGATCCATGGTGGTTGAGAAGGCTGCCTATCCATCGGGTACAGGGGGGGTCACAAGATGAGAGTTCTGTCTCTTGGAGCTCAAGCACTTACAGAGACTGCAAATACAAGGTAAGGGCTGCGCCTGGTAAAAAGTTAAATAGAATCGTCCAGGTAAAATAAAAAGAGAAAGTCTTATCTCACAACGTCTGATAAAAACGTGTAATACGGTGGTGTTCAATCCGGAATACTTATCCTTATAGGATTCTTCCTTGTGTCTTCAGCTCGTATATGAAAAACAAAGGAATATATAGGAAGCCAGATAGTGTAGTATGTTAGGTAATAAATGGGATAAAAATGTAGAAATCTCGAATGCAAACTCACATTTGGAGGAGCTAGAACCCGCTCTGGTATAGCAAGCGTACAGCGATTTTGATCCTCGCTTATGGGATATGGAGTAGATAATCTTCGTCTGTGGTATGTATCCTCGATCCGAAATAAGATGGTCACTCGGGTAGAGAGAAACAACCAATAGTGCACACTGAGTAAAAACTTTGAATAAAATAATAAGGTAAAATGGATACTCACAAGATAGGAGCAGGTCACCTGCTCCTATTTAATAGCGCTGGTGGTATAATCCCCACCTAGGATTGCTTGGAGTCTGATGAATAAAATGCCAGGTAAAAAAGTGGATAAGTGTATATAGAAAGATAAATTGTACAATTAAAAGTAACAAAATATACTTTAATATTAAAATACACAAATATTATAACCATAAACGCGTTTCGCCAATACGGCGTTATCAATATGGGGAAAGACTCTTTCCCCATATTGATAACGCCGTATTGGCGAAACGCGTTTATGGTTATAATATTTGTGTATTTTAATATTAAAGTATATTTTGTTACTTTTAATTGTGCAATTTATCTTTCTATATACACTTATCCACTTTTTTCCCTGGCATTTTATTCATCGGACTCCAAGCAATCCTAGGTGGGGATTATACCACCAGCGCTATTAAATAGGAGCAGGTGACCTGCTCCTATCTTGTGAGTATCCATTTTACCTTATTATTTTATTCAAAGTTTTTACTCAGTGTGCACTATTGGTTGTTTCTCTCTACCCGAGTGACCATCTTATTTCGGATCGAGGATACATACCACAGACGAAGATTATCTACTCCATATCCCATAAGCGAGGATCAAAATCGCTGTACGCTTGCTATACCAGAGCGGGTTCTAGCTCCTCCAAATGTGAGTTTGCATTCGAGATTTCTACATTTTTATCCCATTTATTACCTAACATACTACACTATCTGGCTTCCTATATATTCCTTTGTTTTTCATATACGAGCTGAAGACACAAGGAAGAATCCTATAAGGATAAGTGTTCCGGATTGAACACCACCGTATTACACGTTTTTATCAGACGTTGTGAGATAAGACTTTCTCTTTTTATTTTATCTGGACGATTCTATTTAACTTTTTACCAGGCGCAGCCCTTACCTTGTATTTGTCTTCTCTGTGTTATCTCTAAGGGTTCTTTGAGGGACTCCCTTTAGGGTTGCTGCCATATTGTATTATTTAGCGCTTACTCATTGTTTTGTTTGTACTTACAGAGACTGACCCATACAAACCCACAGACTGACCCATACACATACACAGACAGACCCATAAACATACACAGACATACCCATACACAGATAGACCCATACACACACACTCTGCCCCCCACACACAGACTAACCTATAAATACACAGACTGACGCCCCACACCCATACACAGACTGACCCATACACTCACAGACTGACCCATACATACACAGACTGACCCCCCCACACCCATACACTCACTGGCTGACCCATACACTCACAGACTGCCCCCCCCCCCACACACACAGACTGACCCCCCTACACACAGACTGATCCATACACACACAGACTTACACCCCCCCGACACCCATACACTCACTGACTGACCCATGCACTCACAGACTGCCCCCCATATAGACTGACCTCCCTACACACAGACTGACCCATACATACATAGACTAATCCATACACACAAAGACTGACGACCCCCCCACACATACACTAACTGACTGACCCATACACTCACAGGATGCCCCCCCCTACACACAGACTGACCCCCCCACACACAGACTGACCCATACATACACAGACTGATCCATACACACACAGACTGATCCCCCTTACACACAGACTGATCCATACACACTGACTGAGCTATACATACACAGACTGACCCCCCTACACACAGACTGACCCCCCCACACACAGACTGACCCATACATACACAGACTGATCCATACACACACAGACTGATCCCCCTTACACACAGACTGATCCATACACACTGACTGAGCTATACATACACAGACTGACCCCCCTACACACAGACTGACCTATACACACACAGACTGACCCCCCTACACACAGACTGACCTATACATACACAGACTGACCACCCCCTACACACAGACTGATCCATACACACACTGACTGACCCCCCCTACACACAGACTGATCCATACACACTGACTGATCCATACATACACAGACTGACCCCCCTACACACAGACTGACCCCCCTACACACAGACTGATCCATACACACAGACTGACCCATACATACACAGACTGATCTATAGACACACAGACTGATCCATACACACAGACTGACCCCCCCCCCCCCCCCCTACACACAGACTGATCCATACATACACAGACAGACCCTCCTCCCCCCCACAGTCTGAGTAACACTTACCAGTAGCTGCCTGGATGCCTCTGTGCAGAGCTGATCTTCCTCTCACTGTCTCTCCCCTGCGCTGCTCTCTGTGATCCTGGAGGAAGTCCTCCCAGCACACAGCGCCCCCTCTGGCCGCAGGCAGGAAAAGTCCACCAGTTACATTGCTGCTGCAGCGTGAGAAGGGAGACACAGAGCTCCCGACTTTAATTTGAATTGGAGGGGCACAGGCGAAGGCACTGCATAATGTAGGGGGGGCCATGGCCCCCTCTGGCCCCCTCCTAGTAACCTGGTTGCGGGGCCCTTAGAGTCATTATGGGAGCCTGCAACCTTCTTACAGCACTTTCTTTGCATAATTTACTTCTGCTGTGGAGATCTCTGATCTGATCTCCACAGCAGAAGCATGGCTGTGCTGCCTGGCCCCCTGACTGACTCGGGCCCTCGGTCCATGACCGATCTGCCCGACCTGTCAGTCCGCCCCTGTAAATAACTGATTTATTATTGAATACTAGTCCAAGAGCAATAGGAGTTGTAATCCTTAAAGCAAAAGCAAAAAAAAACTGGCTTTGTAAGTTTTAGCTGTTTTCCAAAATTCTGTTGTAATAATGGACTTCTTGCCAATATTCGACTTTCCTGTCCAGTTGCCAGGTTTTCTGATCTAATCTTAAAGCAGTACTGCTTGCATATTTTGCAGAAATGCATAATGCACAAACATGGGAACCTACATTATGTCTGTTTCTTTTGAGTGTGACGTTTATTAATTTATTTTGGATTGAGTTAATTGCCTGTCCATGAATATGCTTTTTGTATTGGCATGTCTGCTGAATATCTGCTACATTCGTTGTGTTCTGTGTTATAAGAGGACATGTGTGAAATTACAATGAGTATGGAGAATATTTAAAGAATATTTGCATGTCATTGACGCAAGCCTTTAGTGTCTTTTTACAACAGATTAAATGCTGATCAGCTCACGAAAAAGGGGCCCCTGGAAAAAATCTGCTTTTCAAAATCGTGGATCCACGTTTCCATTTTTTAATGGCTCTCTCTTTCTCCATATTATTAGGGGATTATTTAGAGTTTACTCTACTTTTAAAGTGCATTGCATTATCTAAATCAAAGAAAACATTTTTGTTATCTTTAACATAAACATTTGTTATGTTAAATGGTTATATAACAAGAAAAATTAATGGATGTATAGGATAGGTTTTTTTCCAAGATTAAGATTCATCTAGTATGCCTAGATGATTATAGCAAAATGATGAAATGGTATTTTTAATAGAGATCAGATTTTTTTTTTTTTGAGGCAATTCTAAACTACTGTGTTATATTTGTATTGGTAAATTGAAAGCATTTTGCAGACCCAGAAGAGAATAAATAATAAAATAATAAAAGGAACCATACTATGGGAAGAGGTCAACCTATTAACTCGCTAAGGGGTTAAACTCATTTTTGATAAGCATATAAAATATAGTTTTTGTGGTAAGACTTTTGATACTCAATTTGAACTCAATTGAAGTATTACAACCATATCCCTGCAGGTATAGGAAACAGCTGCAATATGATTTTAATATTTGCAATATATTCGTGTTTTCAATGTATTCTGACAATGGAAAAGTACCTAACCGCATGTCTGCATTAATCCTATGACCCAGACTGTCAGTATTGCAAACCCTACATGAAGACTCTGCTTTCACTGTTTATGTATACACCCCTAGACAACCGTGCTATACATATACAATAATTCTTCAAAAGCTTATTAATATTATATCTGTGTGGTACACAAAGAGGGGGGTGTGAGTTAGGTAATCTCGACCTGCATATGGAATATGCTTCCTCCTTGTTCACTTTTGGTCAAACTGTTGGTCTGTGACTGACCCTCTTTGACCCCAACTGAATTTCTTGGGAAGATTCATGAGAAAGATACAGCAGGTTGTTTTGATATAAAGAAAGAGGGAAAAGTATGTTGTATTGGTCACAAAGGTTTGTGATCTTAAGCAGGCAAGACAAGGACATTTGTGAGGTGATAGGAGATTGAATCAGAAAAGTTTTAGAGGCAGAGGTAGAGAATTTGATCAAAGGGTCTAACTTTTGTAGAGGTGGCAACTTCAGCACTGTTTTAATTGTGGATAGCAGGGGTTCACCCCAAGGTGCTCGTGGTGAACCCGGTTCTCCCGATCAAGCTGGCCCCACTGGTACTCCGGGTATTGCTGGTGCCCCTGGCTTCCCTGGTGCCTGTGGTGCTCCTGGACCTCAAGGCCCCGGAGGTTCCCCTGGACCTAAGGGTAACAATGGTGAACCTGGTGCTCAAGGAAACAAAGGAGAACCCGGTGCTAAGGGAGAACCTGGCACAGTTGGCGTTCAGGGACCCACCCTGGCAGGTTCCTCAATACCAACCACAACTTCCAACCTATACCCACACCCAACAACCTCAGCCTAATACACAGATGGTTCATGTTTTTAATACTTTATATACAGATAAAACAGTATTAATGCTGGCTCTTAGAGGATGTACAAGCTGAAGTTGGGACCTAGACATTGTTGTTTTAAAAAAATAAAATAAAAAAAAAGATTGTTTCAGTGGGATAACTGTACAGTATTAAAACATGAATACACACATACAGAACTGGTGGCTTTTTGGACATCGGGATCTATAAAAGGTTTCGGTTTCAATAAAATGTTATCGGGGTCCACAAAATTTCTGACAGAATTCAGCATTCCAATTCTATTAAAGTAATTAATTGGGATTATCAAATTAAGGTTTAAGTTTAAGAACAGTATTTTGTTGGGAATTATTCCAATATGTATATGTTAGTGTTTTAGTACTCAACAAGCATTTATATAGAATGAGTGCTTCTCTCATCCATGCAAAGGCATTCTAAAGGGAAATTATGTATTAAAATTGTATAAAGGACAAATTCAATTAATTATAAGCAACAATGAGAGAAGTACATGTTACACAAGTTAAGGGTTTAACTTTAGTCTCTAATTTGAGTTTAGCCTAGATAATTAATTTATTGATGTCGTACTGATCCTTGTGTTTGTATGATTATAGAGACCGTACTGGAGTATTTGTGCCGCCTGATATTTGGGACTACACACCAATCTCTCTGGCTGACCTACCTGCCTACCTACCTTTTTTGCAATTAAATCTGTTTGGTCAAAATCCATGCTGGCCGAAGAAACTGAGATGCTTACTTATGAGGACATAAACTAACTTGGAAAGTCCTGAAGGTGCAGTGCTGTCTAATGCCGCTATTTCTGTATTAACCCTTTCAACAATTGGGGTGTTGCACAGAGCATTGTGGTGAACATCCAGCAAACAGAAGAATTAAGAACTATGTGGAAGCTGACACTATCTTGTTGTCAGCCATATTGCTACCCTTAGCTATGTTATGATGTCTAAGATTATGGAACAAAGTTTATGGTGTCTAACATTCTTTATTCTCCTTGAAAGACTATACTCCTTGAAAGACTTCTGGACTATGCTGGACTATTGAACTATTTTGCTATTTTTATTTTTGTAGAGTTAGTCGGAGAGAGAGGAAGTGTTAGCTTACTCAGGCATGGATGTACTGAAAGGTAAATCTGCTACTCTGGTGACTCGGTCCCTCTGGTCACTATTCTCCAACCCTCGATTGTCAGCTGAATATTCAGGGAAGACTTATGGAAGCGTATTAACCAGACACACACTCTTTGCTTTCCAAAATCTTCTAATCATTTATTCAAGATGCTCTATATTTATACTATACTTGTCACGAACATTGGTTACAAAAAGGTTACACGAAATACATAAAAGAGGAAGTAGTTTCTGCTGTTACGTTCAATATTCAATAATCTATTCTTACAAAATATCACATGTACATTGTGGTTTAAGCGTATCCTGTTACATAGGAACTGTTATAGCTTGTGACTTCCTTTCAGTTATGTTTTGTAAGCGGTTCTGCAAAAAGAGCTTGCTAATACATTTACAAAATAATTCAATTTATACAATACTGACAGATTAATGTTTAATATTCCTTCATGTACTATGTGTGTCATTGATGTATGTTGAGTGTACCAAGGATGGATTCCCATTTATTAAGTATGGATATGACTGGACCGTTGAAATAGGGATGTGATTAGGAGGCATAGGACGCAAGGTCATGATTGGGATTATTGTTAGAATTACAAACTGATTATAAATTATCTCATGATTTAATATGTAAATGGGCCTTTTGAAACTAATCAGGAAGTGTTTCCCAATCCTGATACCCGAGCTATTTACTTACAAGTGCGGGTTTTATAAGTCACTAATGCTGTCAACGTGAGGGGAGGACATGTCTACACACTCATGGCCCTCACTCAGAGTTTTCCAGATGTGCTTTTTTCCTCAAATATGAGTTTTTGCCACTGGGTTTTTGATCTGGACTGAGTTCACTGGGTGGACTGGTAATCCAAGACCCTGGTCCAAAGAGGGGGATAGATATTATTCCTGTTGTGACTACATGAGCTTACATTATGAATTATAATAATAATAATATTCCCGTTGTTGGAAATAATACACTTTGCCTGTATTAACCCAAGGCTCAAGCTAAAGATAACATGATGGTCAGTCTGTTTAAAAATAGTTAACATGTCAGCTGTTTGAAATATTTAACTTGTACACTTAAAATATGTATTCAACAGATCATTGAAAAAGCTGAAATCAACAGCTCAAACTCCTCTTAAAGGGAAAACCTACGGCACAGAGCAAATGGGGAAATCGAGGTGAAGAAATAACAAAAGTCCCGCGGACATGATTAGCACGTCTGAATATACCTCCTTTCATTTCTCTGCCGCAGGCCTTCCATGGATATTTACCGTAAGGTAGATCATGATATGATCTAAGAGGGGAATTGTAGATACGAATATTCATTTTGCTATCTATCCTAGCTGTTCATATAAGGGTTAATTTGAACCAAGAATACATTTGGGGGGGCGGAGCCTAACCTTGAGCCGAAGCGGACGCCATCTCGCATCGCTCCGATCGCAAAACTGAAAAAACTGCGGGTTTTCGGGGGACTCACCCCACAAATGCTTGCATAAACACCGGCACACTCAACGGAGCACACCAAGAGACACCACATGCCGTTTCTACACACCGCTAAAGCAAAACGACAAAAGCGGAGGCCTGGGGCCTACAGATCACCCACAAGCCTAGACCTATCTGCGTTAATCGACTGCCTGGAGCCCCTGGAGGACTCAGACAGTGAGGCTTACCTGCCCACTCCCCTCCATAACCGGACACCAATCATGGGGCGCCGGACACAGAGGCAGAACCAGGAAAGACCCTCTGGGACCAGAGATATAGGGTCCATGCTCCAGCAGCAGCCACTGACCAAAATGGCGGCGACGGCGGGACCCGAGAATGTGCCTGACTACTCAGAAGGGACACAACCTGCCCCGACCTCTGAACAGGTATTTCACCCTGCAGGGGACACGGAGGGATCGGCCCCGGTCACACAACGTGACTTTCGTAACCTGATCACGGAGATAAAAGGCATACTAGCAGCCGATGTGGCAGGGATAAAAGCGGACCTACAAGCTGTAACAGACAGGGTAGCAACATCTGAGGGCGACATCACTGACCTCAAGAGGGGCCTGTCGACCCTATCGGACACTGTCTTCACCCTACAAGCGATGCAACAAGCCCTAGCACTCCACTACACGGCCCTAGACGACAGGTCACGGCGCAATCACCTGAAAATAAGGGGCATACCCGACCCGATCACACCCGAAGAGCTCCCTCACTATATACGGAGGATGGTGGCCACAGTGCTTCCACCAAACCAAGCAAAGAAGTTTTCCCTAGATGGGATATACCGACTGCCAATCTCGGGCAAAGCTCAGGCGCCAGTGACATGAGACGTCATAGTCCGCTGCTCTACAGCACAAGATAAACAATCCCTGCTGACAGCACTATGGGGCAAGTCACCTCTAACACTTGAAGGCTCCTCACTCTCCTTCTACCAAGATCTTACCAGGGCTACTCTGCAATGGAGAAGATCCTTGAATCCTGTAACCAACCGGCTCCGATCGGCCGGAATGGAATATCACTGGAGATCACCCAGGTTCCTGGTAGTGTTGCATGAGGGGACTATACACAAAATATCTACACCGGCCGAAGCTCCACAATTTTTACTGAAACTGGGACTGACTGACCCGAATACGGACCCTGCACAACGAACCAACCCGCAGGCACGAAACCCACAGAGAACTGTCCCCTCCACTTCTGGGAAGATTCCGACCTCCTCACCTGGGACTTGAATACAGAGGATATGGACAGCTGCGAAGCTGTAGTCCGAACTCTTTGTGTGTAGTTTAACTGTGCTTACTGATTTTCATATTCTGTTTCATTATCCATATTTTAGACTGTTGTATGGCTAGACATAATACATGGATCTGATCTAGCTCAGCTAGTTAAATGGAGCCCAATCACCCGTTGATAGAAGCTCCGGCTTCTAGTAGACAGGGCACTCACCCATTTAGTACGGGGATTGCACTAACACCCACAATCCCCCCCCTCCACTGCCCCCTTGGTTAGGGGTACTTTTAGAAGGCAGCTGTACCATTCACCTGACCCTTAGTCACAATAAAATGTACATTAGCGGGGGCGTGTCCTAGCCGCGCATGTGATCGGACGTGCATACCGGAGCTCTCCCGGACCGCGGCACGAAAACGGCTCCAAACAGCGTGAAAACCCTCCGAACACCGCCTAAAACATCATACCCTGCAGGGCAAATACCCCAGCACCTCATGGCTAACAAAAAATTAAAACAAAAAACGCTTAATTCCCTCCTAGAGAGGCCGCAAACCTCGGAGCCGCAAAAACAAAATGGCGCCGACGGGCAGCACTCACCAGGCCACAGCTTGGAAGCAGGAGACAGCCAGCAAGAACATAGCAACCCTGCTACAAATGCTTCCATCAGGCTGATCATGCAAGAACTACAAACCTCCTTCAAAGCAGACCTCATGCAGATGACTGCTGATATCAAAGCAGACATACATAGCATGGGAGAACGCACCACCCGCTTAGAGGACAGAACAGAAGAACTAGTGGAGGCGCACAACTCCATGGCAGATGCGTACTCATCTCTGAAAAATAAAATCAAAGAACTAGAGGAAAAGGTGGCGGATCAAGAAGAAAGGAGTAGACGGAACAACATCCGAATAAGGGGCATACCGGAAAATATCACACCGCAAGATCTTCCCAGGTATGTCAAAGACCTGTTCAAGGCCTTAATCCCCTCCCTGTCGGAGTTTGACCTAATCCTGGACAGAACACACTGGCTCCCCAAGCCCAAACACCTCCCCCCGGACACCGCCAGGGACACTATAACCAGGGTCCACCACTTTACGGTTAAAGACAGAATTATGCAAACCGCCAGAACCACCAACCCATGGCCAGAACCATACACTAACATCAAGCTCTTCACGGACCTCTCCTCGACCACCATGACCAAACGCCGTACCTTTGCGCCAATAACGGAGGCGCTGAGAACCGCGAACATCCCCTACAAGTGGGGTTTTCCCGCAAAGCTACTTGTCAAACAGAACGGCATTGTCCAAGTCATTATACATCCTGACGACGGCAAAAGATTGCTCCAAGAGTGGGGCGTACCGATCCCATCCAAAGGCCCTCAGAAAACACAAATGAAGGCCCAAGCTTCAAAGATATCCGCCAGGGAATGGTCACGAGTGCCCAGATCCTCTCGCATACCGGCAGAAGTGGAGTCATCACCGACTTGAAGAGCTCATAGACTATTTCCACACCACCAACATCCATGTAGACTTACCGTGCAGGTTTATACTTATTTTGCGTTTTGGTTTTATGTACAACTATTGTTTGCCTTAAAATACATTGCAATGTTACTAGAAGGTTGAAAACGTTTGCCGCGGCGGGTGGATCACACCCGGACGCACCAAGCTCGGACTCAGACTATTGTAGATCCCCCATCCATCAGGATCTCAATACTCTAACCCCGAGAGGTATACCCCCAAGGCTCCAGTAGCCATATTTCTCCATCGCCTAGAGCGTCCTACGTCACTGAGAGGTGACTTCAGTGACACACGGAGTATTGTATATAGTTTTTTCCCCGTTACCCCCCCCTCTTTCTTGTGAGTACACCCAAAACTCCCACAACACACGCCCTACAACGAACCCCTGGGATCTTGCTGCCTACGGGTACAGCGCATCTTACAACTACAGTATGGTGATTAAGATTATGTCCCTGAACACAAAAGGGCTTAACTCCCCAAACAAACGTAGGCTGGCCATACAGGAAGCGAAGAAATGTGGTGCTCTGGTAGCATTTTTCCAGGAGACACACTTCAGGTGGAAAGACAGACCCAAATTTACATCCAGATGGTTCCCCTACAATTTCCATACTTGTTACACAGCCAAAAACGGGGTGTTTCTATTTTAATAAGTAAAGAAGCGGTATTCTCCTTGGTCCGCAAGATAACCGATAAGAAAGGGCGATACTTAATATTACAATGCCTCCTTAATAATACACCGTACACATTAGTCAATATCTACGGCCCTAATGAGAATCAACATGACTTTCTAACTTCAACTATGGCAGTAATTGATATGTATAGATATGGGGAGGTAATCATTGGAGGCGACACTAATTTCTTATTGGATGCCAAGTCTGATTCATCCACTGCTATAGGTCTTTCACGAGGTACCATACGGCAAAGAACGGCTCTGGCAACCAAGGCATGCACCACACTAGCCTCCCACCACTTAGTAGACCCATGGCGTATTCTCCACCCCACAGAAGTGGATTATACATGCCACACTACAGCGCACAATAGCTACTCACGTATCGACCGCTTTCTCGTTCCTGCCACATTAATGCCAAACATAGCAGAAGCTTCTATTGGAACGATGTCATGGTCTGATCATGCGCCTATCACCCTTAGCATCAATGAAACATTCCCTAATAAAGGGAAAGGCTCGTGGAGACTAAACGAGTCACTTCTGGCAGACCCCTACATAGTTACACAGATCACTACAGACCTCCAGCACTATTTTAATGAAAATATGACGCACGACTCCTCTGTAGAACAGCTCTGGTTAGCACATAAAGCAGTCATACGAGGCAGTTTCATAAAACATGCCAGTAGAGCCAAAAAGTTAAGACTAGCAGAATACAACGCGTTGGTATCAGAGATCGCTACATTGACACACTCCAACAAACGAGACCCATGCAAGACCACTCATAAAACCCTATTGGCTCTCCAAAACCAATTAAGAAATATAGAATTAACTAAAACAACATATCTTTTACGCAAGGCTAAACACAACTTCTTTGCCAATGGAAACAGGGCAGGTGCCAAACTGGCCTCTCAATTGAAGGAGAGAAAAGTCGCCTCCAGGATTGCCTTCCTAATCAATAATAAGGGAAAGAAGGTTTTGAACCCACAAGATGTTGTAGACTTGTTCGCACAATATTACGGTGACTTATATAATCTAAAAAATGACCACAACATGTTCCTACCAACACATGATGACATTGACAAATTCCTGACAGGCCTCGACCTACCGAAACTACAAAACGGAGACTTAGACTTGTTACAAAGACCCTTCTCCCCAAATGAGCTCACGGATGTTATATCTCAGCTCCCAGCACACAAATCCCCAGGTCCTGATGGTTTCACGAATGCCTATTACCAACAATTCTCCACCATCCTCACACCACACCTACTAAACCTTATAAACCACTGCGCTACTACGGGTGCGTTGCCAGATGAGATGCTGCTAGCCCACATATCCACCCTCCTCAAACCTGGCAAACCCCCCACCCTGTGCAAAAACTTCAGGCCTATCTCCCTACTTAATGGAGACGCCAAAATCTATGCTAAACGTATCAGCAACCGAATAGCCCCTCTCCTCCACAAACTTGTACACAATGACCAGTCAGGGTTTATAAAAGGCCGTCAAGGCTCAGACAACACCAGGAAAATCTTGAACATGTCGGCAACACTTGATACAGGCGGTACGAAGGGCCTCTTTCTCGCACTAGATGCAGAGAAGGCCTTCGACCGCTTGAACTGGACTTACATGGCTGAAACTCTAAGCAAATACAACTTCCCCGAATCTACCATTAAAAGTATAATGGCACTATACCGCAACCCAGCAACCAGAGTCTCACACGGAGGCTTCCTTCCAACCCCTTCTCCATCACGAATGGCACCCGACAAGGATGCCCCCTCTCCCCCCTTCTGTACATACTCTGTACATACTGGCCCTCGAACATAAAATTAGATTACACCCTAAAATACAAGGAATTCCCAAACTGTACAACCTAGCCCTCTTTGCAGATGACATCTTTATAGCACTGACGGACCCCTCCCAATCATTGCCCCACATGCTAACTCTCATTCACCAATTTGGAAAAGTCTCCTACTATAAACTAAATCAAGATAAAACCCAAGCCCTACCCGTCAACCTACCGAAAACCCAAACGGACCTCCTTCGCACCACCTACAACTTTGACTGGAGAACTACATCCATCACATATCTAGGGATAAAAGTCGCAACCTCCATCCCAGCCAAAATAGCATTAAACTACACATCACTGCTGACACTCTGCAAAACAGAAATGAACAAGTGGAAACACACCATGATATCCTGGTTAGGGAAAATTAACGCCTACAAGATGATGATCCTGCCCCGCATCCTCTATGTCTTCAGGATGCTTCCCCTCAAAATCCCCAACCACTACTGCAAAACACTACAAAAACTATGCAGCGCATTTATCTGGGGGGGCAAAAAACCCAGAGTGTCCATGGCACTACTGCAAACGGCCACCCGCTCCGGAGGTGTGGGCCTCCCAAACATTAGACAATATTATAGGGCAGCAATCCTGGCCTCCAGTGTGCTACTGCATACACCACCTGACACAATCCAATGGGTAGACATGGAGAGGGCACAATTCGGCAACCACTCACTCATTGACTACTTATGGACGCCCAAACAGTTAAGGACAACACGCAATGATCTCTTCCCTACCACCCAACTTACGGTTGCAACATGGGATGAATTTATGGGAGCTATGGGCTACAGCACCTCCTTCCACCCTAAATCGCCCATCTCGACCCTCAGGGCAATAGTACCAGACATACCACTACAAGACTGGCACGGAGTGGGGATCAAAACTATATCCCAACTGATGACTGACAGGAAAGTGACACCCTTCCCGATCCTGCAACTAAGGTGGCAACTCCCTAGCCGAGCCACCTTTTCATACCTACAGGTGAAAAGTGTCCTACAAGCACATGCTATAATTCCACACAACCCAACGCCTTCACCCCAGGTTGCCCCTCATCTACTCATTGAAAGATGTTGGTCCGCACCTACTAAACCCAAAGCACTCTCACTGTGTTACAACGCGTGGCAAGAACTTATGCCATCCAAACCACACCCACATAAAGCCCACTGGGAAAAAGACTGCGACTTGACCTTGTCAGACAAAGAGTGGCTCCATGCATTAAACGGGCTGTCCAAATGGACAAAGTGCTTCACGCACATAGAAGCCCATAGAAAACTATTGTACCGGTGATACATGACACCACACAGACTCCACCAGATATACCCCAAGTCGAACCCGATGTGCTGGAGATGCAACTCAGCTACGGGCACATTACTCCATTTGTGGTGGTCCTGCGAGAACATCCGACCCCTATGGGCCACAGCAAGGTCACTCCTGGACGCACTAGACATCCCACAATTTGAACTGACGGCATCGATCTGCCTACTACTACTACTCCCAATGGGTCTAAATCCAGGTCAAAAACAAATAGTGGCGCTAGTTTTACTAGCATCAAGAAGTCTCATAGCACTTAACTGGAAATCACACGAATGCCCATCTTTGTCCCAGCTGACAGACAAAGTAAAGCAATTCCACTTATACGAGAGGATGTCAATTTCATCCTCAACTAAAACACAACAATTTGATGCATCCGGGGATAAATGGGTAGATAAATTCGGAGGAGTAAATGAAAGGGCACAGACACAGGCAGGACCTGACAGAAAGGATGATAAGAGCTAGTCCTGAATCCCCCTGCTCCCCTCCCGCAACAATCATGACCCCGGAAAATGACACCGACCACTAACTAAGGGTGATACTCACGCATCTCCCCCTATCCCTCCAACCACTTCCCCCGCCCACCAGTTCCTACCTTCCTACTACAACCCCCTTACCAAGTTCTTGACCTCAAGCACAGGTTCATAACACCCAGACCTCTGAGGAGGCGGGCAGGGCAAGATGACACCTACAGGTTTACCTAATTATTGGCATTACAAGGTTGAAAGCAGTGATATTACATATGTTTCTTGCATACTGGCATTGTATCATAAAGTAACGAACTGTATAGAGAAGAAACAGAGCCACACATATGTCCGTATTTGTATCTCTATTGTTCTGCTGCATCATCATTGTTGTCAAGCTGGATGCCACTTATGCCTGAATAACCCTCCCACCTTCTCTTCTGTATCCCTAACCCCTTGACTAATATAAAAACAATAAAGCACAAATTTGAAAAAAAAAAAATGTACATTAGCTATGCCGCTGTTCTCCCAAAGCTACTATGCTCTCATGTTCCAATGTCAATGTTTGGTTGTCACACTCTTGACCAGTTTGTCATCTCAAGACTTAAGTTGTCACCTGTAATATATCTTATATGCCCCATGTCCCCTCTTTGTTTCTGTACCCAACCATGCGCTGACATAACAAAAAAGAAAATATCAATAAAAATTGATTGTCAAAAAAAATAAAAAAAATAAAAATTTGGCATTTTATCTCCGATTCTCGGAAATAGGATTTATCTAAAATCCTAGTAACGGGAAAAGTACTGATTTCGAAATGTTCTTGTTAATTGTCCAAGATTTTGGTATTTGTAAATATCCGTTATATAACATAGAATTATAACTAGAAGCAGCTGTTCATAACTTGTGAAAAACAATGTCATTGTCATCATTGCCACGCCTATATGCTCATTTTCCCCCCCTCCCATCCTGGTATGAAAATGGGGTATAAATGCAACTGACGTATAATTAAATTTGAATTGGTTATTGAACAAGTCTCTGCTATTAATTTCCAATTTCCAGAGCTCTGAATGAGTTGGCAAATATCCATCATCCACAAAGGGCCCGGGCTGATTTTATCCCCAACAAATGCCATTGTAATAATCTATTAAATAACTGATTTATTATTGAATACTAGTCCAAGAGCAATAGGAGTTGTAATCCTTAAAGCAAAAGAAAAAAAACACTGTTTTTGTAAAGTTTTAGCTGATTTCCAAAATTCTGTTGCAATAATGGACTTCTTGCCAAAATTCGACTTTCCTGTCCAGTTGCCAGGTTCTCTGATCTAATCTTAAAGCAGTACTGCTTGCATAGTTTGCAGAAATGCATAATGCCCAAACATAGGAACCTACATTATGTCTGTGTTTCTTTTGAGTGTGACGTTTATTAATTTATTTTGGATTGAGTTAATAGCCTGTCCAAGAATATGCTTTTTGTATTGGCATGTCTGCTGAATATCTGCTACATTCGTTGTGTTCTACGCAAGCCTTTAGTGTCTTTTTACAACAGATTAAATGCTGATCAGCTCACAAAAAGGGGGCCCCTGGAAAAACATCGGCTTTTCAAAATCGTGGATCTACGTTTCCAATTTTCCAAATCGCTAATTTTAAGCAAAAACAGCTGAACTGTGACTGTAGCCGAATTGGAGAATTCTTCTAAATCAGCTATTTTGGCCTAGATTTTGCCACATGGTTTCCAGTTAGGTCTGCCTAATACATACATACTGCTTAATGCGTACATCCATTATCGCACACTGCATAATGCGCACATCCATGCACACATACTGCCCAATACATGCATTCATACACACATACTGCCTTAGACATGCATCTATAAACACATACTGCTTAATGCATACATCCATACACACATACTGCTTAATGCGTATATCCATACACACATACTGCTTAATACACATATACTGCTTAATACCTACATCCATAAACACACACTGCCTTATCCGTGCATCCATACACACATACTGCCTTATACGTGCATCAATACACACACATACTGTCTAATACATGTATCCATACACACAAACTGCCTAATACCTACATGCATAAACACACACTGCCTAATACATGCATTCATACACAAACGCTGCCTAATACATGCATCCATACACACACTACTTAATGCGTACATCCATACACACATACTGCCCAAGACATGCATCCATACACACATACTGCCTAATAACTACATCCATACACACATACTGCTGCTTAATACATACATTTTACATTGAATACATAATTTATCGCTGTGATAAATGATGTATTTAATGCATTTGCACTGACAGACACAGTCACTGACAGACAGACACATACACACACACACACACTGTCACATGCATACTCAGTCACTGACACAAATACACACACACACACATACTCACTGGCAGACACACAGACACACATATACTCACTCACTGACAGACACACACACGCACAGACAGACACACTTACTGACACAGTTTTATTTTTTCGATTCAATTCAGCCTCCCTACCTCTCTGAGGTCCAGCTTCTCACTCCAGCGCTCTGTTTAGTATTCCGGAATTACGTCATATTCCGGCTCCCGGCATCACAGAGGGCGTGTGAGGGAGGAGTGGGAAGCTGCAAGAACAGCCTACCTTCGCCACCCACAATACAGCCGTCTGCCTCCTGTCTCCCTCTCCTCCAGCATTTCTCGGCAGGGCAGGCACCTGCCATCAAGGTAAGGTTCCTGCTCTGCCATTCCTAAAAATAACCGCTCCTCTGGGCGCCTCCACTTTCGGGCGCCTGGAGGATTGGCCGGGCACTGGGGGGCGGCTCAAGCATCCTGGTGGGTGCCCCAAGCAGGTCGGATTTCTGAAAAGGCAGGTTGTGCAAAATCCTCGACTAACTTCAGTGAGCACATACTAAACGCAGAAGGTTTCCATTCCACAATTACAAGATGTACACCACTACTGACTCAAAAGATGTACACCACTACTGACTCGGCTCCAATATGCTCAAAATCTTATAAATAATACACAGAAGTTTTTAGATTCTGTTCTGTGGAGTGATTAAATAAAACTGTAATTTTCGGCCCAATGGATTAGCAGTACGTCTAGAGGAAGAAGAATGAAACATATGCTAAAAAGAACATTCTGCCTACAGCTAAGCATGGTGGTGGCTCGGTGATACTCTGGGGCTGCTTTGCAAACTTTGGCACTGCAAACCTGCAGTGTGTGAAAGGCAAGATGGATTCATTGAAGTATCAGGAAATCCTAGGAGAAATCTTCATGCCGTCTGTGAAGAAGCAGAAGCTTGAGCATCATTGTATCTTCCAGCAAGACAATGATCTCAAGTACACCTCAAATTCCACCGAGGCTTGGTTGCAAAAGAAGTCCTGGAAAATTCTACAGTGACCATCTCAGTCACCTAACTTGAACCCCATTGTAAATCTCTGGTGGTATTTGAAGAAGGCGGTTGCAGCATGCAAACCCAAGAATATTACTGAACTGTAGGCCATTGCTCATGAGTAAAGACTAAGATTCCTCAGGAACGCTGCCAGAAGCTGTTGTCAGGATATGCATCTCATTTGTAGCAGATCATAAAAACAAAAGAGTTCTCTACTAAGTACTAGAAATGCTTGCCATGAAGGGGTTGAATAATTTTGAGACTGGAGAAGTCATTAACGGTTGCATTTTTTTTTTCAGTTGAATTTGGGGAAACCACTTAAGCTTTCGTTGTGTTGAGCTATTTCAGTTGCTTTTGTTTGATTTGTTCATTGCAAATAGATGAAGTCTGTAAATTTTGACAATAAACCCGATTTTCTTTGGGGGTTGAATATTTTTTATTACAACTATATACACTGCTCAAAAAAATAAAGGGAACACAAAAATAACACATCCTAGATCTGAATAAATTAAATATTCTTCTGAAATACTTTGTTCTTTACATAGTTGAATGTGCTGACAACAAAATCCCACAAAGATTAAAAAATGGAAATCAAATTTTTCAACCCATGGAGGTCTGGAGTCACACTCAAAATTAAAGTGGAAAAACACACTACAGGCTGATCCAACTTTGATGTAATGTCCTTAAAACAAGTCAAAATGAGGTTCAGTAGTGTGTGTGTGGCCTCTACGTGCCTGTATGACCTCCCTACATCACCTGTGCATGCTCATGATGAGGTCTCTTGAGGGATCTCCTCCCAGACCTGGACTAAAGCATCTGCCAACTCCTTGACAGTCTGTGGTGCAACGTGACGTTGGTGGATGGAGCGAGACATGATGTCCCAGATGTGCTCATTCAGGTCTGGGGAACGGGCGGGCCAGTCCATAGCATCAATGCCTTCATCTTGCAGGAACTGCTGACACACTCCAGCCACATGAGGTCTAGCATTGTCTTGCATTAGGAGGAACCCAGGGCCAACCGCACCAGCATATGGTCTCACAAGGGCTCTGAGGATCTCATCTCGGTACGTAATGGCAGTCAGGCTACCTCTGGCGAGCACATGGAGGGCTGTGCGGCCCCCCAAAGAAATGCCACCCCACACCATTACTGACCCACTGCCAAACCGGTCATGCTGGAGGATGTTGCAGGCAGCAGAATGTTCTCCACGGCGTCTCCAGACTCTGTCACGTCTGTCACATGTGCTCAGTGTGAACCTGATTTCATCTGTGAAGAGCACAGGGCGCCAGTGGCAAATTTGCCAATCTTGGTGTTCTCTGGCAAATGCCAAACGTCCTGCAAGGTGTTGGGCTGTAAGCACAACCCCCACCTGTGGATGTCGGGCCCTCATACCACCTTCATTGAGTCTGTTTCTGACCGCTTGAGCAGACACATGCACATTTGTGGTCATTTTGCAGGGCTCTGGCAGTGCTCCTCCTGTTCCTCCTTGCACAACGGCAGAGGTAGTGGTCCTGCTGCTGGGTTGTTGCCCTCCTACGGCCTCCTCCACGTCTCCTGATGTACTGGCCTGTCTCCTGGTAGCACCTACATGCTCTGGACACTACGCTGACAGACACAGTAAACCTTCTTGCCACAGCTCGCATTAATGTGCCATCCTGGATGAGCTGCACTACCTGAGCCACTTGTGTGGGTTGTAGACTCCGTCTCATGCAACCACTAGAGTGAAAGCACCGCCAGCATTCAAAAGTGACCAAAACATCAGCCAGGAAGCATAGGAACTGAAAAGTGGTCTGTGGTCACCATCTGCAGAGGTGTTGATCCAAATGATATTTATTCAATGATATTCATCAAAATATAATGTCCCGGTCAACGTTTTGACCCCTCTGGGTCTTTTTCAAGATCCATATATAGTTACAGACAGTCAATGGGTACCTGCGTACCTCCCAACAGTATCATACTCAGCAGGTCGGTGGGGGAAGTGAGCTTAATCAATTGGACTTGCAAAGCAAAAGTAACTTTGTCGAGACGGTATCGAGAGAGCCTACAGAAAGTAGTAGGTAGAGATACACAATACCTGCCTGGATGAAGGACTGAGTGGAGGGGATGATACCTACTAGTCCAACTTTTTGAGAAAAAACCCTCAACAATCACTTTGGATGTCCCAGACGTTATTGGGGACAAAGCAAACCATGTAATGGGCTAAGTCTGGATCCTAATACTGGGACCAATCCCTTGTGTTTCTGTGCCAGCAGCATATGGCCCTTATAAGACATACTTGAACTGCACAAACTAATATCAGTATATTTAGGCCAATTGAAAGCATTTAAATAGTGTGCTACAGCCCTGAATTGGGCTGGCCTGTGCAGCTACCTATCAGTGTGGATGATGTGTCATCTTTTAGCGACCACCCTGTCTTGCATTCATATCGCCAAATGTTGGGAGGTATGTGCATGTAGTATGAAGACGAATGTAGTGTGTGAGTGTATGCATAATTTTCTGTAGATTTCACCCATTACAATATGGCATTCAGATTCAGTTGCAGTTCATTTTCCAAAGCCGGAGTCCATGAAAAGAGAAATAATAAGGAACTGTCACATCTCTTCCCCCCCCCCCCCGCTACATTCATTTAGCTAACTAAAAGTGGGTTGTGTCATTTTTAAAAAGTTTAGATTATTATATATATATTTGTAATTTACATTGTTTGCTTTGCAGCCCTGGCATAGCCAAGGCATAATAAGCAAAGTAGGTTGAACCCTGTGGTGTGCATGCGGCCTGCTGTTGACATCACTCAACCAGACATACATGTCATCTATTACTAGCCATTGGTGGAGCATTCTCTCACTGCTCGGACATTGAGTGGCAGCTTACTCAATGTAACTGCATATACTACTTATACAACATGTTGCGGAGGTATGAGAAGTGGCTAACAACATTTGGAGATTTTATTGAACTATCCAAATTTAGCCCAGACTCGTCAAGTCACACCACTTTCTCATGCGACACAGAAGATACAAAATATCCAACCAGTCAGCCAACAGAGTGGCTCAGTCACATGCTGTCATGCAAACTCAGGCAAAGTACAGCATGAGCATGTTTAATAAGGGCGTTTTAGTTCATACTCAAGTGCTTCAGCAATGCGCGACATATGAGCAACCCTGATTGGCCACCAATCCATGCGTCTGGATTGCACACTACCTTTAGGGAATGTAAGTTGCTAGTAAAAATAGTCGTGCCCCAGGCACATCCCCCCATAAGCCCTGTCCCATTCCCTCCCAATTGCAGAATTAATTAACTTTTAGGTCTGTTAGCTTAAATTTTGCAATTTGGTTCTCATTTTACCACAACATGACGTTAAAGGGATACTATAGTGCCAGGAATACAAAGCACCAAGGGCAATAGGGACACTGTACGCAGACTGTTCAATGAGCTGAAGTGGTCTGGGTGCCTTCAGTGTCCCTTTAAGTGATTTAACCCCCAAATCTTTTGCTAATCTTTCTTTCCTTGCAAATTTAATAAACAATATCAAAGTCCCCTTATAGACTTCACTGTGACTATCAAGAAGCTCAATGCATGACTAACATGCACTTTGTTACAAATCATATACATTATTATTTTTATTTATAAAGTGACAAATTTTGCTGCAATGGGTAGGAATATGATGGGGAATACAAGGCAAATTGGTCCAGCTCAAATGATCAGCTCTACTCCTTTACAGTTCTGATGCATTTCAGTTTATCCAATAAATCCTAATACACAGTCTTTAAATTATGTATCACTTTAAATACGGTTTTACTATGCCCCACTCCATATCTTGTCCATGACACTGCATAACCCAGTAGGTATTTCACCTATAATCCCCCATCAGAGTGCACAGCATACATTCATTTCACTGCATCACCCCACTCAAGTCACAACATCCATTACAAATCACATAAATCAGACTGTAGACCCATGAACCCCCCACTGCACAGGCTGTTTGCAGTCTATAACACCAGACAGCCAGGGGAGGGAGGGGAGACTATTTTTATTATCACACAGCATCTCAAGCCACACATGTTAATTGAATTGCTCGCCCCCTCCCCTTCTCCCAGGGTTTATCGATCGCCACGTGACGTCACTATCGATAAGTTTTGCGGAGAAAAAAAATAAAAAAGAATCAAGTTGGTGCAAATCAGTCCCGGGGTGACCCGGAGACTGGAGGAAATCCTGCTGTACTTTGGGGGATTACAAGCCATGCCGTCTCCTGACTGGGTGGGTTTGAATCGGTGAAAAGGGGGATTAGGAGGAGAGGCTGGTCCAGCCCGGAGACTGAGCCCAGCCTGTGTGAGACACACACACACACTCACAATATCTCTTCAATATCCCCCAAGATGGCCGCCAATGTGGGATCAATGGTTCAATATTGGAAGAGATTTGATCTGCGGCGTCTGCAGGTAAGTGTCCGGGGTGCTGGCTTTGGGGTGGCAGGGACTTGTTAAGAGGTCAGTCAGGGCACAGCCCTGCAGAGGGGCTGTGGGGAGGGGGTCAGTAGGGGCACTGGAGAATTGATACGGTATTAGGAATTGATCGTCTCTCTCTCGCTGCCTTTGTTGCGTTCAGTCATTGATCAGCAGCAGCCATAGAGCTCAGTGTGCAGGCGGGATCTGTGTGTCTGGCGGAGCTGGACAGTGCCATGGGGGGTGGGAGTTTGAACTGGCGCTAGAAAGATCCCACATTGTGAACCCCTCTTAAATGGGTTATGTTCCTCTGTCAATGGCTAGGAGTCCTGAATGAGGATACACTATTGACTGGCCGTTCTCTCACTGTGTGATAGTGAAGGATGCTCACTAATGATTTAGAATGTTAGCTCTCTGCTCATTTAGAATGTTAAAACACTCACTGCTTGATGAAGAATTTTAGAAGATTCAAAGCTTTCTAAAGATTCTAATTTAGAATGTTGAAAGACTCAATGCTGATTTAAAACATTGACTGATTGCTGATTTAGAATGTTTGGTCACTCACTGCTATTTTAGAATGTATTTTAGAATGTTTGTTCACTCACTGGTTCAGAATGTTAGAACACTAATGTTAGAATCACTAATGTATGTTGATGGAATACTCACCAGTGACGTAGGATGTTGGAATAGTAATCACTGATATGTTAGAATACTCCCCATTGATATAGGATGCTGTGACACAGATTAAAGCCACGATCAGGAAATACACACTACTGATGGAGGATGTTTGAATTCTCACCATTGATATATAGTGATGTACAACCTGAGAGTACTTTCTACAGGATGCTAGAATACTTATTACTGATATATGACGTTAAAATACGCTTCAGTAATATATCATGAGTGAACTTTAGTGAGTTATATATTCTAAAAGTAATATACACCATACATACATAAACATGCAAACACTTTGTGGAAAGATTTTTGCAGTACTCGTTACTACTATATGACGTTAGGTACCAGTTCTCCCGTATGGACATGCAGGTGATTCGCAGGACCCGGTAGTCAGGGAGTTAATCCGATTTGTCCTGGTTTTCCAGTGCTAGTGTACGGTATTATACCTGAGTGACTTTAAGGAGTTAATGGAGAAGAGACAATTTGTGAGTCTGTGTTGTTGTGAGTGATGCTCTGATACAGGTACAGTGTGATTTACAGGTACAATGTGGCTGGGAAGCAATCCTCCTTTATTTGCAACACATTTCCTTTGCATAACACTGCAGAGTTTACAAGGCTGTGGTGCCATACTCTACCTTAACAAATGATCCTCCCTAGCCGTTATGCCCACTCCCCCATTGCTATCATGTAGGGAGGGTGCACTTGAACTTGACCTGCTGCTAAGTGTTATTGCAACTGCTAATTCCTTCCCATAACCCCACTGTCTAACATTTAAAAGCTACTATATTGTGTTGTGATATTCCCTGTGATTGAGAAGGTTTAGTGGGATGCAATGGAAGGTTCAGTGCTGCTTTTTGATTTAAAAATCCCACTTTTCAACTCAAGTGACTGTCTTATTTTTTTGATAGGCATTCTGTACTGGCCTCAGCTAAATTCCATAGGATTCTGAAAGCCCTAATCTGTGGTTTATAGCTGCAATCTATATTAGACAAAGGCTTAACCACACTATCAAGGATGAGTGCAATGTATAAGGTCATGGATCTTATCACTTGTATGACAAACAGAATTCTCCCCATCAACCTTATCCTCCCTTGCTCACCATAGAAGAATAGTGCTTTAACTTTTAATATGTGTAGATAGGGGTATCACCACCATTCTAGTTGCAGAACTGGCTAAATGTCTACAGTTAAACAGCATCCCTAACTCTCCCATAAAGATCAGCCATATCTTTTACAGAGCTGTGTGTTCCTTTAACCCCCTTGTGAATTCCAGTTTTAGTGACATTCTCAGTTTCTATTTTACTGTGCATCAAATATTGTTTTAATAGTTGCAAGCACTATTGGATATGAATGTTCTGTTTTTAGCTTTGATCAGTGCAAAGTACAATTAATGTAATGATTGGGAGCACTGATTGATGTTCTATTCACTAGCACTGAAAATACCCTGTCTGGCCATTTGCATTAACTTAATGTAGATGCAGTACTTTACATTTCTGTTTCCTGCTGGCTACAGTGCTTAGCACACTGTCATTGATTTACTAGAAATGCATATACATATTTAACAATACATTTTACTTAAAAACACATAAATCTGTTTTGAGAGACAGTTTGCACTATGTGGTTGATACCTTATTCAGCAAGCTTTATTTTACTCTTCCATTTACCTGGTTTTTAAGAAGACATTTCTGCATTTTATTTCTGTAGTTTTTAACAAGAAGACTGTTTCAAACAAAAGCAGAATTTCTGCTGTTTACGAACATGAATACATAGTTATGTTCCTTACATTACATGCTGACATTATCCCTGAAATAGAAATGTTTCTTTTTGTCTAAATCTGCTGCTCAGTTGATTGTTTTATTTATTTTATTTTATTTATTTGGAATTAATTACCTTAAAAGATAATTGGCTGTCATATTAGTAGTATATTAAGAACCAATTGTAATATTGTTTACTTACCAAAACACTTACCAAAACACCCTTTTATCTCACTCTTATACATATGACGTTGTACAGCGCCACGGAATCTGATGGCGCTATATAAATAAGAAAATAATAATATGAAGTGAAAAGAATTGATATAACAGTAATATTGACTTTGTATGGGGTTATCACACTGGAGACTATGATAAATATGTGTCATTTATAAATATATACATATTCTCTAGAGTAGACTGTAAGCTCGTTTGAGCAGAGTTCTCATCTACCTATTGTTCCTGTAACATTTTGTAATTGTCTCATTTATTGTTAAATTTCCCCCTTACATAATATTGTGCAGCGCTGCAGAATACGTTGACGCTATATAAATACTACTACTACTACTACTAATAATAATAATAGTGTGTAGTTATATTTCATTAAACAGGGAATTGTGGTGAATTAACAAAGGCATTGCACATTTAAAGCCAAAAAAAAAATGATCAAATTGAAAAGACTCTCGTACTATGTTTCCAATCTTTTGCATTTTTTGGCATAAATTAGTATGTCCCTTGTCTGATCCACATGATTAATGATTTAGTGAATAAGCCACGCATCCTTTATGTCGTTCTTGCCGTCCCTGTGAGAGTGGCGACATGTTATTTAATAATAACAATATCAGAGTATTTAACCAGGAAAGGTAGATTTAGCTTGTCGTTAGTTTCCTAGTGCGTCCTGGGGTCTAGATGTCATTATCTAGACAGAATGAGATTTTTTTTGCAGGGGAGGGCATGATTTTAAATGATCTGGTTACATCGAGTTAGCAATAAAAGGGAACGGTAACTGTGTATTCCCTGCTAATGTTTGTAAATCAGACGTGGGCACTCTCAGGGCAGCGACTCTTTCTTTATGATTGATGTTCTGTATCACAAGGAATGGCAAGAGCATGGCAAGCAGATATGGGAGAATGCAAGAGCAGGTTTGGATTTGCTCAGGGGCTGGGGAAAATCATCCAGAGCTCCTGTTATAATTCAGGTCTGGAGAATTTCAACTTGCTCTTGTATTTGGGTTCATTCATCCCTGAATGTCAGTTAACAACATTTTCATTAAGCAACTAATATTCACCGCTCTAACCTTTACTCCACATGCATTTAGATTCCTGATTGGCCGTCTGCTTTTTTATTTTCATCTTTAAAGCTTTCAAGCTCTATACATTTATTAGATTAAAATGACCCTTCCCAGTGCTCTGGGGGTCACCTAATTCTGCGTGCAGCTGTAGCGGTATTGGTCTGTGAAATTACCAATAAGCCTTTTTTTGTTCTAACGTATAAAAGGACAGTTGACCTGATGGAAGATCTTCAGTGTATATTTGCGTAATGCATATTGTATACAGCTCATAATCAAAGTATGGCTGGCACATATACAGGGGAGGGGCTGATTTGCTTTGTTTAATCTCAAACAGCTATTTGGCAGCTCATTTACATGGATATTAAATAGGCTTATCCCTCTAGGAAATCACAACATACAAATGCTTTGGAGAGGGGGAAAACACACAGCTCCGTTTATTACGCAGTAATAGAACATTACTATGTTCAGTGCTAATTCAGTTAGGCTTTTAGGGAAATTAATTTTTTTTTAATACTTCTATATGAAATCGTGCAGATACTTGAATACAAATGGGCAGTATAATGCAGATCTGCGTGCATTGTTATTGTTTGGTACCAAATGATTTTTCGACTAAGGCCTTAATAGCACTAATTGCTGTTTTACAATGTTATGGCTATCTTCTAATGGAGAGTCTGGCAGCAAGGATGTAAAAGTTTTGTTGAAGTGCAACTGCGATCATCCAGATGTTGGGGGTGTAGGTCTTCTTATTACGTGTTAGTAGTTGTAATATAAAGTTAGATATCTCCCAAATTTTCAAAAAATTCACAGTTTTGCTTTACCCGGTCTGGTTATAGTAATGGATTATTTTGAGAATTTAAAAAAAAACTTTATTCTAAGTTCCTATTGAAAATAGAGCGAAATAGATTTTGGTCCCAGAGAGGGACTGCCATTTCTAAAAAGGAGCTTTCGGCAGGTATCATTTAACTGCCTACACGTATCCTGATTGTTAATGCGCCATTGATTATGTGGGCTGCAAGGGCAAGAAATTCATAATTGATATGGCAGAATGTTGCTTCCAATACATACACCAGTGTTACCTGAGCATCATAGAAAAGGTAATTCAGAAACACCTGGCTCTCCAAGTTAGTCATCATCACTGCCTTCCTAGTTTTTTATACAATGTTACTGGATGGAGATGGTGCTTGGGTTGCTGGACTTTTCACTAAAATGTAATTTGTTTTGAATTTAAAGTACGGAAAATTTAAAATCAATCTTGGTCCTAATAGCCAAACTGTATATATTCTCTTGGCCAAACATGTGAAATTCACATTGAATTTCCAACAATTCAAGCTTTAATTAATAATCCTGATACATTGGGTGCTAATTCCTTTACAATCTTGTTTGGTTTTATGTATCTGCAACACTTTAAAAGGGTATCTGTCACTTCCAAGGAGTTTTTATAAATGTTTACTTATCCGCTATATATATCAAACATGCCTGTAATGTCTGAAAACTACCTTAAAATTAGATGTAGAAATCCACATTGCTATTTCCTGGAGCCATGCTTCTGTTTTAGCTCCCTGTCAATCAGTGTTATAAGCTCTGCTTTTTATTATCTGTCAATCAGCATTAAAAGAGAGAGCTTAAAGAGGGGAAGAGAAAGCGAAACAATGACACTTTATAAGTATTCATTTTAAATCTGTACTTTTATAGGGGAACTATGGAAGCCCAGAGAACCTTTGTATTTTTATATATATTTTTTTGACTTGTTATCTTGAAAAAACAAGATTTTTAAAAAAAATCTGATTTTAGGGATTAGTAGGATACACAGGGCATGTTATATTCACCATTATACTTCAATATGTATGTGAAAAAAATAAAATAATTAAATTACATTTACCACTAACTTTGGCAGATACTGATGATGGTGAAAAGACTCAACATGCCACATATAAAATAGCAGAAGTTATCTTTTTTTGCAAATGGTGTAGTGCAGTTTTAGACTATTTTGTCTCCAAAGTAACATGGCCTCAATCATTCAGTCTGAATACTGAAACCGGCATATAATTGCAGTATGTTAGTCTGTAATATGACAAATGTGTGCATGATGGGTATTGCTGTGCTCATGGTTAGGAGCAGGTTACATATCTAGCAACTTTACAGTAGAGTGACACGAGCTCTGTAAAGTATACCACAAACTGAAAGATGTGTGACAAGCACATATAGAATGGTGATAAAATGGTTAAAGGAAAAGTGTCAAGCCGTTGTTAGTTAAATATCTCTGTGGGTCTCATTTCAACAATTATATTATTGTGTGTAGAATTTCTAGATTGGATATAAGGCATTTCCACAATTGGGACTAATATATGAATATATTTTGTGGTATATTTCTTTCGCTGTACAAGTTGTTTAGCAATTATAAGCAAAACTTTTATTTTTCTTTTATTTTTTTCAATTTTGTTGTGCAATTCACAGCCAATGTTGTTTAATATATTTAATTAGGACGTCAGAAGAAAGTCCTATGTGCCTTTAACCCCCCCCCCTTCCCCCCCCCCAAAAAAAAGCATTATATAAAAGGGTAAAGAAGCGGTACATTACAGTATAACAAACACATAACAAAAGTAACAAATCAGCTCCACAAACACACAGGGAATCTCAGGAAAACTTGGTATAATTATGTAATTGTTGAGTATTCAGGGCAATATCTCGTGAAAGTAAAAGTGGCTAGCAATACATATAAATATTAATTTGGAAACCAGTAACCAGAGGTAAGTTTTTCTTGTTACACACTTTTTAGATATTTGAAAAAAAAAAAAAAATCTAATAGAAATTTGTTTTTTTTTTAATAGCCTGTCTTATCCTCCGTTTAACAGGAAGATACTTTGCAGTTTTGGATTGGTAGTTTTTTGGGGTTTTTTTGAGCCACGAGACTACTACTTAGAGCCAATAGCGTTTGCCGCCTTTACTGCCATTGGACATAAACAGGAGAAAGGAATTAACTGGCGCATCATATAGCCCTGTAGTCTCCCGTATATAAAGGTTCCAAGGTGCAGGTCTTGTAATAACGTATTCTTTGCATGTAAACTAAATGTATACATTTGAATCTCTATCACTTCTGCAAACACAGACTGGAGATCTTGTTACTTAGCAGAGCGGTAATTGAAAATCATGGCTGTTGTTCTTATTTGGCAAACAAGCAGACAATGCTTTTGATGAATGTTCCTGGTTATGCTGAAACATTGGTTCAATAAATTTCCCAACATACACAGTTACACAGTTGGTGAGGCAGAAAAAAACAACATATGTCCAGCAAGTGCAACCTTTCACAGATTTCCTTCCCATTGATCTAGAAATAAATTCCTATTGAAGTCCCTTCCAATTTGGGCTCTGTAAGAGGGGCTTAGGATGATATTCTTCTCAACTTGAAGGTGGCAATGAGACGACTCTTTGGAACATCCTCTGGAGTGGTGGGCAAGTGCTCTAGTACTCTAATAGTTCTAATTACTAAGTAGTGAAGTGTAATCAATTGAAAAATATTGCCTGTAAAATAGCGCATTTAGAAATATTCTCCAACCTCCACTCATCCAATAATCTCCAACCTCCACTCATTTTAAAAAAAAATCTTACTTGACTAGTTTGTTCATAAATTGGTTCGCAAATCACTGCAACTTGCAATTTTATAAGGTTTAATGGTTACTGGCACTTTTCTGATATTTGTCCTTTTTCTTGCCGTATTGAAGAATTTACTAGGATAAGAGGGCAGCATGAAACACACTTAACTCTGCAGCTATTCTAGGTAATGGCACAGACAACTTCCCATGATGCATCAGGCTTGTGCCATGCACTCCGCCATCTTCTGTAGTTGTGTTTATGCCCATTCTCACATAGCGCGTGTGAATGTGACTTTTTGTAGATCACAGTGAATGACATCATATGGCTACCTGTGCCTTGAGAGGATGTAGATTGCAAGCTCTTTCGAGCAGGGTCCTCATCAACCTATTGTTCCTGTAAGAATTTGTAAGCATCTCATTTATTGTTAAATTATCCCATTTAAAATACTGTAAAGCACTGCGGCACTATATAAATGCCAATAATAATAATTTTGAAAATATGAAAAGGCATAACCCATAGCATAGTTTAAGTGAGTTTAGTTAGCATTAGACTTTATATTGAACTGATTCATTCAACTGGGAAGTATGAAGATTCACAAGTGAATTTCACATCTCAGGCCAAAATTGCCAACTTGGAAAAATAATTAAGTTAAAGAATTTTGGTCTAAAATGAGATTTCCCTCATGAATAAATCCTCAAATGTGTGTGGGTCATATTCCAAGAGCTTCTCTGCTCTTTTCAAATTCAGCAATTGTGTGATAAAACAGGCATTTGCTGCATGCGGCGATGCAAATAAAATAACATAATAAGTAAGACAATAGAGTGCACGTATTACTGGATTGTTACAGGATGTATTACAAATTCAATAATAATTTAGTTTCCTGTGTATCTGTTAATAAATAATCCATACCTCCATTATTTAAGGCTATTAAATGGTTAAACATTTTTTTTTGATAAATGGAGAAGGACAGGGCTAGGCATTTGGCCTTTATTTTACACTATACTCTGCCAGTATGCAGTATGGGACTTTACCAGCCTACTCTCCAGTGATAATCTCATGGCTGGCAAAGCATCATGGTAAATGAAGTCTTGAGCATCTGGAGTGGGGGACATTGCCTTCCCCTTGTGATTGTTGTTAGGAGTGAAAACTCGAATAGTGCAAGAATTATGCAGTGTGGTATCTAACCTCTATTTTGAGGAGAAATATAAATTGACGTTGCATTAGTGATATATTAGTGATATATTAGCTCAGGGCTCGACAAATCCCTGGAGCCAGGTCGCCATGGCGAATAAAAATTTTGTTAGGGCGCCTGGGATTTGTCAACTTTTTATCTAAAAGGCCTGGCTGGGCAAATAATGGAGCCAGCTGTCCACCCACGGGAGCATGGAGGCGGCTGGCTAAGTGAGCATTGTAGCCGCCGCCCTGAGCTTCATGGAGGCGGCCGGCTCAGTGGAGCATCAAGGTGGTCAGCTGGGGCAGCGTGCGAGGGAGCAGTGATCTTCCAGCGGCTCCTCTCTGCTCCCTCGCACTGTTTAATGATGCCGGGAGCCGGAATATGACGTCATTCCGGCCCCGGCATCACAGGGAGCAGAGAGGAGCCGCATGGTAGATTACTGCTCCTTCTCACACAGGAAGAGAGAGCAGCCCCACTGGACCCCAGGGAACGTCCACTCAGCACTCCCAAAAGGTAGTGGGGCTGGGTGGATAAAAAAATAAAAATAAATTAAATTTGTGTTTGAGGAAGTGTATGTGTGTATGTCAATGTGTGTGTGTGTGTATGCCCCTGTCAGTGTGTGTGTGCCTATGCCTCTGTCAGTATGTGTGTGTGTGTTTGCCCCTGTCAGTGTGTGTGTTTGCCCCTGTCAGTGTGTGTGTTTGCCCCTGTCAGTGTGTGTGTATGCCCCTGTCAGTGTGTGTGCCTATGCCCCTGTCAGTGTGTGTGTGCCTATGCCTCTGTCAGTGTGTGTGTATGCCCCTGTCAGTGTGTGTGTGTGTATACCTCTGTCAGTGTGTGCGTGTATGTCTGTCAGAGAGTGTGTGTCTGTTTAGGTACCTGCGATCACGATTGGTGTTTTTACTCACCCTTTTTTCCCCACGCTGTGCAGGTTTTGCCGTGGCTTGTCCGGCCTCCATTGCCAAGTTCATCAATCTTTTTGATCTCTGAAAATGCAGCGTTTACATTGAAAAGGCTACAGGGACAGGCTATAGGCACCAGAACCACTACATTAAGCTGTAGTGGTTCTGGTGACTATAGTGCCCCTTTAAAAAAAAAAAAAAAAAAAATGGCTCCTAACTTTTTTAGCTGGCTCCTAGATTCCAAACAAATTTGTCAAGCCCTGTATTAGCTAATTATTAACTGTGATGTAATTACTCCTTTTCCATAAGTGTCTCATTGTCCTGTTCTTTTTTTATGTGTATAGAATTTTAAAGGGACACTGTAGGCACCCAGATCACTTCAGCTCATTGAAGTGGTCTGAGTGCCAATTTCCAATAACCTTTAACCCTGCAAGTGTAATTATTGCAGTTTTTATAAACTGCAATTATTACCTTGCAGGGTTAAGTCCTCCTCTGGTAGACAGCCACTAAAGGGACTTATGGCTTCTTAGATGACTTTCGGTCGCCTAAACGACGCTGGACATCCTCGCGCTATGCATGAGGACCTCCAGCATCACCGGAAACCCCATAGGAAAGCATTCAATAATGCTTTCCTATGGGGAGGTCTAATGCGCACACGCGGCCATTGCCGCACATGCGCATTAGGTCTCCCACTCTGGTGGACATCAGTGGGGGAGGAGCATGGGCGGAGCCTGACCCAGCGCCGATGGGGGGCAGATGGGGGCGAGAAGGAGGGGGACACTCCAGGATACTCTAGTGCCAGGAAAACAGGTTTGTTTTCCTGGCACTGGAGAATCCCTTTAATACTTTGCTCATTTTAAGAAAGTGCTTAAAGTAAGGCAACAAATAGAAATACACACTTTACTTTTCAGCTCGTGTTGTAGCATTGAAGTTTTTTTTGTGTAAATGGAATATTTATTTATTTTGTTTGCCATGCATTTGTTTCCAGAATTCTGCCACAATAGAAATAGTTTGCCTCACTTGAAATGATGGTTGAGTGGATGGAAAAAGCACTGTGTGTCTTTGATTCTGAATCCAACCACTATGAGTACTGCACTGAGAACTCTGTTTTGCTGGAGTAGTCAAACTGAGTTCACTTATTGAGCTTTGAAAACCATTACTTGAACTTCTTGAATGTCTGTGAAGTTTACAAAAAGTCTGGACAGTGAAGCAAGCAGATATTTGCCTATCCTCTACTGAACACACGTTCCATAAAGAGCCCAAGTTCAATCATGTTTTGGTTCACCATCATTCCTTTTAAAATGGGTTATACCGTCTCTTTAAAAATACACACTCCCTCTGCTGAATGTGCCATTAAGGAAAAAGCAGTAATTATCCAAGAACATTTTCTAACTAATAAGAACAAATAAAAAGCACGCACATTCACCATGAATTTATACTGATACCATTAAAGACAGCACATATAAAATGGGTTCACTAACTACCCTATTTATTTTTAGGTGCATTTAAAAAATTACCGTTTTTTATTGTCACATTTTGTTAGACAGACCTGCGGCTGCAATTTGGTATATGTATGCATGCACACAGGACCAATAGGGTTTTTAACTAAAATTAGAATTTAAAGTGAAATCAATGTGAATTTCAAATTTATAGTCCAAATAGCCAAACCAGAACCATTCTCTAAGTTGGAGAAAAAAAGAAGAAATAAGGGTGTGCCTAAAACAAGTGAATAATAATATTAAAAATTACTAGAGAGTACGAGCAGCGATACCTAATAGTCCGAATATAAATAATCCACATATGCAGGTGGTAGTCCTAGTAGTACATAAGGTGGTATGTAAAGTCCCAGATGTATATCCGCAACTTCGAAGTAGATATGTGGAAGAAAACAGAAGACAAAGGAAACTCCAATGGTATAGTATGAACGGTAAATAATATTGTGTATATAATAGTAGAACTACTCACAATATTCAGAGCTTAGATCCAGCTCTGGTATGAATGGCACAAAGTGGAATAATCCCCACTCAAGGATATATGGTGCTCCTCTTGTATTCTTTAGTGGAGTAATTTTAATGGAGTAGTCCAGCTCGGGATAGAAGGATAAAATATATAGTGCTCGCTGTATAGTTGATAAAATGTTAAAACAGAATAAAATATACTCACGGTATATAGAGCAGGCGTACTGCTCGGTGGATGGCGTATGGGTGGTATAATACCCACCTTGGGATTCTTGGTACTCCAATATAGATAAAAAGGCAGTAGTAGTCGTAGTCAAGTCTGAATAAAATAAACTTCAAATAATAAAATTATACTAAAAGAAGGTAATATAATTGTATAGTGGAAAGAGGAATGTGGCAACCAAATGTATAATAGCCAAATATTCCTTTATTAACACTTATATTATAAAAAAAGTTCCTAGACGCGTTTCGCCACAATAGGCTTCATCAAGTAGAAATGTATAAAAAAGAAACAGTTTAGTGACACACTTTGTTGTTACATTCCCTGTTTTCCTATCAGCGCTGAACCTCCTTCCTAATCTCGATTACATTCTCTAAGTTGCCTATACTTTCAGTTTGATTACTCTGGACTTAAATTTGAAATTCACTTTGAGTTCTTACTTTAGTAAATAATACAGCAAGTACTTGAGTCGTTGATGGACTCCATAAACGTCAGGTGGCAAAACGCATGGTCAACATGACTGTTTTGTGATTTTTTTGTATCAGATGTGTTAACTCAACATCAGTGAAATCACAAACCTTATGAGATTTTTTAATTTTTTAAAGTTTACAAATAATTGTAATACACCAGTAGACATGGGATTCTGTGGGCAAAACACATTGAGGGTTTTTCACTACACTTTGAATTGTATTGGATTCAAAATGTATTTTAAATGTTATGTCAGAATAGCTAACCTGGAAACATTCCCCAACCCAGGCACATTTCCAGCTCACCTATTTTGGCCTAGAACTTAAATTTATTGTCCAATTGTCACCAATATAGCCAGTGCTGGTTAGATCCAGAAATCAGAGGAGAATGGCCTGACTAATTTAGGTTGACAGAAAGTCCACAAGTATTCAGTGATGTGCAGTAGGACATCTCTGAACACACAGAGCACCGTATTTTGAAACTGATGGGCTGCGGCAGCAGTAGTTTCTCTCGTCAGCTAAGAACACGGCGGTAAGGCTGCAATGGGTGCTAAGTGAAAGTGGAAACAAGCATTGCCAGGTCTGATAAAACAATGATTCTGCTATAAAATGCAGATGGTATGAACGGAATGTAGAGTAGTTTCCTTCATGAAATCCATAATACATCTACTTTGGCTCAATGTTACAGGCGATTTGTGGTATTATGGCTTGGAGAACTTTTTTTGTGGGACAAGTTAGGACCCTTAATACCCGCTGCCGCTGGGCATCATTGAATTGTGGCAGGTCATCTAAGCATTGTTGCTGACACTGTGCCTTCTTTTATGGACACTATCTCCTGATTCCCAAATAGATATTTCCAGCTAGGTAATAATTTATGCCCCAAAGCATGCATCATCTCAGGCTCCTACCACAAACATAGTGACATCGGTTCACTCCAAAGCCCTGCACAGTCCACACATCTGTGTTTGTTCACTTAGCAGTGGAGTTGAGCAATATATTTTAACAAACAGTTAAAGCAGTTCACAAAGGAAAATAAGAAAAATAAACAGCAACTCAATACAGACCCCCAGTGATCCTTGGCACCCTATCCTCAATCAATTTCTTAGAAATCTGTCTAGTACTGCTGCTTATATCTCTTTACATAGCTGCATATACCATATGGACAATAATTCATTTAGATTAAAAATTTACAGATGACAAGGCAAGGTCAGAACTGTGTGATCAGATTGTTCTTGATGGACACTATATCCTTCCCTTTTACTTATCATACTATAGTAGATTTGTACAGCCATTTACATATCCGAAGGCTATTGTTGGCATTGCAGCTGCTGTGGGGTTGCATTAACCATGAGCATCACGGGAAACCTAGTCATGAACGTAGGCAGTGCTTACATTTAGCTAAGACTGATCCAACTACAGTTTCCTCAATCTTTAGACTCCCTGGGCCACAAAAGGTATGCAAAATCAACGTTAACAGGACACATCTCAATGAAGTTGGCTGGGTGCATTGGACATGCCATTATAACCCTGTAATGTTTATTTAAAAAAAAAAAGAAAAGAAAGAAAACCTGCAATGTTTGTATTGAAGGGTTATGTCTATCTCTAGTGGCTATCATACTGCCAGCCACCAGAGGCACTTCAGCTGCACTGACCAAGTAAAACTCGATCACGTGGTGCAGATATTCCATAGGAAAGCATTGATTCAATGTGTGGAAATCTCTGCCCTCCTTCAATAAGGTGCTTTTGGTAGAGAAGTACTGAACCAATGCTTCTCTGAAGACCTTTGATTTTTGAAAATCCTCGCTTCCGGTGGCTGTCAGTCTGACCAATACCAGAGGCCAGTTTGTGGCCAAATGTAAACATTGCCATTTCTCTGAAGCAGCGCGGTTCTACATGACAGATGCAGGAACAGGGTCTATGCACCAAAATCACTTCATCTTAATGGTTTGGGTTCTTTGAATATCACTTTTTAAGGGACACTGTAGGCATCCAGACCACTTCAGCTCTGCATGAGGACCTCCAGCGCCAGATTTTTCCCCAGAGGAAAGCATTGATTAGAGCCTGCTCATCATGGGATGTCTGAGGGGACAGAGCGTTGGATAAGCGTTGGATAAGGTAAGTAAATAAAAGGTTTTCAAACATTTATTTACCAGGGGATTGGGGGGGGGGGGAGGGTGCGAGGGAGGGATGAGAGATAGTGCCGGCTTTGTATTCCTGGCACTATAGAATCCCTTTAAGGTGAGAGGGTCTAATGCTAGGTAAGGCATGAGAGGTCTTTGAAGGACCATGTAACTAGGTATTTCGAACACAGAAAAAACTGAAATGCTGCATATTAACACCCCCCCCCCCAGTATATAAACTGCAGTGTAACGCTAGAATAAAAGTGTGAGAACCAATTGTCAAGCTTGACTAGTCATACTAAGTGTATAATAAAACTAGCTCTAACTCTCACGATGAGGTAAGGTGCACAATTTGCATTTCCTTAAAATAAATGAAGCTTTTACAAAGTCATTTGAACTGCCTGCTAGTTCACGTAGCTATAGTGTATATTGGCAGGGATATACTGTGCAGTGAAAGGGAATTTCATTCACTAAAACTGTTTGCATTGCATATCTACAATCACAATAATCAAACTGGAAATAGTGAAACAATAATAAATGAGATCACTGGTTGATAAGGGGAAATCGCCCCTTACCTGTCTTATGGGAGAAGGAAAAAAAGGGTCACAGTTACAGGGGGGACAGGATGGAGTTGGAGCAAAGGTTTGCGGCCTTAATCCATAAGCCCAGCAACTATATAGGTGTGTTCATAGTCCATGATGGGTGAATGCAGGTAAAAATAGAATAGAAATAGTTCAACCTGTTAAATCGAGTTTGTCACATTCACTTCCATGACATGAAAATACATTACCTCCTACAAGGGTTTGTATAATCCTTCTCCTTCTGTCAATTGATGGAAATGTGAAGTGTTTGCAGCTCAGCGAATCACGCACTGTGATTAAAAAAATATCATAACCTTATGATGTTCAGAATTGAATACATTTTACATATCCACTACACTGCTACTCCAACATCCATTAAATGATATGACAGCTTGACTTATCTAAATGTGTTATCATTTAGCAGTAAGCCAAAATTCCGCTCTATGTAGATGACAGCAGTAAATAAGCCATCAAAATCAACTAGCAGGCTCTGGATTACATGATGTGTCTTGATGATACAGTGTTATCTGAGACTCTACATTCTGTACTCCTGTACTTTTACTTTACTTGGGCTAACCTGTCCTGTATGAACCTGTCGAGCGGCCTTAGCAGTATAAATGTAGGACACTCCGTGCTTGCAAATGCATATGAAATGTTTTAGCAGAAAAATTACAGAAAAATGAACAAGTGCTGTAAAACAAAACATGAAACAAAGCTTGTCATTATTTAAAAAAAAAATTCAAATGTAAGAATTTTATTGATTGCTTGATGACAGTCTTTTGATTAAAACTGCTATAGAGAGCTTGAAATAAAAGCCAGTCAGAAGATGAGATAGATTATTGCAGATGAGCTGAACAGCACCCTGTCTTCCATTGTTTGGGGTAAGAAGGAGTTCTAAGATGCTCAATACCACACCTCCCAAGTGTGCATATTTAGGAGGGACAGTCCCTATTTTGGGCCCAAATCTTGTTGTCCCTATTTTCTGTCCTACTGTTTCTCTTTTTTAGGAGCTCCATATTGTTGGTGTGTCTGAGTGTATAACAGAGCTCCACAGCAATATATGTCTTTTTAAATTACAATAAATCTTGTTCTAAATTAAATGTTATTTGCATAAATTGACATACCAGCCCCACCCACAACCCTACATTTAGGGTGTACCTCTTTGTCCATTTGAAATGTTGGTAAGTATGCGAATACCTAGAGTGCCAACAAGTTGGAAATCACTTTTGTTTTTAAAGCTAAACATAGATTTAATCGTTATTGATACATGGTATGGGCTGCTTTAAGTCCTTCTACAATGCTGCATATAATATATCCAATGACAGTTCTTATCAGACACAGAAAACTTTATTGAACAGATTTGGACCCCACTAGTTTTGTGTCTTGCTTTACAGCCAGTCTTTTATGGGCTGATGTTCTGGGGTCCTGCTAACTCTTGTTTATCAGTAATATTATTCATCGTAGTTAGCAGACGCTATCAGGGTAGTATGTAAACATTTGAAAAAAGTAGGCCACAAAGAAAAAAGAAATGTATCAATATTTAAAAAAAACACATTACAATGTTACAGGTAAAATTTACATGATTTATTTTCCTTGTTAATCCAAATTCAGCCCTCAGTGGATGGAGATTTTTAGTGAGCAACAAATTGCTACACAGTAAACAAAAATGATTGGTTGAAATGTACCTGCCATGCCAAAAAAATGAGATGATGGTACTTTTTTTTGATGATGGTAAGTTTTATGTCTATATTGTGCTAGCCAAATTTCTATGAAATGTACAGACTGCATTTTCTCCTTGTTGGAAGATTCCAGTTGATGTGACAGTGATTTCATCGTAGAGATATGTGTGATAACTGGGCCATGTGATGGTGTGTGCATTGCATTCTGAGGCTAAGCTGTGAGTATCGTCTGACGAGGGATCTTGTGTACGTAACTCATGGAAATATCGAATTTAAGGTGGGTATTTAAATCTAGTTTTGCTGATGATGTCAAACGTGTCCTATTTTTTTTATCAAGTAACACTAGTGGATGGATATAATGTAGAAGACAGCAGTGAATAAGCTTTCAAAACGAGCTAGCTAGCAGTTGGTACGTTGTTCTCATGGCAGTTGCCGCAGGGACACATGGTTCCAAAATAGTCAGTAGAGGGATCAAAATAATGATCTCCTCCCCGGTAAGAATCTCCAGTTAGGATTCTATTTCCCTAGTTAGAGCCATTCCAGTACCTACATATCAAAAGTAGGCAAACTGTAAGTTGTAGTCACTCTGGCCATCTCATACATCAAGCTACAGTTTAAAATTGCAGGTCTATTGCAGGACAAACATGTCACTTTATAATAGCGATAGCTAAACTTTTGAATTTACAGGTCATTGTGTCATAATTTTAAACCATAAAACCCACATGCTCGATTTAAGGGCTATCTCAGCTGGAATAACCAGAAGGATTGTCTTTAAGCACACATATGTATACATCATGATATGTTAAATGTCCCTTAAGGATTGCTTAAGGAAATTCTAGTTTTCTATGAAGCAATGGTGTGTACGCATGGACTCCTGGAAAAAATAAATAAATAGGTTGTCTTAAAATGTTCAAAATATTGACTAAAAAACAGGGCTGCTTCAACTTTAGTTCATATAAAAGAGCAGATAGCCAGTGCGATAACTCAGTGGATAAAACTTTATGACATTATAAAGTTCATTCCTGTCATGATCAACTAAGCCTTTTATCTTTCTGAGGTTGATTAAATGAGTTCCATTAAATTTAGTAATAATAACATTTAGATTCCTGAATGTACTTGGAAACTAGTGAGAAGCAAAGTAAACCTTACCTGGTTAAATACTTTAAAGGATCACTTTAACCCCTTAAGGACACATGACATGTGTGACATGTCATGATTCCCTTTTATTACAGAAGTTTGGTCCTTAAGGGGTTAAGCAACGTAGCCACTTTAGCTAGCTCTAGTGGTTATGGTGCCAGGAGTGTCATGGTTCTGTCCCACAATAAAATGTCAAACTATTTTACCATGGGAAATGTTACCTGGGTCCCACAGTGCTGCATCTGGTCTTCTGGCAGGGGAAAACGGAAATCACTTTAAGGCAAAACAGAACCACATTCATTAACTGAGAGCATCAGCTTAGTGCTCTCAGTTAATTACTGCTGTCCTGTATCAGTCCTGCTATGCAGTAAAGTGACATGGATTCACCTGCTGAAGCCCAGATGTGGGCAATGCGGCATGGGCCAAAATGCAGATTAGGGAAAAGTGCACGCGTACACACACAATATATTTTACATTTTACAAGGCTACTTTAAATCACCTATCTTTGCAAACAAATATGGAGATTCAGGTCCACCATATGGCCATATTGTGTCAAGCCCAACACTATGTCACAGTACACCAATATCGGTGCGTCCTACACGAATTATAGCATGGAAGATTAACATGCTAACTGCTATACTTACTGCTTAAATGGCTTCTAGAGACACCTCACATTTATGCTTTTCTGTAGTTGCCTCCAAAGGGGGTGGGTGGGGTGCATAACCCAATAGGAATCTGGTCTGGTTCCAAATATACAGAAAAAAGGGAAATTGGGGGCACACCGGAACATGCATTTCTAAGTAGTGGTGCTGCAGTAAAGACCACTACATATACAAAATACAGATATGTGAGCAGCACATACACTCACACACAAAAAAATACAGTTTAAATTTTACAAGGCTACTTAAAATGACCTATCTTAGCAAACAAATATGGGGATTTAGCTACACAGAACATTCAAGGATATAATCTTGCAAAGTAGGGTAATAACTGCTTGATCCAAGATAAATCTGATTGCCATTCTGGGGTCAACAAGGATTTTTTTTCCTAACTTGCAAAATTGGAAGTTCTTCAAACTGGGTTTTTTGCCTTCTTTTGGATCAACAGCAAAAAACAAATGTGAGGAAGGCTGAACTTGATGGACGCAAGTCTCTTTTCAGCTATGTAACTGTGGAACTATGTAACTACATGGCTATATTGGCGTGGGCCCCCACTAAGTTGAGAAATAGCATCTTATTGTGGGACAACACCACTCATGGCGTACTGTAGTGGTCCTGGTGCTTTCTGCGTCGCTTTCAGGCTTCAGGTTTGTGTCGATGTTGTTAACTGTGATTGTTGTATATTCTTTTATTTTGCTGAACACATTATGTGTTCTTAAAACTATTTTGAAACATTCCCATTGTGGGGAAATCAGTTTCCAAAAACTGTCAACTGTGAATAAAAACAAATTCTGTACAAATTTGCCAGTAATTGTGTTCAATGCCATACTGTGGCCATGCAGATTTTTCAATAACAATAGACCACCTTGATATTGTAGGTCAGATGAAAAGTAAAAGCACAGAATGTTAAGATATCAGATAAGAATTACTATTTATATAAAACATTCCATACCTTTGGCTTTAGGGCTGTATATGTTAACACACAAAATAAAACCCTGTGCTTAAACTCCTACTACACTATAGCACTACACTATAGCAGCAATGGCTATAGTATTCATCAGCCCAAATACATTGAACAGAAGCCAAAAAGAGTTAACTGTCTATTCTCGCTATGCACATTGAAATAACTAGATGTTTTTATTCAGCGCGTCTCTATGAGGAGTTGCTGATTGGCGCTGCATGGCATTTTGCTGCGCATGTGCAATAGCCTCTCAATGCTTTCCTATGGGACTATGATCTCAGCCCTGGAGGCAGGGCCAGCCGTGGCGATGGAGAAAAGTAAAGTTAAATACCTTTTGACTGCATTCTGAGTTGGCAATACACCTACATAGGTTGTCTAGAATTATAGTGGTCATTTAAATATCAATGTAAGAAAAAGTACTTTTCTAGGAAAAGATTTGGACAAACACGTTCCACCTTTGCTCACATAAATGTTTTAGAATTGGGGGGAAATTAGGCACTTAAGGGACATTCTTAGAACCATAACCACTGCAGGCATTATAGAGATTACAGTGCTGTGAGTTATGGGCAATTCCTTTTTTTTTTTTCCTCAAACCATTTTGGAATGGTTTGACAAAAACAATGGCACTTCCAGTCACCCAAAGGTCACCCCTTCTGCCCCAAGATAAATTAATTAAGCGATGCATCAAGTTTGATCTTAAAGGATGACTATAGTGCCAGGAAAACAAACGATTTTTCCTGGCACTATAGGGTCATTAGGTCCCCCCCACCCTCAGAGCCCCCCTTCCGCTGGGCTGAAGGGGTTAAAACCCCTTCAGCCACTTACCGTTCTCCAGCGTTGGGCTCCCTCGGCGCTGGTGACCTCTCCTCCCCCTGCTGACGTCAAATCCGAATGCGCATTGAATGTTTCTCTGAAACGGCTATGTTTTCAGCTGCAGGGTTAAAACTAGAGGGACCTGGCACCCAGACCACTTCATTGAGCTGAAGTGGTCTGGGTGCCTATAATGGTCCTTTAACCCCTTAAGGACACATGACATGTGTGACATGTCAAGATTCCATTTTATTCCAGAAGTTTGGTCCTTAAGGGGTTAAAGCGACATTTCACTTTCTGTATTCAAATCCAGTGACGGCTACACAGGCGTACCTCAAAAAGTGCTAAAAGACTAGGCAAAAATTGACAGCAGCCACTTACAATGAAATATATCTAATTAACATTATTCTTTAATTATTACTTTTTATTGCCTAGGGATCTCATTTACACCACAGGGTAGCAATGCTTTTTTCAGCTAGCCAAGTGCATGGTTTTATGCCAGCCATTCTACAAATGAATTTAAAGTCATCTGGCCATGTCACCTAATGGGAACATGGGGGTAATGATCAAGAGCAATTGTTCTGTTAGCAATACTGCAAGCATATAATTCAGACCCTTAGGCTACCTCACGTAAGAACCCTCTAGGTACTTTCAAAGTTTCTGTTCTTAATTAAATATGCAATTTTTCACGGTAACCAGGTTATTTCTTTTGTGTTGTGCTCTAATACTGTTAGGAATTTTTATAGTGCTTATTAAACATTATGCAGCTATTGTGCATTCCATAATTAAAAAAAATAATAATAATAGAACAAAGCTTGATTCACTCTTTTCCCCCTGTTTAATTTATCAAATGAATTTTCAGTTGTGTTTTTTTCCGGTTAAGTCCCCAGACAGTGTACCAAGTGCTTTAAAGGGAGAAAAATTTAATTGCTCTGTAGGGATTGGCTGGTTATAAAGGATTTGGTTGTTTGATTAATAAACCCTCCAGGGAATAGTTTAATGTTCCTCATCTTAAAAATGTCTGATTATTCTTCTCCTTTTTACCATTTTACAGCAGCAGCGTTTTCTATAATCATCATATTTGTATTCCTCGAGAACGATTCAAATTGCTTTTATCTTTTTTTTCTTCTTACTTTTAGTTATAAGAAACAAATATATATATATATATATATATATTCCAAGAACTGAGAGAAAACTATGCAATTCTTGTTTATACAAACATTAACGTTAATGTATGGTTGTTGGCATTAAATTGCCAATTCAGATGAAAGTACATATTATTTGATGTAATACTCATGAATCCACTTTAACAAAGAGAATGTGTTTGTGTCAAAGTAAGATTGTTTTTCTCCCCTCACTATTTAAATTTGTTCTATAAAAGTGCCAAGTAAAAACAGTGTTTTCACAAGGATGCTGAGAAATAACATTAAAATAATGTAATGTGTTTCATTGCTCATATATAAGCTTGCTCTTTGTATTTAAAGGACCACTATAATGCCAGGAAAACAAACTCGTTTTCCTGGCACTCTATAGTCCTTAGGTCCCCCCACCCTCTGGGCCCCCCTTCCCCTTCAGCCATTTACCTTAATCCAGCGCCAGGCTCCCTCAGCAATGGTAACCTCTCCTCCCCCTTCGATGTCAGCTCCCGAGTGGAGCCGAAGGCGCATGTGCTGCCAGAGCCGGGCGCGCATTCAAACTGCCCATAGGAAAGCATTACTCAATGCTTTCCTATGGACATTCTGCATGCTCTCTGCGATTTTCGCATTGAGCGTCGCAGAAGCGCTTCTAGCGGCTGTCAGGAAGACAGCCACTAGAGGTTGGATTAACCCTGCAATGTAAACATAACAGTTTCTCAGCAGGGTTAAAACCTGGGGGATCTGGCACCCAGAGCACTTCGTTGAGCTGAAGTGGTCTGGATGACTATAGTGGTCCTTTAAAAAAAACAAAAAAAAAAACACACAGAGAAGTGTGTGTAGAAGTGCAATTTTTAAGTCTGTGGTCAAATTTTACATGTAAATGTTTTTGAAGTAGTCATGGTGACTGGAGTGTTGGAGTCTATATTATGTGCAGCGTTTCGCTGCTGGCGTCATCAACTAGCCGAGAACAATCGTTTTAGGTGTCTAAGGTTAATTCTGTGTATATTGGACGTCTGATGTAAAAATGTACAGTCTTGTGGGATCCGTGGATTAGCACAGAATACAATGGGGACATGGAAGTGGCTAAACTTTAGGTTACCGTAGTTAAAATGCTTGTAGTTGCAGAGAGAAGATGGTGACTTGAACTTGAACAAGGCAGCTAAAATAAAAATAATGCATTTATCCGTTTTTCAAAATTATTTACCTAAATCCATGAAGTCCACCTCCTTTTTGCAAAGCACTAACATCCCTGTCCATGCTAAGCCGTGTCCAATCAGAAGTATTGTGGACAAGTAAATCTGGTAGCTATAAATAGAAATGAAAATGATATACCGGTAAGTAAAGATGTTTAAATACAATAAACAAATACCGGATATTTTACAAGATACACAAATTAAATAAAATACTCACATTATGCTGGAATAGGTCCCAATATGTGCTTCTTTGACAGTGCAGACAAGTGTGCACTGCAGGTTTCAAAGAATTCATGTTTTTTTCCTGTGAAGTGCTAAATCATTCTTTCTTTTTCTAACGTTTTGTACTAGAAGACAACAGAGTGTGAGATAAGAATTTATAAAGTAAGAAAACTAACCTAGTTTGAGAACTTCTTTTTCAGGAAGTGTGTAGGAATGCTAAACTAGTCACAGTCAGAGGAGGCATGGTTAGGGCTACACAAAGTGCAGGGGAATGATCAGCACTCTCAAACTACTTTATTAGGCTAATGTTGTTTGGTGCTTAGACTGAACTGAGCCTTCACTTACTCTTAAAACCACATAAAAGCAGGAGTTGCTCTAAGTCTTGAACTGTTGAGGCTGGATTAGGGTCTAGAAATATGTCTCATATCCTGCCAGAAATCATAGTGTATACATGCTGGGATTCTTTGTGTGCCCCCCTAGTAGCTAAAACAGCTATAACTCCACTAAGTAAGCATAACTCCACTAATAGAGGGCTTGTAGCTTCTTAACATTTGTTTCTTTTGACAGAGTGCAAAATGTGAATCATTATAATATTCGTGTGTGCATGTGTGTGGTTTTATGTGCATGCAGATATGTTTATTTTCTCACTCCTTTCTTTACTCTGACTGCGTAGGTTATTATTATTATTATTATTATTATTTTTTTTATTAAAATGACTATGTTTATTTCTAAATGTAAATAGAAATGAGTGATGGAGGGCAGTAGGAGGCTGGCTATTTCCATGGATGTATAATTATGATAAAAAACAAAACAAAATTGAATTAAGTTTTAAACAATCATAAAATACAACTTTTTAATATAAGAAGTGAAAAAAATTAACTTTCTCTTTAAAGAGACATTCGGCAATACACCCCACCATTTAGGTACATTGTAAAAGGCCAACAGACCTGTGGCATTTTACCATTTTTGCTTCTACGAATCTATATACACCCAGACCCAAGCAAAGATAGCGTTCCTATATATACCCGGTACAAAGGCAAAATGATGACCATCAACGTTATTATCTTTTGTGCAAATCCTGAAACGTTGCTTTACTGCCTTCCTTATGCTACTATTAGTATCTTTGTCCTACTCCTTCTGGCACTGAGGGAGTTATGGGCCTTTTGTCCTTGTGTCCTGGATGTACCAGCTGTGCACTATGTTGTGCATTGGGGTGAAAGGCTAATAATCCTACTTTCATGTACTGAGACACAGTCTAGACATGACCTTGATAAACAAAAAGGTTCGAAGGTCATATGCAAATATGTTCTTGACAAATAAATGACTTTACATTGCTATTGGCAATATATGTCTTCCAGAAACCATGCAATTTATATATTCTTCTATTTGTTTAATTGACTAACATTTCTACATGTATACTACTGTATAACTGATGATGATGATGATAATAAGATCCAAGAATATCCATCCCGTTAGGACACATTATCAAATGTAACAAATAAGCAAAAATAAATGACGACATTTCCATGTGCATTAGGTAGCTAGTCGTTTTTTTTTATCTTGGATAATAAAACGTCAATACAGTGCCATAATTATAATTTATAAGTAACTAAATAAAAATGGCTACTAACTTTAGGGCATATTGAAAGAGCCGAGCACCATAAATATTTTTTAGTGGTATTCATGTCACTGGATCGCTCCCAATACAATGTCTGTAAAAAAAAAAAGGAACGTTTCTTTCCAAACCAGTTTTGTGAACGGGGAGTCACTGATTGGCTGAGAGCATCAGCAGACCTCTCTACCCGGCGGCACTCTGCTCTTCCTGAATCTGAAATTTCAGAAGCCGGATGGTGTCAGGGGGAGAGCTGAAATCGGTGCTGGAGGCAACTTCTGGATTAAACCGTTTGAACCCCTGAAGATGAAAATGCAACTCTTCCAAGCACAGTAACAACTTTATTTAGATGACGTTGTTTTGGTGCCTGGAGTGCTCCTCCAAATAACCCATTAAAATCACCTATATAACTTGGGTTAACCTTTTTATTCATGACATGCTCTGTTTTCATTTATATTTATATTAAAAATTTAGCAAAAGACAAAATCCACTTCAGACTGGGCAAAGTGAGCTTTGTAAATATAGAAAAAATAGAAACATTTTTTAATTTCTCCTCTACGCCATATGCTTTCACTATGCTGACTGCCAGGTGCAAAGTAAAGAACTTATAAAAATGATTGACAGAGAGCTAAGGTGGAAACACGCAGTTCATGATAAAGAAGTATGAATTTTTACATTTCATTTTATATTTCACACATCACACATATACATTATTTAAATGCAGGGATAACTAAACATGATATTAGAAATCCTGAGCAGCCAGAGTTCCCCTTTAATCAAGGCTAACATCACATGCAAACATATTCTATGTCTTTGAAACAATATAATATATCATTTATATTCAGATTAAATTTGATATATTTTCACAAAATTCTATAGTCTAAGGGGAGTTTTCTGGAAAGTGCCTTTTTTTGTTGGTTCAAAATCAGTTCCGATTTCTTAAAGTGTTTTAAAAGTACAGTGAAAAATGTCACACTTCCTTTTTATATATTCTGACCGATTTTCACGCCTTCCCACTAACTCAATATACTGTGAGAGTATTCTGTGAGAATTCTATCTCCGTTTATATATTAAGAGAAAAGTAATGTAAGAGAAACATAAAATTAAATAGTTTCCTTCTTAAAAAAAGCATAAATGTTAATAAACAGAGTGAGTTATCGAAAATATATTGCAAAAAAAAAAAAAAAGATGCAAAATCTTCAAAAGTAATGACTAATGGAAATGGCCATCAGAATTGATATTACACTCCTGTTGGGGTTATTAACTAAACTGAGAATTGTCAGTGATTTCAAGGTATGGGAGGTATGGAACCAGGGCAGAGTGGGCTTTGCCATGAGACCCCCCCCCCCCCCATAATGGACCCACCCAGAAAAGGTACTCTTTGGCCGGCCCCCATCCTTCAAAACCATGCAGGGAGTGTCTTTTAATGGCATTGTGCTGCCCAGAGACACTACCCTTGTGTCTTACATTTGGAACTGAAGCAGAACAGGACCCCAAAATAGAGTTTGTGCCCCTTAAAGTGGGACTGATAGGAGGCCTGTCAAAGTAAAATTCAAATTTAAGGCCAAATAGCCAAGCAGGAAAAATATCTCAGTCAGCTAAGCTTCCATTTTGGCAATTTTGGTCTTCACCTTTAAATTCACTTTAAATTCTTGTCAATTTAGTCAATAACCCGACATTACTCTTATACATCTCAGTGAAACAGTGCAGGGACATATACTAACATGTCTAACTTTTAATTAGAAAACAAGTCTATGTAAATATAAATGGATAGACTATTTATATTGGAAGCAGAGAACAGAGACGGTGGATTGTTTATTTAAGATTTTTTATTTCTTTGCATATTAGCGCTAGTTTGATATAAGGGGCATGGGACTGGAAGCTGTGCACCAACAAAACCATAATTTGGCAGAATGTAAAACCCATCATTAAGTCATCTTAATGGACTGGTTATGTCAAATGTGTATTATGCATCGTCAGAGTTGTTAATTTCTAGTAGATCTGTGCGTCCATTCATTCATTTCAATAAAATATTAATGCATGCTATACTAAAAAAAAAAAAAAGGCAACAAAATGACATTGTCTTCTTTATTTCTAACATTGGGTGGACTAGTAACTTTCTGTCTGCGCATAATTTTTCCTCCAGCAGCCACGGTGCTCGTGACTTTTTTTTGATCTTGATGTATAATCCCTGCACACTCTACATTTCGCTGCTCGGAAAGATATTTGGGAAGCGGGATTCAGATACCAGTAATGTATTCACAGTCATGACACAGAATAGGCTATCATGAACCTGCATTCCCTAGGGTCTAATGGGTCTGTGTTGTTGGACTTAACCTACACAGACCAGAGTGAGTGTTTAAATTCATCAGCCTTACTCTATTGCTGGTGGACTACTGAATAATTTACAATTGGTAGAGGCCGGTCTGGGATAGGTCGCGGGGGTTCAGAGGTTAATAACAGGTTTTAGTTTCTGATGTCAGCAGCTGCCTTTATAACATATAAAAGAATCCTATTCTGTTGATTAGATTTTGAAATGGATCAATTTTTAATCAGCAGAACATCTGACTCGCTCAATGAGACTAGAATTGTGGGCACTGAATGTAGGCTTATTTAAGGGATTGTTTGTTATAAAGCAGCACAGTCCCATCCCAATTTAATCTAAAAAAAAAACCCAATAACCCAATGATAACTTCAAGTTAATGATTACGGGTGTCTCGGTTATTATTATTTTTAAGTATTGATACTTTTTCTTTTTATTGGATTTTTTTGATATCATAATCAGTGATGTCCAAGCTCAAGTTAGCATGCAATGTAAATCACTGGTATTCTATAATGGAGTGTTGTTTGTTCGTCCATGAACATTAATGCACTGATACAGAGTCATGGATGGGAAGCCTGATGTGCATGTTTGAGAAAAGCAATACAGTACTTAAAAAATATGGCGGCATAATTGGAGCCTCAGTTTAAGATGTTGCAATTATTATTATAATTATTATTATTATTATTATTGCAATTTATATAGCGCCAACAGATTCCGTAGCGCTTTACAATATTATGAGAGGGGATGTAACTATAAATAGGACAATTACAAATAAACTTACAGGAACAATAGGTTGAAGAGGACCCTGCTCGATCGAGCTTACATTCTATAGGAGGTGGGGTGTAAAACACATTAGGACAGGAAATTAGTACTATGGGCGACAAGTGTGTTTTGTACTTTTCTCTGCTGCACATCTCACCCCAGTAATGCTTCCATTGTGGTTTACTGGGATGGGGGGGAAGCAGTGGCAGCTCCCTTTTTAAAGTGGAACCGTTGCATGCCTCCAGCCATCTTGACTTTGTCAGGATAGTCCTATATTTTAGGATCATGAACCAATTTAATTCCTTGGTGTCTGTAATAATCGTGTTTCAGAGTTAGGGTGAACATAGGGGCAGAGTTCCGTCTGTGATGACGTCCAGACCCGGAAGTGACATTGGAGGAATCTCAGTTTTGCTATGTTCTGACAGCGTCCTGTTGTCGCACTGGCTCAGAATTGCATCATTAGCCTGTTTTGGGGATAGTTTCCTGGTATGACAGCCACCAGAGGCACTTTAACCCTGCATTGCAAAAATGTCCTTTCCTTCAGAACGGCAATGTTTTTAGTTGCAGAGTTGAAACTGCAGGGGCATGGCACCCAGACTACTTAATTGAAATGCAAAATTTGGGCAGTGTGCTGTTAAGTAAAATATAAAAAGTTCCTCTTGCCTAGCTAATGCCACATTGGCACTCACGTAAACTTTGAGTGGTAGATAGTCTTCTTCAGTCATCCTAGTGTGAGACTGGTCGTTACTGTTAGTACAGTGTCCTACTGCTAACTAGTGGCACTCTACACCAACTTGAAAATAACCAACTCACACCTTTTAAAAGTTGTCTGAGCCAATCAGTGGCGTCCATGGCCGAGACTTCCTCTTTCAAGATTTTGAGCAGCGGAAAGACAAGTGGCAGAGCAATAGGGCGTGAATACTTTAACCCCTAAAGGTAGGTGCCAGTGTCCTTCTGGCACTATAACAACTTAATTCCAATGAAGCTGTTATGGTGCCCAAAGTGTTCCTTTAATGCCATTCAAATAGGGTTAAAATACATACCTGACGCTTAACAGAGATCCATCAAACCTGTAAAAAAAACATGTAGTACTCTTTTTTGGGGGAGGGTTAATGGATTTATTAATGCTAAATAGGATCAAGAAGCAGGCTGTTTCATAGGTATTTATTGCTTGCTCTGGCTAATAGTTTGTAATGAATGCACTGGTAAATGACATGCTTACATAAAGCTATAATTTCCAACTCATACATTTTTTTATGGACTGTATGGATGTCTGTGCCTGAGTTGTTCTGTTACAGCCAACGCTCTTGAGCAGTATAAAATATTTGTTACAACAGAGGGGTGCTCACAGATAAAATAAATTAGCTATGTCAAGGCTGCGTTTTAATCAAATGTCAGGGCCTGAACAAATCCCTCTTCTTTTCTATTTTTGCCTTGCAGTCTCCAAAGAGACAGATATCTCAATATCTCTTTTTGTATCTGATTTGACGTCATTATGTAGACAGGAGAGCGGGTGGAAACAGTGAAATGTCACTGCGTGATGGATTGTGCGAAACCTCCTTGACCCTGTCTGGGGCTGCAATATATCCCAAGCTTTTGCCTCTGGGATACATTTTGGGGGCTGGGATACAGGCCTCAGCACGCTCACCTAGACTGAGCTAAACAAACAGTCATCTTAACTCAGAACAACAGAAACACAATAACACCCAAACAAAGGCTCTGTTCTCTTTAAACCTTTTTTTAACAATATTTTTAAACCAGTCACACTCTAACTCATGGATGCTCACTCTGTCTTCTCTTTTTCTTATTGAAAGATTCCCATTGCATTACATTCAACTAAACATTATATTTTCTATCTGAAGTCAGAAACTGCAAGTAGCTTTTTCTGTGGTTGCAGAGCGTTAACAGGTTATCAGTGGAAGCCTTGGTATGACTCATAATGACATCTCTCAGAATTTCCTTTAATGTGGATTTGTATACTTGCACTCAGGATAAATTGTGATTTTTGCACAGCAGCCTTTTGGCAGTCTTGTAAACATACATTTGTTCTCCTGGTCTTGCCATCTATCAATTAAGCTCAAAAACAGTTGTTTTGGCAGCACCTTTGGGCACTATTTACTTGTCCTTTTCAATTTGAATTTACATATCATCTGTAGTGTTAGTGATCTTAGTAAGTCATACGTACTCAGCACAGGTCCTAGTATTTAATTTGACAGGCAGATTTCATAGCTGTAGAAAGGCAAAATGTAGTTTGTTTTTTAAAATGTGAGGCTTTTAGGGTACAGATAAGTCCTACATGCAACTGTTCTACTGCATATGTGCAAAATAGTCCAGAAATGCACATTAAAAGGAATATTATAGCATTAGGAATACAGACCTGTATTTCTAACACTATAATGTTTTAGTTGTGGATTAGTTTTAGGGGTGCGTTGCTCCCTGGTTTCAGTAAAAACACGGGAAAAAAGCTGTTTACACTCCCTCAATGCTGCCGTCGATTCCTCCTCCTGCAGTATTATCTGGTTTTCTCACCAATGGCTAATCCCATGCTTCTCTTAGAGATGGAATGATGCGTAGGTGCTGTGTGCGCATCCACATGTTTCTCATAGTCCTAGTGCCCTCCACATAGACCAGGCTCAACTAATAATGCACTCTTGCTGTGCTGCCGAGGACAGTTCCCTGGTGTCCACAAATGTGCAATACCAGGACACTAAATTGAGATAACGAGGCCAGACCCCAAAATAGGGACTGTCTTGCCAAAAAGCAATGGATTAATCATATCTTTATAGTGGATTCTTTTACCTTTTACAAAGAGTCAAGTACAGTTTGGAGATAAAAACATATTCCTACTCTTAGTTTACCTATTTATGTTTATGTATTAGATATCATTATGTTATTTATATAGCGCCAACAAATTCTGCAGTGCTTTACAGTGGGTGGACGAACAAACATGCAGTTGTAACCAGACAAGTTGGACACACAGGAACAGAGGGGTTGAGGGCCCTGCTCAATGCGTTTACATGCTAGAGGGAGTGGGGTAAAGTGACACAAAAGCTAAGGATAGTATTAGTTGCAATAGAGGAATCAGTCAGGAGCTATTAACATTTTAATTTATACGCTTGTGGGTTTTTAATGATTTTTAAAAGGAGTGGAGACTGGGTGAGCATCTAACGGAGGAGGGAAGTGAGTTCCATAGGAACGGTGTATAAGTGTGTCATAAAGATATATGTGTGTCATAACGAGTTTTGATACATTTACAGGAATATTCCTGAAGTGCATGACTCTGGTAAGATGGTAATGTCATTTGAGATTTGCCAAGAAACTGTTCTTTAAACTCCCAAATCAAATGTATGCTCATCATACCCAAAATACCCATCAGACCATAATGTTACTACATAACAATATATACTAATGGTGTACTAATATAATACATAATCTTGCTCGTCCCCCCTCCCAGCAGTCAATCAGTCAACAGGTCCTGTTACTTCCTGGTTTGTTTAGCTCAGTGGAATTTAAGAGGAAGCAAGAACACCTGCCTTGCAAGGACTCCTCATTGAGCAGCATTGGGAACTCTGTGATTGGACAGCCTCATAAAGTCTTGGCGGGGTTAGAAGGGGAGGGCTTGCAAAGGCTGTAGACAAGAGACCTCCAGGTTTTGCAAGCTGTTGTGTGTAAATATACCCCAATTGAAAAATGCATAATTAAATGTTTGTATTTGTTGTATATGTATTTAACAGTGATTATTATTATTATCATTTGTTCTTGTAGTTGGGCAGTAGAGCGTCCCTTTAAAAGTTGTTTTTTTCCTGGCCTCTGCATACTCAGAAAATGCTTTAACAGTGCTTACACAGAGGCAGTAAAAGAAGAACATTTAGCAACAGAAACGTGACACTACACTTTAATATCAGGAAAGGTAAGCATGTTCCAGAAAGAAACAGATTAATCAATATAGGATTCCTCTGTAAGATCACAAAATTTATAGCGGCACGGTCAGAAACGATATTTTACACAAGAACTAAAACTTTATCGTTAGCAACAATTCTGTTCAGATACCGAAAACGAAAAAAATGGAACTCATCTGTGATGCTGAAAGATATCGCGGACTCACATGTGCAGACACTCAGTGACCAACAGCTTAGTCCAGATATCCACAAATCTTTCCGGTGATGCAATGTTCTGTACATGATAATTCAGCGGCAGAGAATGAGGGCATGAAGAGTTCGTGACAGGTGCATAGACAAGGCAGTATATTTCAGGGAATGGGCGCACTTATGGCCTGTATTCTGAGTACATAAAGATTATATATCCTCTTTGAATTGAGACTGTAAAATGAATCAAACTTTGTTAGCATAGCAGTTAATCCTCAATGCATTTTTGATAGACTTCCAATGGAGTAGGGTCACTGGGAGACATACAGCTGTACGAAGCAAGCTTTTACTTAACGAGCACATATCAACGCTGAAAGGAATAAGCAATTTTTTGTTAGCCGCTGCCACAACTTATTTCCCCCCATTCTTCTCTCTTCTCCACCAGAATAAAGAATATTCCAAGGGCTGCTTAGATTTATATTACCATCATCAAGAGGTTAAACATAATTTTTTTTTTCAATTTGGGGATTTTTATTGTTTTAAGATTAATGTGTGACATCAGTTCACGGCTTTTCAAATTAAGTTTATTGTAATGATGGAAAAAAATTATTGCAGCTGTTTTACGGGTTTGCTTTCAGGAAAGAGTATTTTCCATACTAGATTGGCTTAAACGTCTTTGCTTATTAGAACTGAGTAAGTGATTGGAAACTATTGATTTTAGCTGGTCACTATGACATAATAAAAAATCCTTTACCTTATGATGGGTAAATGTGTCTTTTCCTTTGCAAGTCCAATTGTACTGACATATTCACGATTCAACATTATGGTTAGGTGCTGTCAAGGTGTTGTGGCAAAGCAACACACATTCCTTCAAACTATGTATTGTAATGGAAATGGGAAAGGCCAGTTTGAGTATGGGGTATCAGAGGAAAATAGTTCTTAATTCCAGTGCCGTAGTGTTAAAGTGTCTCAAAGTACCAAATGACAGCAAAGGATAGGAGCCAGATTGAAAGCAACTCACACTGTTGCAGAGTAAAGCTCTTATTTGTGTATTGGACAGACCACATAAGAGACCTTTAAAGGAACACTATAGTGTTTGGAATTTAAATTTGTATTCCTAACTCTTTAGTGTTTCTGTCCCTAGTTCTGGTAGTTCCACCCCTATAAATAGGTATAAAAATTGTATTTTACTTACCTTTCTCCACTGCTGAGGCTTCCATGGCACTACTTATCTCTTCTCCTCCATATTGTCATTGAGGTTTTACATTGCACGGTTAACCCTACAGAATTTCTCAAGTAGACACAGCATAGTTATAAAATAGCATGGTCCAAATCTATATGAAATTCGCTTTATTAAGAATCCATTAAAAATACAAAAATAATGGGAATTGCACATTACTAGCGTAATAAACATTCCTCACCTCCTCATGCGAATCATGTGAAATGTTCACACTTAATCATAGGAACCCTACAGAACCTCAGCACCTCAGCTACTTCATTAAGAGGAAGTGATCTGGGTACCTATAGTGTTCCATTAATATTCTGAACTGAGGCTTGAATTGGTTCTGGCCAGGGAGAAAACCTATGTTGCCTTTTATATGGTGTTAGAGAGCTAAAGTAGTGGAAGGTCAATGGTGGCCAATGATGGTACTAAGGAGGAAGTTAGAGTGTGAAAATATTACAAAACAATGATGGAATTCCACTATGGCAGTGGTTCCCACAGCAATTCTCATGGCCCAGCAACAGTCCACGTTGGTCAGTATCTCCATTGGAATTAAAAAGAGAAAATACTGGATTGTTGGTGGGCTATGAGGACTGGTTTGGGAACCACTGCTCTATGGGATAGAGGTTTTGCATTGAGGAAAACAATTCAGTGAGGAGGTATAGCAGTGTGTCTGGGGAAGTCTTAGAATTTTATGTGAAAAGAAAATGTTAAACAGTGCAGAGAGTATAGATCTCAGTTATGTATATAAGTCAAAGTCAGTAAAACCAAACATTTTGTGTATTGTCATAGTTTATTAGTATCATGAGCAATAAGTTCTTCTATAGTTCTGATTTCCTCCACTGCCTTGACCCACAGTTTTATGGTACATTATATTTTCTTTTTACATCAAATGTTGCAAAATTACTTTATGTACTAGATAGGGCTATATTTATATGGTATCCATTGAAGCCAACCAGTGTTATTTCTGTTTAAAATAAATTGTTCTTGTATTTAAAAAATAAAATGTTATTCAGTTACCTTAGGTACATTTAATAGATTTTTATTGCATGATGTGAGATACACATGTTTTACAAACATCACTTGCATGTCAGAGGCACCCAGGAGTTTTCAGTTTCAAAACTCGGCGGTGAGACACTTAAAGGAGAAGTACATTAATTTCTACTATGCAATGGTTTAGGTTTAGATGGAACCTACAGCTTTCTCTTAATACTATTTACAGAGCTGCCACAAATATGTAGGTAGATCTACTTGCAGGGGTTGCATTTGTGTATGAGTCTCTACTAAAAACAGTAGAGAAATGTTATATTCAGTGGGGAGGTATCTGTATCTAAGGTGAGACAAATACATGTTTATGAAATTTAAAAGTAAATAAGAGAAAAAATTACGTACTTTCTTTCAGAGCCTGTGTATATGTTTTGTCAATGGAGATGGAAAAGTAAATAATGATTATCAACACATCAGTATGTGATGTAAAATCATTGCAGGTACCATAATATATTTTATTAACCCCTTAAGGACACATGACATGTGTGACATGTCACGATTCCCTTTTATTCAAGAAGTTTGGTCCTTAAGGGATTAAAGGACCACTATAGGCACCCAGACCACTTCAGCTTAATGAAGTGGTCTGGGTGTCTGGTCCAGCTAGGATTAACCCTTTTTTTTAAAATAAACATAGCATTTTTTTTACAGCCGCTAGAGGCGCTTGCGTGCTTCTCACTATGAAAATCACAGTGAGAAGACGCCAGTGTCCATAGGAAAGCATTGAGAATGCTTTCCTATGAGACTGGCTGAATGCGCACGCGGCTCTTGCCGCGCATGCGCATTCAGCCGAGGAGGAGGAGAGTTCCCCGCCTGGCGCTGGAGAAAAAGGTAAGTTTAACCCCTTCCTCCCACTAGAGGCCGGCGGGAGGGGGACCCTGAGGGTGGGGGCACCCTCAGGGCACTATAGTGGTCCTTTAAGTACTAAGCATATAGTTAATTATACTAAAGCAGTCCCAAGAAGAGAAATAGCAAACATTGTCTCTCACTAATCAACTTCTGAGAGGTCCTTTGTTGACTTTTTTTCATAGCAGGATTTAAACTCTTAGCACTCAGAATGTAGATGAATGGAATGGGACTTGTGATGCCCAGGAAGTGTTTTTGAAGCCACTATGGCTGTTTTTGGGAACAGAGTGTTCCTAGGCTATATGGTAACAAGGGAAACATTGTACACAAAAGTGATTCATTTTATTACGTATTTTTATTACATCTGCTTGACTTTTTGAATTTGTTCAGTCTAGACAAGGGGTATGCAACCTTCTGCTCTCCAGGTGCTGTGGACTTTATCTCCAATAATGCTCTTATAGCCAAAATTCTGGCATATCATCAGGGGAGACGTAGTCCAAAACATATGGAGTGCCTAAGTATTACTCAGAGTGTGAAACACTTTAAACTCATTGGATTGCATATATATCTCCCAATGATTTACTGTAGATGGTTATTTCTAGATTGGGATATGTGTCTTTCTGCCTCTTGTTTTATCTCTAGTGTCATCCGAGAACATCAGAGAAAATGCATGGCTCATCCCATACAAGACCGCTTCTATAGTCCTACAGGCACATGCCTGCCTGATTGTGCTTTTGGCCTGGACTGTCCGCCTTTTTTGGCTATTTCTCTACATCAGAATAAGCAGATGGTCCCCCATTTCACTCTCCCCTGCATTTTGAATCTATATATCTCATAACTAATGTTGAATCAACAATAGAATAGTGTTAGGAATACAAAGCCGTATTCCTTAAACTATTGTGTCCGTCAGCCTTTTCCTCCACCTCCCCCAATGCAATCATAGGGTTAAAACCCTTTAAACACTTACCTGATTCCAGTGCAATGGCTCCTTCTACAACTCCTCTGACATCAGCATACGCACATCAGGCCTTCCATACAGAAAAGCATTTGTAAGGCAAAACAGCTTGAAATGTGTAACCAATTTAAAACCGTATTCCTATGAGAGGAATATTAGATTCAGATCACCAAAGTCAGTTTAGCAGTTAATACTATTTTACTCTCTCAAAGTAGTTTTTCCAACTATCACTGATAATTATAGATTTAAAAGTGAGGTCAGATAATCTGCAACCTGCTCACGCAGTTTATCATCACCGTCCAGGCTGGAGATTAATATTAGTAATTCACAAATTCTGCATTATTAGTGTGTATGGAAAAAAGATGGGTTGTGGGTGCTTTGTCAACATCTCCCAACAAATTATTCAAAAACATTTTGCACTGTAGACACTACACTCGGCCATGGTGATTATGGTGCTTTGAGTTCCCCTATAGAATGACCGACACAGATTATAGATGTTTAAAGTATATGATTATGTATACAAAATATCTTATTACAGATTCACTTTGAATTTCTGGGTCTAAGCCTGACTTTAAAGCTGTATCCTTCTAGGTGTTTATGTACATCAAATTTGATGGTAAGTAGCACAAAAGAATCCATGTTACATCCATTGCTCTTAACTCTTACAAAACAAAACATCTGAAAGAAATAAAATCCAATGATATTGAGCTGTGGTTTGTTCAGATGGGTCTGAATCATGCTAAGTTTGATAAAGTGAGCATGAAATTTCCAATATCATTGAGGTAGTGTTCCCGCATTGATGTTACTTGTCTTGGATTTTACGGTTACCAGTAAATTCATTGTCTGAAAAAAGGTTTGTTTGTCTGTTCTGCTTAATATTTTATGCACAGAAATTTATGATGGTGTATTGATGGGAAAGAGAGGGGAAAGTGATTGAGCATTTCGGAATCCCACAGAGTTGGTGTCTATGAAACACTCTGTCTTTCTACCGTGGTGTTCTGTAGTCCTGTATAGCTAGTTCTATCAATACTTTAAAATGAGTCTCACATCAGATAAGAACTCGCCATTTATCTGAAGAGTGTAAATACCTCCATGTTTTATTAATATATTGGTTTACACGGGATAGAGCTATGTCGCTCTCAGCACTTTACACATTGCTATAAGCATGCTTCTAACTTATTCTTCTTGATTTGTTTGCAATTTCATGTAATTTTACATTCTTGACCTGCATACTTGTTTTTTGTTTTTGTTTGTTTCTTGTATGCGTGTGTGTTTTAAGTATATACCTTGTAGCACTTCCAATGGCCTGAAGACGATTATTCCTACAATAATAATAACTATTATACTTGCAAAGTATTTAAGCAGAGCAGATGCATTTAGATTTTAGCTAATATGTCCTGGGGTCTAGATATTATTATCCTACATAATGGTACTTATAATGGCTGACCTTGTCTGGAATTGAGACAAGGCAGGCAGGCAGGCCCTGCGGCTCATCGAGTGCTGGAGAATGAAACACCCCGCGGATAGGGATTATACCCACTTCTCGGTGACCGATTCCAGAGACTCTAGGATTGATATTCTGTTTCTCCAACAAGAGCATCTTTCCCACTTGCAATCCACCCGTATTGGAATATTCACCTGGTCCGATCATAGCCCTGTTCAGATGGTGATCGATTCGCCTGCCTCCCGGCCCCGGTTGAGGTCCTGGCGACTGAATGACTTCCTCTTGCTAGATATAGAAATCTGGGACCAAATCTCCCAAGTCTTGATTTGATACTTTGAGGACAAACCCCCTAGGGAACAATACAATGTTACAATCTGGGAGGCACACAAGAGCGCCATCATGGGCTCCCTAATTCAGTTTGCAGCATGAAAGAAGGCGGCAGCTAGACTACAAATCAAAGAACTGGTGGATGCAATTTCTTGCTTCGAATACCAACACAAATGCTCTCAAGTCGCATCAGCCTATAAGGAGCTTCTCGAGACCCGAGGGAAACTACTGGAGAACCTCTCAAGCCAACACTACCGAACAGTTGAGCGGTCCAGAGGCTTTTTCTATCTCCACGCTAATAAGGGCGGTAAATTGTTGTCGCGCATGCTTTGAGGACAGCAGGCGTATGCACAAGTCCTTAGGATCAAAACCTCCTCCGGGCAAGAGACTCAAATACCCAAGGAAATCACAGCGGAGTTCCGCACCTTTTACTACTCCCTATATAACATCGCTCGACCCAAAGGGGCTGACCAGGGTGGAACTCAGGAACAGTCGCGAGCCGGATTCCAAGCTCAATACGTTACCACCACTCTTCAGACAGAAGACGCAGAGATGCTCGATTCCACAATTACTTAGGATGAACTCCAGGGGGCCATCAAAGCTTCAAGGTCGGGCCAAGCACCGGGCCGGATGGCCTGACACTCGATTACTACAAAATATTCAGCACTACCCTGATCCCAATACTCACCAAAGCTCTTAACAACCTAACCTCCGGCGGACGTTTCCACCAGAAATCATTGTCAGCTACGATCACTATCTTGCCCAAACCAGGCAAAGACCGGGAGTCCTGCAAAAGCTACAGGCCGTTTTCCCTACTTAATGTCGGTGTTAAATTGTTGGCAAAGGTTTTAGCAGTACGATTGGCCTAGTCCACCAGCACAAACTGGGTTCATCCCGGGCAGGGAGGCACGGTACAGCACACTACGAGTATTTTCCATTCAACATATCGCATGAAGGGCCAAGATACCTATGCATCTCCTCTCCACAGACGCGGAGAAAGCTTTTGACCGGTGGACTGGCCATTCCTCATGCATACCCTACAGAGATATGGCTTTGAGACGGGATGGATGCACTGGGTTTCTATGTCCGCTACTGAGACAGAGAACCTTCGGCCCGGGCTTCCCTTCCATTGGTGCTCTTCACACATGCATTATCTGGGCATTTGGATCACAACTGACCCCATAGCTCTCTATCAAAAGAATTTCGCACCTCTACTACAGCAAGACCTCATGAAATGGTGATACCCACATATTTCTTGACTAGGCCGCATAGCGGTGGTTCAGACAATCCCCTCGCATTACCCCTGTCCTACTTTGCTTCCCTATGTTCGACGATCATATGGTACATTTGCCACAATAAAACACCCTGTATACGAAATGACCTTCTGAGTCTCCCGAGACACCACGGTGGACTGGCTCTACCTGATTTCCGCAGATACCACCAGGCTACGGCCCTCCAAAGGACACTGGAATGGCACACGCACCCAAAGCAAAAACTCTGAGTCATACTTGACAGAGCCTAGTACACCCCTTTCACGCCCTAGGGTGGAAAACGCGACAGGTGTGCCCGGATAAACATCATCAGACATGCCCAGCAGCCCAAACACTGCTAATATGGGAGGCAGCTCGCAGAGCCCCGCACATCTCTCCGAAACCAAGCCCGATGATTCCAGTAACGAATAATCCTCTCCCGCCAAGGACTTAGGACATTTTAGATACCGTAGACTTCATTCCCATGCGTAGGGTACTGCACAATGCAGTATTGTGGTCGCTTGCAACGCAAACATTTCTACCTCACCCTACCGAATGTACATCGAGAACTCACCTAGTACGAAAGCTTATGCAATGACAAAACAAACCTCGATGGGGCTATCTCCACACTATATCAGCATCTACTGGATGGACACCTAGAACACAATCATACCTTCAAACTATCTTGGGAAAGCGTTTTCAGACACTCAATGGGAAAAAATCTTGATATTGGCCCACAAGGGCTCGATGAGCTCTGGATATCAGGAGACCAACTACAAACTCCTCTCCTCCTGGTACAGAACACCTCAATATTTACACAGAGTTTTCCCCACAGTCCCCAACACCTACTGGAGGTGTGGAGAGGCCGAGGACAAGGTCAGACAAATCTGGTTGGATTGCCCCCGAATTATCCAGTTTTGGAATGCGGTCCACATCGAGGGGTCACAGATCCTACAGGAGGCACAACCCTTCGAGGTTGAGCGTACTTCTGCACGCCACCTCACCCCCATTGGCTACATACAAAAAATCTATTTACCGTCATCTCCTCAATGCAGCCAAATCCGCAATACCTGCCCTCTGGAAACAAGATGAAACCCTGAAAGTAGAACAATAGCTAGACAGAGTAGTGGAAATCCAGTCCACAGAAGGGCTGCAGGCGTCATTGACAGGGACCGAAACAAAACACACGGAGCATGCTGAAGGCATGGGGCTGGCCTGCGGGGGCATTGCTCCACGCCGAACTTGGTTCCCCCGGTCCTTCTCCTTGCTGCACCTTTACCTGTACGATCACCCGTTTCCTTCTGACTCCTTTTCCATTCTACCCTGTACACTTCCCATGCCTTGCACGCATTCTATTAGCCACACCCGCCAGATCTTACGCAATATCATCTAACGAGATGCCATTATTAAGAAGCTCGTAATTGGGGGGCGGGGCCAGCACTCGAGCAGAGCGGACGCCATCTCACTGAGCTCCCGCAAGAAACGCACTAGAATCGCCCTAAAATCGAGCAATTTAAGAAAACACATAACGGTACACGGCGACAGCACACCCGAGTAGCCCGCTACAGTGCCCGATGCCCTTTTTCCACACCCCACGGACAAAGGGACCGAAGCGCAGGTCTGAGGCCTACCACGCGCCCTCCATCCCCAGACTCTAGTACATCCTCGGCGGATTTCAAGACAGCGACCTACTCTGGCCACAATCACCGGCACCCACCTCACAAGCAGAGAGAACAACAATGGGACGCCGATCCCAGAGACCTGCACCAGCCACAGGGTCCGACACGAGAGACATCAGCATTCTCCTGCAGCAACAACCGCAAAACAAAATGGCGGTCGCAAAGAACCAGGACCCCTCTTCTGCACCCAGCCCTGCAGAACCAGCAGCATCAACACTATTACCCACAATGGGAGCAGAGCTCACAGATCCTGCAGCACCAACACCTCTGCCCATAACTGGAGCAGAGCTCACAGCACCTGCAGCACCTCTGACAACCCAGGGGGGGCCTGAGCTAGCTACCAAGCAAGACATACAAACCTTCATGCTGGAGATCCGAAAGTGGCTAGAAACGGACAACGCAGTAATAAAGGAGGAGGTACGAGCGGTGACAGACAGGGTCCGGGCCTCCGAGGAGGACATTCTGGACATACGCAAGGACATGTCTGCAATGCACGACACCATAAGGCAAGTCCAGACCTCCCAACAGGCACTCAGCACACAAATAACAACTATGGAAGAGCGCTATAGACGACAACACATTAAGATCCGGGGCATACCTGACAACATCCCCCTGGAAGAATTACCACACTATCTCAGACGGCTGCTGGCGACCATACTACCTCAGCAGCAGGCAAGAAAGATAACCCTAGATGGGGCATATCGCCTCCCGAAGTCTCCCAATGCACCCCCCAACGTGACAAGGGACGTAGTGGTGCGATGTTCCTCCCTGCAAGACAAGGGACATATCATGTCCGCAATCCGAGAGAAGACCCCCTACTCCTTTGAGAACTCTCCTCTCACGTTTTATCATGACCTCACTAGATCCACGCTCCAATGGCGCAGATCCCTCAAGCCAGTGACTAGCCACTTGAAAGACTCTGGAGTGACCTACAACTGGGGGCCTCCAAGGTCCCTCATAGTGACACACCAAGGAACTGTTCACCGGCTCTCCAACATCACCGAGGCCCCCGCTTTCTTACAAGCTCTGGGACTGCCTGCTCTACCCCCAGAGGCAACGCGCACGACCCCAACCTGGGACCCAAGTCATGTAGTTCCTTCGTCCCACGAGACCAAAGGGAGGTTCACCCGGATACCTGACGCCAGGCAGGCCCGAAGGCGCCGTTGATGCCCCTGCTGTTCTGATGGGTGCACATGAGTACAATACTGTTCACTATGTAAATGATAAGTTACTGTTTTATTTTGCTACGTTCTACACTCACCACACCGTAGATTTACCCAAGTGAATGACATGCGAAGGGGTACCCTACCTCATCAGCTAGAAGGAGCACAACCCCAGCACATCATAAGTGAAGCTCCCTCCTCCCCCCTCCTCCCCGCAATATGGGGGTACATTAAGCAGCCATAGCCATGGGCGTCAAGCAAGGCACACAACCCCCTAACAACTCTGTACCCACATTACCTATAACTCCCAATACCCTGACTCCAGGCCCACTATGGCTCAGCACTCAAGCACTACCCAACCTCGCAGGCTTGATGCATCTGAGCCAGTCGCGCAAACTTAAAACACCCAGCACGACACTATGCAGGAATACCCGTATAGGCCAGTACTCTTAACACCTACACGACAATTAGACACACACCTGTAAAGGGACACTAGAGTACAAACTAATCGTGTACCTTACATCCTATAATGCCTGTAGATGATGTAAAAATCCAACCTGTTACAGAACAAGACACGTGACAATTGTGTTGCTTATATACAAACATAGCTAATTTCACTTGAATTACCTAACAACACAACTTAACCCTCTCTCTATGCTACAAGTGAAATGCAGATCTGCCTGTTATATTTTTGTTATAAAAAAAAAAAATGTGCACGTTTAACTAATGCCATGACACTGTATACTCCTGTATGTCAATGCAGAGCTTGTTATCACTGTCGGGGTGCTACAAGCACAATGTTTTCCTCTTTGCACAATAAAAATAAAGAATTATAAAAAAAAGAAGCTCGTAATTGTCACCTTAACCTAAGACACCCACCTTCATGGAGTGGCGTGTTCGCTAAGAACTGCGAGGGGTAAAACATGCTCACACACACACTATTGCTAGTAGTACCCGGTACCTCAATCCCAAGATTCGTGACACCCTGCCTCAAAATACTAACAATGTTCCGGCTCTTCGATCCCCACTGCCCTTTATGGCTGACCCTCAGATACACATGATAGAATCCGACCACTCATACCTCTAAGGCTCCACACTGTCGTATGCGGAACACCCGCACTATATGCCTTGAGCGCTTTTTTAGCTAATCCTAAGGGGTCGCCACCCTTCCGCACCAGCAATGAAACAGCTGACCAGTTAACATTTAAGCATACACAAGCTACTCATTTTCATTTCCCTACATGATAAGGCTACTTGACTTCACTATGTCATGTTATAGGGTTGAGTGATTACCCAAGACCTACCTGTCTTGACTACTGCTTATATCCCTTCCTGTATTACAATGATCATGTACGCCAGCCATGTCAAACTCGCGGCCCACAACTAATATTTATGCGGCCCGCGGCAAGGGAGCGCTGAGTGTAAGTTCTTCCTGCTCAGCTCCCCGTACTGATGCTGGGAGCCAGAATATGACGTCACTCAGGCTCCCGGCATAACTGCGGCGCACAAGGGAGCTGAGCAGGGAGAACTTACACTCAGCACTCCCTCACTGCTTGTCCGCTCCCCTGCCCGCCAACCTGCCCAACAGCCCCACTAGACCCCAGGTAAGAAACCAACCCAGTCTGTGTGTGTGTGTGCATGTATGTATGGCTGTGTGTGTATTTAGGTGTATGGCTGTCTGTATGTATAGGTGTATGGCTCTCTGTGTGTGTATAGGTGTATGACTGTGTATGTGTCTGGCTGTCTTGCTGTGTGTGTGTGTATAGGGGTATGGCTGTATGTATAGGTGTATGGCTGTGTGTGTGTGTATGGCTGTCTATGTGTATAAGTGTATGACTGTGTGTATGGCTGTGTATGTGTATGGCTGTCTGGCCGTTGGTGTGTGTATGATTGTATGTGTATGGCTGTCTGGCTGTGTGTGTGTGTGTATAGGTGTATGGCTGTCTGTGTGTATAAGTGTATGACTGTGTGTATGGCTATGTATGTGTATGACTGTCTGGCTGTGCGTGTGTGTATAGGTGTATGGCTGTCTGTGTGTATAGGTGTATGGCTTTCTGTGTGTGTCTGTCAGTGTGTGTGTCTGTCAGTGAGTCTGTGTGTGTCTGTGAGAGAGCCTGTGAGTGTATGTGTGTGTGTGTCGGAGTGATTCTGTGTGTCTGTCAGTGTGTGTGTATGTCTGTCAGTGAGTGTGTGTGAGGGTTTCAAGGAGTAAGAGGAGGATCTACCTTTTTAAGGTGCGGATGGGGCCATTGGGGGGTATGCCAGAGGCCGGGCTCCGGACACTGCTTTTTGGCTGTTTTTTTTACACGGGGGCAGGGGTTTAGTAGACGAGGGGGGGGAGGGGGCGGCTAGGATTTTGTAGATGAGGGGGCTAGAATTTAGTAGACAAGGGGGGCTAGGATTTAGTAGACGACGGGGGTTAGGATTTAGTAGACAAGAAGGGAGATGAGGGGGGCTAGTATTTAGTAGACAAGGGGGGCTGGAGTTTAATAGACAAGGGGGGGCTGGGGTTTAGTAGAGGGGGTGAAAATTTACGTTTGTTTTTTTTTTGCGGCCCACATAAACTTAACCCCTTAAGGACACATGACATGTGTGACATGTCATGATTCCCTTTTATTCCAGAAGTTTGGTCCTTAAGGGGTTAAACCTTGTTTATTTGGCCCTTGCTAGCCTTTTTGTTTGACATGCTTGGTGTAGGCAGCACACATTACACCCAATCCAGAAGGGCTACATGGTTACAATTTCTGCATGCTCTAACTACTGCTTTCTATTAGTCTTAATAACAAAGTCACTTGACTGTGTTAGGCTTTGTAACATTGTTGAATGCTTATATGAGAGACATGCCTTTCTCATGTGTTACGTATTTACCTTACTATACTGCTGTAATTGTTTCAACGGCACAAATAAAGCTTTTTTGAAACAGTTCACAAAGTTAAACTCCATGAAAGGCCAGGTAGCGTCTCTATTGGCTGTCAGAAAGAGGCAGCCTAGTGACTGTCTGAAATAGGTAGTCTAGTGGCTGTCTGAAAGAGGCGGTCTAGTGGCTGTCTGAAAGAGACAGTCTAGTGGCTGTCAGAAAGAGGCGGTCTAGTGGCTGTCAGAAAGAGGCGGTCTAGTGGCTGTCTGAAAGAGGCAGTCAGGTGGCTGTCTGAAAGAGGCAGTCAGGTGGCTGTCTGAAAGAGGCAGTCAGGTTGCTGTCTGAAAGAAGCAGTCAGGTGGCTGTCTGAAAGAGATGGTCTAGTGGCTGTCTGAAAGAGACAGTCTAGTGGCTGTCTGAAAGAGATGATCTAGTGACTGTCAGAAAGAGGTTGTCAAGTGGCTGTCTGAAAGAGGCAGTCTTAACCCTGCAATGTTTTTTTCTAAAACTGCAATGTTTTAGCTGCAGAGTTAAGGGGACAGGGACACCAATTACATTCTACGAAGAAGTAAGTAAGTAAGTCGATGTGATCTACTTGGATTTTGCCAAGGCATTTGATACGGTTCATCACAACAGGTTGGTCTTCAAACTAAAAAAAATTGGTCTACATAATTATTCTTGTTCCTGGGTAGAACATTGGCTTAAGGATAGATTACAACGAGTTGTCATTAATGGTACATTTTCAGGCTAGACAAAAGTAGTAAGTGGTATCCCTCAGGGTTCTGTTTTGGGACTGCTTCTATTTCACATTTTTTTTTTTTTACATTCTTTATTTATTTATTTATTTTTCGTGGTTGTAAGGGTACATTGTTTATGCGTTGTAACTTTGAACAAGGTTGTCGATACAGGCATAGAGAAACAATACAATTGGTTGTTTGCTGTGATCACTGGAAATAACATCACTTTTTAGTTACTAGATTAGGGTTTTGTCGCCATGGGATTTAATAAGGAGTGGAATCAGCCGTATCCCACGTGTTGGCCTATTCATATGTGTGTCAACTATTGGGGAGATTGGGGTGGTGGTAACTCAGGTGGGTGTTGAGATGTCCCCAGCCCAATTTGTGTGGGTGGCTTCAGGTTTGAGGACAGCTTAGGTCTCTTTGTATAGCTATGATGTGGTCTAGTGTTACCGGGGGGTGATTGTAGCTCTGTTACCTATGTCGGTTTCCTTGTTAGGTTTCTACGTTTGTCGTTTGTACATTATACTTATTGCTCCTTGCGTGTCTGTCCCCAGTCGGGTCCTTCGTTAGTTGTGTCGGTGGCTTTTTGAGTGTGTGTGAGATTTAGGTGTATGTGGATTTTAGGACTGATTCTGGGTGTGATGTTATCTTGGTCTATTTGTGTTGTATAGCATGCCTAGACAGAGTCAAGTCCGGTTCAGACGGGTTTTGGTCACCGTCAGTGTTGCTTGTATTTGGTGGCTTTGTGTACACGTTGCGTGTCTGCGTGTGTTCGCTGGTTGCTTTCCAAATTGCGATGGGGGGTGACAGGGTCGGTGGTATATTATCGTGTCCGTGGTGTTTGTGTAAACGCTAGTTTGGTGGCTGTCCGTGTCGTGTTCTTCTGTGTTAGACGTCTCTCCCCGTGTGTTGGGTTGTCCCAGTCCTATTTCAGGTAGTTGGTTGCTGTATTTGGTAACGCTCCCTCCCCATCCCTGGGGAGTCCTTGCAAGATTAATTTGTGGCGGGGGTCTCCAAGGATATCTTGCGAGTCCCCACCTGTCCACCCTCCTTTTTATACTGGCGAGGGGTGTCTATTCCGATTCGGGTCATGTCAAGTCTTTCCTGTGCCTTTCGGTAGCTAGCCTCTGTCGGGCGTCTGTGAGTCCTGGGGAAGGGATCGGGGTGGGGTGGGATGTGTCCGGTCTTATGGGTTTAGTCGAGAGTGTTGACTCTGGTGGGTGCGTGTCCTTCTGTCGGGTAGGTTTGTGCCGCCGTGGTGGCGCCCCCGTCCCCCTCAGTGTCGGCTCCCGCTGCTCTCTTAGATATGTAGTCCATCGACGGGAACCATGTCAGGGCACATTTGTCTGAGCGTCCCTGCAGGGAGGCTGTCATCATTTCCATATTGTAGATCACTTCCACCCTATCAATCCATTGTTGGAATGAGGGTACTGTCGGGCTTTTCCACATCGTTGGTATGAGTGTTTTCGCCGCTGTAAGCAGGTGTATGATAAAGCCTCTCTTGTAAACCTTCAGGGGCGTGTGGGTATGGTTTAGCAGCATTGGTAGTGGCTGGAAGGGGACCTCTGTTCCTGTGATTTATTTTATCATTCGGTGAATCATTCGCCAATATGGTATGATGTGCGAGCACTTCCACCAAATGTGTATTCCCGTGCCCTCTTCTGTGCCGCACCGCCAACATTCACCTGGGAGCGAATCGTGCATGTGCCGTAGGACATCTGGTGTCCTTTACCAGCGTGTCAAAATTTTGTAGGTACACTCTTGGAATTTGGTGCTTATGGACCCCTTGTGTGTCAGTTGGAATATTTTTTCCCATTCGCTGTCTGTGAGCTCCACGTCCGTGTCCCTTTCCCATCGTTCCGTAAAACCCAATTTTTTTTGTCTCCGTTGTGTTGAAGCATGGCATATAGGTCCGAGACCCCATGTGTGAGGTGACGCCTATCCGTGCAGAGTTTTTCCAGGTGGAGCAATGGGCAATGTAGGTGGTCCCTGCCTTTTACGGCGGCAACGTACGTCTTTACCTGATGGTACCGGAATTCGTCCAGTCTGCTCGGTCTGTGTTCCTGTAGTAGCTCCGCCAATGTCTTTAGATTCGGTCCGTCGCACCATTGGTTTATGTATACCCAGTCCTTGGCCCCAAGGTTCCTCAGGTCGGCTGGGCCGAGCCCTCCTGCTAGTTTCGGGTTGTTAGTGATGGGTGTGAACATATTTATAAACTATCTTGAAAAAGGCATTAAAAGCCATATTTTAGTCTTACTATGTAAAGTAATAAAAAGTGAGCAGGATATTGCTTTGCTGCAGAGGGATTTGGAAAGATTGGGGGACTGGGCACTAAAATGGCAGATGAAATTTAATGTAGAGAAATGCAAAGTTATGCACGTCGGGGTCAAGAATGCACAAGCAACATACACCCTAAATCGTAGTGAATTAGGGGTAACTAGACACTAGAAGGATTTGGGAACTGTTATAGACAACAAATTAGGCAGCAATATGCACTGTCAATCTGCAGTTGCTAAGGCCAGTAAAGTTTTGTCATGTATAAATAGGGGCATAAATTCTTGGGAGGAAAATATAATTGTGCCTCTTTATAAATCGCTGGTAAGACCACACCTTGAATATGCTGTACAATTTTGGCACCTGTTCTAAAGAAGGATATCATGGCACTAGAAAAAGTGCAGAGACGAGCTATAAAATTGATAAAAGGAATGGAGCATTTTAGTTATGAAGAAAGGTTAAAAAATTTAGATCTCTTTAGTTTGGAAAAACGGCGCCTCAGAGGGAATATGATAACATTATACAAATATATTCCGGGCCAATACAAACCATTATCTGGAAATATATTCATAAACAGGGCTATACATAGGACATGAGGTCACGCATTTAGGCTGGAAGAAAGGAGATTTAATCTAAGGCAAAGAAAATGTTTTGTTGCAGTAAGAACTATGAGGATATGGAATTCTCTGCTCAAAGATGTGGTTTTATCAGAGTCACTACAGATGTTTAAACAGCAATTGGATAAATACTTGCAAAAACATAACATACAGGATATAATTTGCAATTAGTGAGGTAGTAGCTGAATGATCCAAAGAGATATTTGACTGCTATTTTGGGGTCAAGAAGGAATTTTTTTCCTAGTTTGTTGCAAAATTGGAAGCACTTCAGATTAGGTTTTTGCCTTCTTTTGTATCAACAATCAACAGCAAAAACATATGTGAGGAAGGCTGAACTTGATGGATGCAAGTCTCTTTTCAGCTATGTAACTGTGTAAATTAAATGAAAAGGAGTTGTCTGGGTGCCTTTGTTATCCCTCTAAAATACCCACATATTAGAATAAACTGATTGTAGGCTCATGTCCGCACTTAAATTAAAATTAAAGGGGTACTCTAAGCACCATAACCACCATATTGGTTGTAGTGATTATGGAATGAGTCAGAGCAATTTTACAAGCAGTGTGACTAAAAGTGGAGATCCCTGAAGCAGGTATGTATAAAACGCTCTTAACTAAGCAACACTTGCACACTTTTTGTTGCTGTTGATCTAAAAGAAGGCAGCCCGATTGTTTAACTGCAAACTTTGCATTGGAGGAGGAGAAACAAAACACTGGGGTGATTTATCAAAGGGTTCTGACAGTGACAGTAAAATTCCATTATTATTTTTGATCATATTTATTAAAATGTTATGAAAGTGATCTAAAAATTATGCTTTCCATTATAGTAAATTCTGCCAGCATTGTAGAAATTTTCGTTTCCTAAGACTGCAAAATTTTTTAGTTCAGGGAAAAAAGACAAGTGAAACAGAAAAAAAAAATCTGTTGGAAAAAATGGCAGGAAATTCATAGATCTGGTGTGTTGCCAAAAAAATGTTAAAGTGAATGTAGTGATGTGAATTTCTAAATTAAATTAAATTTTTCGGATATCACAAATGGATATTTCATAATCATAGGGAATAAGTAAACATATTACAAATCCTAGGAAGTGACAGTTCTTCTTTAATCTATCTATTGTGTTTGATGGTCTAACCCTTTCCATTACTGCATATAATTATGTGTACATATCAGCAGATGAAGGCTGTGATTTATTTTGTTTTCCCTTTGTTTTTAATAGAGTGTAATTACAATGTGTCTATTTCATACAGCAACGTGTGATTGCCATGCCTAAAACATTTCTTTTACACAGCCAACTAATCAGACTCTAGGAAGAAAATATAAACATGAAATATACATTACTACCATCAGAACAATATAATTTTTAGATCTACACACATTGGATTATATTGGATTATATTGGTTGTGTGCACACAACACCTGGCATACAGGCAGAATAAAACTAAATGCCGTCATATACTTATATCATATACATTCCATACTTATGAATTGACCGTACTGGACAAAATATGCATGCTGTGCTGATAGCCGGGTGTGTTTACAGTCACTGTGAGCCAACTACACATACATTGTTCCAATTAGATCTTAAAGGAACACGCCTTCTTCATAACACCCAAGGGTCCCTATTTAGGAGGGACAGTCCCCATTTTCGGCCCAAATCTCTTTGCCCTTCGTTTCCATCCTTATGTCCCTCTTTCCTAAAAACAACATATTGTTGTCTGACTGTAAAACTGAGCTCCACTGCAATAATACTCGCAGTACTTTTTCTTTAAACTACAATAAATGTGTTTAGAAATCATGTTGTATAATTAAGATACATTGTTCTTGTTGTAAATTACGGTACATTCAAGTTGCATAAATTAAGCCACCTAAAAATTTTCAGAACCCCTAAAACTAAAGTGTCCATCTTTGTCCTTTTGAAATGTCAGGAGGTGTGTTACTTAGGGACTTACTTACGTCTCTCTAGCGTTGGAAGCAAGGAGGCTCACCTGGTAGACCACACAGATAAGAAGTCAGATCCTTTGAATACGGTTTAACTCCTCATAGTGGGGGGTGTCAGGGCACCATAACTACTACACCAAGGTGCTTAGAGTGTTTCTTTAAACAACCTGCTCTGCACAGTGCAATACACTGCACATGCATTATGCATTATGGCAAACACATTTTACCACCCAAGGAATGTAGTGCATTTGTAACTCTGATTATTCATGTATAGAATAGCCACACCTAGGAGATTATTCAGCAAAAGTTTCTCACGTGTCTGAGAGATGCAGGGTGCTGACAGCAGGGAGCAGGACAAAATCAAAAGTTGTTGCACTAGAATTGCGGATTTACAATATTGCTCATGTAGTAATTTACTAGTTTGAATAAAAAAAAAAAAATACAGGACGTCCTTTGTACTAAAAATCAGTATAGATTAGTGCAAGGAGAACATCTGTCCTCGCCTATTATTGAGACTAAGATTTCAGGGGACAGCAATGATGTCTATATTTAAAGGTTCTTACAGTCTGTGTTGGGGGGAGAGGACTTGGGGGGGCGCTATCTGTGCTTTCCATGTGAATTGTGAAGAGATGTAAACATCGTAAACAGCAACTTGACACAACAGATGTAATTATGTTTAAGTACACTTAATCTGTTCTTTACTAGTATTTTAGCGAATGGTTTTATAATGATATAGCTGAAAAATACATGTTTGCTGGTCATTTCTGATGAAGCTAAATTATATGAGCTTACAGATCTCGAATCAATATGGACAGGAAGGTCACAGTAAGGAATCGGGAGAATGCTTTGGCAGCTATAGGCATTTTTTGAGTGCTGGGTAAATCTAGTAAGATTGATTCTGTCGATGGACCAGTGCAGTATATTAAAGGGACACTGCCATTCTAATAAGCCCCCTGTTTACTTTCCTGTACTTTCTTTCTTGTTTATATATATTCTTATTTTTTACGTGCAACATTGTTTTATCTATTTAATACTTTTTTTAATACTTCTAGCCATCTCACGGGATGATGCCTTCCCATCTCTTCTCCTCCCACACTGGCACATTTTACCTACTTCTCAAGCTGTAGGAGAAAGAAACTGGCAGAAAAAAAGACAGGAAAATTATTACATTATTAACATCTTGTGGTTAAAAATGAGAAAAGAACATCACAGATTGGTTGTCCTATTACAATTGATTACTAGTAACTCATAAGGTTGGATAGGTCATTACTATTTTATAAATATGAGGTAAATCTGCAATGCTGGGATCTATCAAGCTAACTAATCTGGCTTGTCTCCCAGTTGCCCTGTTAAAAATACAGATAGAGAACAAAAATAAAATGCGAACAAGAGTTAAGCGGGAAGAGGTAGAAGATGGAACCATGGCACCTGTGAGATCCCTTTTGGAGTAGTAGTTTGCAAATTCATTTACAATTTTTTTTATTTATTTTTTTGGTTTGTAAGGTTCTGCCTGTTTCTATCTAGGATAAATCTAATTTTGCCCTGCTCTTGTTTGGTACGTAGTTTGTTGGCTAATAATTTGCTTTGAACCCTGAGTGTAGTGCATTTCAGCTTCCTGTGGTATCGTTCTGTGTGATGCAGTTAAAGGGATCGAATCTTGAACCTTATGTGAGAGACCTGGAGCATAGTGTTGTGTCTCTAGCATAGTGTTGTGTCTTTTATATGGGGATCTTTGAGCAGGGAGGCGTTCAGTCTTCATTGTTCCTGACCTCTAGCTGGATAGTGTGCTGTAAATGTAGAGTTTGTTGTGGAATGACCTGCCCACGTAATGGAACCTATATTTGTATTTACTAACGATTTGAGAATAAGCCAGTTCACTAAGCAAAGTTCTATGAGTGAGTATTTTGGTGTGCATTAGAGAAATAAGTAAAGTCTCTTTCCCCAGGTGCATACTCTCTCCAAGTCTCATGCAGCCCAAATTGTGAATATAATGATGTGAATGATTTACTGAGCCTAGTGGCGTGTTTCGTGGGTGGACGGTTCTAAGCATTTTTTACATCTAAGTGTCGGTTAGGTGTACCATTGAAATCTTCCAGTATCTTTAGTTGACCATTTTTCATAGATTGGATTTTGTAAAAACTATGGATTTGGAGAATATATTGATACTAATCTAATTGGTTCTGAGTTTAATGAGCTGTAGGTGTGCTCCAACTGAGAATAATTAGAGTGCAACTTTAGGATTTTTTAATCTTTGGTTACCATACCACGTTTTTCATTTAATTATTTACTTCAGGTTTTTCCACTTTATTTAATTTGTGTGTTACACTTTGGGTGATTGCCAAGTTTCTAGCAATTTTTAGCATATACATTTTTTTCAATAAATTATTTTTTGTTTTTGTTGCATCTTTAGCCTCCCATTGGTACTATTACCTATAGCACTTTTTATGTGCTTCTAATACCCCTATACTACTCTCTAACTTCTCTCTTTGATTCCACTAGGGGTTACCCCCCTTCTCCTTCAGTATACCAGAGTGAGCTGTACTCAATCTGTTTCTTGAGTTTAATGAGCATTCTATTATTAGCAGTTGCCCAGTTGGGTCATATTGATCAAGTATTGAGAAACCCCATTTTTTTGTTAGGGGAATTTGCGCGGAACTCTTCTGAATATTCGGGGGGAGGGGGGAAAGGATTTTTTTGTGGGTTGGTTTTGCAGAAATGCTTTTTTGACAACATATGATAGCTGCTTGTATCTGCTGCTGTGTCCCGTAGAAGTTGCTTGTGAGGCATCTAGTGTTCAGCGAGTAGATCGAAAACAAGTTGGCCTTTGTGGATAAGCAATACTTGTACTAAGATTCCAAGGTGTGAGTACTCCACTTCCATGCTTGGACATTCAGTTGTTGGTCTCATTCATCTCCCTGCACCTTCCAGGCTCCAAGGAAGGGAAGGATAAGTTTGGAGGGGTAGAAAAAGGTAGACAGAACAAGACAGAAACAATTCTAATAGACAACAAATATATTGAGCAACACCAAATGAACACCTAACTCTGGTAGACAGTATAGGAGAGCAGAAGCCCTTAATGAACAGTCGACTGGCCTCCAATTATTAATGTACTGAAGTAGCTGATAAACAACCATAACTGAAATGGATGGTGATTCTTAATGGGGGTCACATAGCATCTACTATTGCCTTTATTAGAAAACCCATGATAGAGAGTGACCTTTAGCAAAGTCTTAGATAATGAGCTCCTGCACTACACACTGATTTTAATTAACATAGTATGTTATATTTTGTGAAACATTATAACCTATCTGCTTTTATCTACATTGCTGTACCTTTTCCGACCCCCTCCCCTGAGCTAGTGCCTCTGCAAAATGTATATCTCCAAACTAATACTCGATAAACTGTAGCTTAGTTCTCTTCAGCAGGAATGCCATGTAAAAAGTATGTAATATCCAGTATGCATTATGTACCAGTGAGAACTGACAACTGTAACAGTCCAACTAGTGGTGCAGAGTCGCCAGTGAATATGCCTTTGGGGGCCCAAGAGTTGAGAGTCCATTTCGACATTCCCTACTGTACTGGTCAATGGTAGATGATCTAACATGGATTCGGTGCTCACTTCCTCTGACCACCAGTTTGCCCCTATTCGGGCGCTAATTTTGGAAGAGAGGTTGATGTGTTCGATGTGGACTGTTCTTCTGAGATTAGTTTCCATTGCTTGAGATAATTTATTCCCTCAGAGGGTGTATTCATAGGAATAGGATGCCATTGTGCCTCACTAGGAGCTTGATGGGATAGCCCCATTTGTAGTTAATATTTTTATTTCAATATCTGTGCGGTAGGGCGGAACTTTTGGCATTGCGGCTGGAGAGATATTAGTGAACAGGCTGAGATCTTGGAAGGTTCTCGGAAGGTTTACAGTTTTCTGCCTGCGACATCAGGACTTCCTTCAAGGTGTAAAAGTGCAGCCTAACAATAACATTACATGGCGTGTTGTCGTGGCCTAGCCATTCGTTGAGCCCCATCTATTCTCTACTCTGGTTCATCCCAGCCTGGAATAAAGGTAGGCCTGTAATTTCACCAACAGAACATTCCACACTCTTAAGTTATTCCGCCTTGCTCTATCTTGTATCTTGTAGAAGTGTATTATGACAAGCTTCTAGGAAAGATAACTTCTCAAGTGCTTCATGTTGAGCTTCAAAGATCTCACCAAATTTACTTTCCAGGAAGTCTGTTCTGGTTTCTAGGGCCTGTATTTTTTGATGAAGATCAGAGGTAATCGACCTAAACTCTGCAGAGAGCGTGGCTGAGAAGTCTTGCAACATGCCATGTATTTTTTATTTTTTTGATGCCAGGAGAGGTTTTAGTAATTTTACAAAGATCTCTGACTCTGTATGCAGTGGCAGAATGTAGTGACAGGGCAACCTAATGGAGCCATCTTCAGAGAGTCGCTGACTACCCCTTCTTGAGTTAGATAGATGTTTCGGGGCATTTGAGGACCGGGTTGCTTGTTCGGACTCATCGCTGAATCTGGAAGGCTTTAATTGAAGCTGTGGCCTTGATTTGACGGTTGCCCAGCTCATATCCGTTCACTCTTGGTCACTGCTAGGACACGCCTCCTAGAATTGGTATTTTTTGAGTATTTGTATTGACTTTTTTATTATGAATTTGGACAGATATAGAACTTGAGTAAAAAACAAACCTAACATTATAATGAGCACTAAACAGCTGTGATGGTGTAATAGTGAGCCAACTCCTTAAATTTTATAGGAGGCTGAATAAATCAATAATTGGCAATTCTTCTGCTTTTCTCTTAAATATATATTTTTTGCTACTTTAATGCTCTTCATTGTTCTCTTGTAATATATACTGCTATTTATTTACTTTGGGTCACGAGAGTTTTCATTTAATGACCCATTTTTCTGCTCACCTCTCTGCAGATATCTCATCCCCCAATGCATGTGACAGCCTGCATGAAGATGAACAACAAGAAACTTTTGACCCTAAAACTCTGAAATAATCATCTTATCAACGTACATTATTAATATGGTTACAAAGACTAGCCATCATCTCAAGTAGGGTAAAATGTGTTTTTTGGGCATGGTCCAAGAAGCAAGGTTTCTTCTCTATGATTTGTAAATTTCTCTGTGAGCTGTGATAGGAAATAGCCAATTACAGTAACCTGATTTACAATGCCCACAATAGATAGTTTAATGTTTAGATGTGATTGATAACTGCATTGATAACTGTGGTAAATGAGTCTGCGGTTTTCCACAATACTTTCAGGCTGTGTCTCATTCCGGCCTGTCAGATCGAGGGGCCATTTTACTGACCTTTACTTCCGGAAATCTATGGACAATGTCCAGTTTATTTGCTCTCTGCGGGAGGAATTGTTTAAAGTTTAGTTTGCTGTTACAGTTATTCAGAGTTACATTAGCAACTATGTACAAATACACGGTTGTCTATATATTAACATTGTCTTCTAAAACATTAATACATTGGGTGTGAGGAAGGGGAAATATATCCAGAAATCTTCCCCTACCACTTCTTAAGTGGGCAGTATTTATTAATCCTCGGTTAAATATATTTTAAGTCTTGCAGGACCTTAATATACTATCTTTTGTGTAAAAACTGGATTTTCCCCTTAAAGGCTAACAATCAGTTATCATATTTGGAACCCCTGAGACAAACTACAGACTTCCCAAGTGTGCAGTCTGTGATTAAGCTTCATGAGAAGGTGAAATGGATTTGTTCACTTTCATGGTGAGCCATGGATATGTCAGGATTACAAGTTGATCCAGCACGCAGTACTGTGTCACACCTAGGACTAAGGATAACGAATAACCGGACCTTAGAATGGCCGGACTTAACGTCTGCAAGAATAGTCAAAATACTAGCTGAGGTCAGGGACACAGAATCAGACACAAAGATGAGGGAAAGCCAAAAGTCAAGGATACCAGATATTAGGGAAGTCAAAACAAAGCCAAATACCAGAAAATCAAGATCAGGAACGCACTCTCTGATTACCATATACATGAAACCACGACAGGGCAATGAGCAATAGGAGAATTCCGCTTAGGTACCCCTCCTCGGGATCCGATTGGCTGTAACCGGCCTTTGACCCCAAAAGCAATGATTGTTGCTCAGCACAAACCCACCTGTGGATTTGATTGGCCATGCACGTTACCTTTGACCCCAATAGTAATTACCAGGTTTGCATGATTGCTGCTTGGCACACCTTTTCCTGTCAGGACGGTAATGTTGCTCGGCACAACTTTTCCTGTCAGGACAGTAAATGCCATTAACCACATTTTTATGTGCAGATGAATACGTGACAGGATAATAAAGTTTGAAGCTGCTGACATCTATAAATGTTCTCAAGTTTCAAACCCGCAAGTACCCAACATTTCTCTGTCTTAAAAAGGAGCAGAGCTCTGAGTGCTTAATGTTTCTCATTCTGTAGTAATACTGTACAGGGCCATGAAGAGAATAGAAATTGAATACAAATATTTCTTCTATTCATTCTTCATTATATGAAGAAATTGAAGTTGACTGTTCAGTTTGTGTAACATGTAAACTGATGAGCAAACAATAATGGCTTAAATAACATTTTATTCGTGAAGCAAAAGACTATATAACACTTTGTAGTTAAAATTCCTAGGTTCATATTTGACATACAGGGTACAGCACCTGTAACAAAGTTAAATACACTTAACCATTGATTGCAAACCTAGGAACCCCATATATTTCTGAACTAGATTTCCCATTATCATCAGAAACATCTGACGTGCCAAAGAACCGTCTCTGGACTAGCCCCGGTGCTTGTATTTGTTTTAATGCCGAGCTGAATAACATTGCCACACATTTAAAGCAAAAGAACATCTTTGCGATGTCTTCACTGATGTTACTCCATATTATATTGTTCACTCAGACATTTCCAGTCCTGGCCATTTCAAATCAGTGGTGTGGATATTTCCTTCTGTTGGTACTATTCCTTGCAAAATGTCAATTCTTTTTTTATCCAGAACCTCTTTCCTTTCCACTGATTTTAGTCACTGGAGCTTGACGTCTCTAAGCTCTCTGACTCCGTATCAATATTTCCACTTCATTTGTGACTACAGTATTTTATTGTAGAAGGGCAAGTGAAATAGATTGGATGCCGCAGCCATCTCGCTGAATGTTTTGCTCCCAGTTGGTATGCAACAAGCAACACTAAGTAATCCCAAGTCCAAGTGATGAATTCTTGCATTAGCCTTTTGGGAACCTTTGTATATGCCACAGTGAATTACAGAATGAATAGGTGTCTCTGTTTTTTTTGTCTTGAGAAAATAGTTTGTTGTACTCAGTGTGCTCATAATGTTCTAAAAAAGATCTAAAGGTTGTCATTGTCACAGGGTTTGTCAGGGCATTAGAAAGCTAATTAGTCACACTGGCCATGTTATTATGCCGGTTAACTTGTGATATAATGATAACATTTTGTTAGCAATGTACTATAATTTTTTTTTTTTTGTGAATTAAGTTTTATTCAGATTTTCAAGAATAAATTTGCAAATAACAATAAAGGTAAACGTCTCAAGTGTGGTTCAGTGAAACACGCAGGTTTCCAACAACTGGCAGATACAGGTAATAAGGCACATTGTTAGCGATTCTGAGGTGTCGGTACAGTAATGCAGGGAAACGCGCAGGTTTCCAGGTCGGAACATGCGTAGTTAAGCATTTAATGGCATACCTGTGGTCTGCTGTATCCTGGTCCGGCTGCGCGGCCCGCAAGTCCACCCGGGAAGGGGGGGGGGGGAAGAGGGGGGAGGGGGGGAGGGGGAAGGGGGGGGAGAGGGGGGGGCGGGGGAGAGAGGGGGGGGGGAGAAGAAATGGGGGGGGGGATCCCTCAGCGTTTGAGAAAGCGTCCTCCCTTCCCTTTAGGTTTATGTGGTCCTTCGTCTCTGTCATGGCCAGAAGTGTCTAGTTAACTTCTGTCAGTGGTAGCTTTATGTGTGTCGTGCGCTGTCTTGTCGGTCCTTCCTTGTCACCCCTACCCGTCGTCTCGGGTCATGTCCCCTCTGATGTCTACTCAGTCTGTGATAAGCGTCTGGAAGTCGGGTTTCGTCGTGGTCAGTATCCAGTGTGTCCAGGTCGTCATATACGACTGTTCCCTCCCCTCTGCGTGTGAGGTGAGTTCCTCTAGTGCCCTGAGCTCTTCCATGCGCTTAAACCAGGTCGACACAGGTGGTGGGGTCTTTTGTTTCCAGTATAATGGAATGAGACTCTTGGCTGTATTTAAGATCCTGATCGTTAGGGATTTTTTGTAAGCTGAGCTACGGGTGGAGGTGTGGTGCAGGAGAAAGGCTGCTGGGTCTAAGTGGGGGGGAGTATCAGAAAATTTGGTGATGATCGTGTGGATCGCTGCCCAGTAGGGTCGTATCAGGGGGCACGTCCACCAGATATGGAAGAGAGTGCCTAGGGCTTTCTCACATCTCCAACAGTTGTTGGTGGCGGTCGGATCGTAGGAATGGGTGGCCAGTGGCGTGCGGTACCAGCGAGACAGTACCTTATAGGCCGTTTCTCGTATGCCGCTGGATGGTGAACAGTGAAGGGACAGGGTACAGATCTTTTCCCATTGGGCTGGCGAGAGTGTAATTCCCAGGTCGGTTTCCCATTTACTCATGAAGCTCGGTGGGGGAAGTCTCTTTGCGTCCATGAGGAGGCTGTAAAGTGTGGACAGTCCCCTGGCCAGTGGGCTTGGGTCATGGCAGAGCCTTTCAAAGTCTGTGAGCGGCCTGTGGGCATGGATGTCTTTGGTGACTATTAGTAGGTAAGCGGATAGTTGTTTGTACCTGAACTGCAGCATGAACGTCGGTCTCCCCACGGGCAGCAGGGACTCAAGAGTCCGTATCGTGCCATTGGTGGTAGCGTGGCAGAGTCTAGGTAGTGAGTTTCCCAACAGTTGTTGGAACGGGCCTGCGTCTAGTCCAGGTGGGAAGGCGTCATTATGCGTCAGGGGTAAGAGTGGTGAGATGGGCGTGGTGAGGGAGGAGGGTGTCCCCACTTTGTGCCAAACCATTAAGGTCGCTCTAATTAGCGGGTGTGGGTTAGCCAGCTGTCTGCCCTGGTGGTGATCTAGCCACGGTAGGAGCCCTATTGGTCTGGATATTTGGTCTGACTCTATTTCCTTCCATAACTTGTGGACCTCCGATTTGGACCATTCCATCACCCTCTGGAGATGGGTTGCCTTGTAGTAAACCTGGAAGTCTGGAAGGGCCAGGCCGCCCCTCCGTTTTGGTAATGTGAGAGTGTCGTGTTTGACCCGTGCCTGTAGGTTGTGCCATGTGAATCTGAGTGCCATGGAGCGCAGCGTTGAGAAGTATGCCTCAGGTATGTGAATTGGCAGTGTCTGGAACAAGTAGAGCAGCCTGGGTAGAATGTTCATTTTTAACACTCCAATGCGTCCAAACCAGGAAAGGCGAACTTTAGTCCATTCCTCCAAGTCTCTACGTATTGTGGTTAGGAGGGGTTGAAAATTAGCGGTGTATATTTGTGACAGGTCTCTTGGTATGTAGGTGCCTGAGTATCTTATAGTAGTGTCAGACCATTGGAATGGGAGCGTGTGCTTCAGGGCTGCAACTCTATTGGGTGGGATCGAGACATTCAGAACCGAAGATTTGGCGAGGTTAACTTTGAAATTCGATAGTTGGCCGTAGAGCTGGAACTCTGCCATAATTGCTGGCATTGATGTTTCAGGCTGAGTGACATAAAACAGCAGATCATCTGCAAAGGCAGCCACTACGTGTCTCGTCTGCCCTATCTGTATCCCTTTTATGGCTTGGTTGTCTCGGACAGAGTTAAGAAAGGGCTCCAGTGCCAGTACAAACAGCAATGGGGACAAGGGGCATCCCTGTCTTGTGCCGTTCCGGATGGGGAACGGGTTCGTGAACAGTCCGTTCACGCATACCCTTGCTGTGGGTTTGGAGTATAGTGCTCGTATCCAGCTCATCATGTGCGGGCCCAGACCCATCTCTTCCAATACCGCCAGCATGTAGCCCCAGTCTATGCGGTCGAAGGCCTTCTCCGCGTCTGTAGAGAGCAAGAGGAGGCCCTCCCGACTGTCTTGTGCCCTGTGGATGAGATCTAGTGTCCTGATGGTGTTGTCTCTTGCTTCTCTCTGGGGCGTGAACCCTGCCTGGTCTCTATGTACGAGATCAGGGAGGTAGGTTTGTAGTCTGCGGGCTAGTATTTTTGTGAATAATTTAAGGTCACAATTTAGTAGGGAGATAGGTCTGTAGCTCGCACAGAGTTCCGGGTTCTTACCTTCCTTTGGGATTAGGGAGATGTTGGCCTCTAGAGTCTGTGTGGGTAGGCTGGCACCGTCACGTAAGGTGTTAAGGGCAGTCAAGAGATGTGGGGATAACACGTCAGCAAATTTTTTATAGTATCTAGTGGGGAGACCGTCAGGGCCCGGGCATTTGCCCAATTTCGACTCTTTTATGGCCCAGGCTAGCTCGCGAGGTGTGATCGGTTCGTCAAGGGCATTCGTAGCTTCCCTGGGAAGTCGGTTATGTATGCGTGTGTGTAGGTATTGTCTAGTCTCTGGTAAGGCGTCACCTTGGCGTGGTGGCTCCCTATCGGGGTGTATGGCATAAAGCTCCGCATAATATTCCCGTATAGCCGCCGCCATGTCTCCCGGGAGATGTTTCAGTCGCCCTTCTTTATCACGAATTTTAGGAATGTAGGATTCTGCTCTCTTTTTGGCGATCATGCGGGCCAGCAAGGTCCCGCATTTGTTGGCGTGTGTGTGAAAGAAGGCTTTGGTGCGCAGGTGCGCCCTTTGGTGGTAGGCATTCATGATGGATGCCAGTTCCCTGCGTAGTGTCAGTAGCTTGGCACCATCGCTCTGGAGCCGTGTAAGTTTGTGCCTGGCTTCCACCACCTGTATCTCCGCGATTATGGTCGCCAGTCTGGCAGCCTTTGCTTTTTTCAGGGCTGCGCTTTTAGCTATGAAGTAGCCTCGTATCACGCATTTGTGGGCCTCCCACACACAGAGGGGTGTCACATCTGGGGTAACATTGTCAGTGAAGTATTGAGTAAGTGCGGTTCGGGATTCCGTGGCTACTGTTAGGTCGTTAAGTAGGGCTTCGTTCAGTCGCCAGTTGCTGCACGTCGGCTTATAGAGGGGAGACGTTAGCGTCATGGTGAGTGGTGCGTGGTCGGACCATGTCGCTGTCCCAATCGTCACAGACTTAATATCTGTCAGGTAGTAGTGTTGTAGGAAAAAGTAGTCAAGTCTGGAGTACGTCTTGTTTGGATTGGAATAGAAGGTGAAGTCTCTGTCATCAGGGTGTGTCGCTCTCCAACAGTCGGTCAGGCGTCGGTCTCTAAGGGTTTTGTTGATAGTGGTCAACACATGTCTGGGTATCGTCGAGGTGCCCGTAGAGGTGTCTAGGCTCGGTTGTAGGGCCACATTTAGGTCTCCTCCCATGATCAGACAACCCTCCGTAAAGGCCATGATGGCTTTCAGTGATTTAGTCATAAAACGGTGTTGCGCAGTGTTAGGAGCATACAGGTTGGCTAGCGTGTACGTACGGTCAGCTATCGTTCCCTTAACACATATATACCTTCCCCAGTCATCTTTCATGGTTGCTGTGGGTGTGAAATGTAGGGATTTATGAAGGAGGATGGCCGTGCCTTTGGATTTACCTAAGGGGTTGTTGCTGAGATAGCATTGGGCGAACCGTTTGTCGGTCATTCTAGGTGTCAGACCTTCCTTGAAATGTGTCTCCTGTATGAATACTATGTGGGCTCTTTGGCTGTGAAAGTGGCGGAGCGCCTGTGATCGTTTCTCAGGTCGGTTAAGGCCCTTGGCGTTAATAGAGATAATGTTGATGTCTGCTCTGGTTACCGGTGTCGGGTTCTGCATGACGGAGTACCTGTGGACTACTCTGAGAGGGGTAGTGCGGGCAGATAGATGGTGGGCCTACGGTTTGCTGTACCACTCAGGTGGTGGGTGGGTTCAGGGGAGGAGCGTGTCAGAGGTACAGGGAAAGGGTGTTACCTGGACGGGTGGTCCTTGACGAGGCCCCTTCCCGAGTCCCCACGCGGACACCGCAGCCGGACTTTAAGTGCCTAGGATTAGATACAGAGACAACAAAAAAAAGAAAAATAAAATAAACACTTTGTAAACAATAAGTAAACAATGAACAGTAAAACAACACTATACAAAATAATGGCTCGGGTGTAGGCCGAGGTGGAGTCGTCCCGTCCGTACTAGCGGTTCGGTCGAGTCCCCTTGCCTTTCTACCTGACACCCCGACCAGGTGGGAACGTGGCCTACTGGTTACTGAATGCCTCTCGGGTATATCCGGTCTCTCTCCGGGGTCCCGGTTCAGAGAGGGGAGAGGAAAGGATAAAAAGGAGAAAAGAAACGAGGTGTTTCCCCGTGGGGTCACCTACAGCGGTGACAACAAAAAAAAAGAAAAACTCCCACGTGGAAGGCCCCTCTGGCTACCCCCTACCCGCCCCGCCCAAAAAATACTCTAGCCCCTAGGTTATCTGTGATCTTGTGAGTGGGGTATCGTAACGATTATGCATGTCGTGTGGACCAGGCTTCGAGCCTTGTGAGTCGTGTGTGTGTGCGAGCATCATGGCGTGTCTAGTTGGGTGGCGTGTCGTGTTGTGGCCCTGAGCTCTAGCGTCAGGCGTGTGTGTGGTGGTTGTGTTTCCCTCCTGCCTATCCTTCCCCATGGTATATACCCATCCACTTCAATAGGGGGGGAGGTTGGGCCCTCCGACAAAGACCCTATATCACCGTTATTAGTAGTCACAAAATGTGCCGGTGGCACCGAGTCTCCCCGTCTCTGCGGCTCGTGTTTGGTGGTGTGGCAATGACAATCCCTCCATGGCAACGCAGCCGGTTAAGAGAATGTTCCCCTTCTGGGTGGCAGTCGGGGCATAGCGTGAGCCGCAGAGTCATCAAATCCCCCGTTTCAGCCCCCCACCCAAAAGTGTAACAAGAGAGGGAGTCCGGCAGTTCAGTGTGGTTTGTGGGATACCTTATGGGGAGCTCCCCAGCGGGTCATTGTTCATAGGCAGGTACCTCAAACTGTGGGTCTCAGAGTCTCTTAGGAGCCATGGAACTCAGCGGGTGTTGCCGACTGGTCGCGCCGTCTCCAGCCTAGATCTGGTTCTTCTTTGTGGCAGTGGGTCGTCTCGTGCCGTCCTCGGTGGGCCTACGTAGAAGTCTAATGGGTCCGGCCAAGGCATGTTTAAGGGTGGTAGCTGGAGCTCAATGGTGAGATCTTGCAGGTCCTGTTGGTTGCGTACCGGCATGGGACCATTAGGGGTGTGAGCAATTAGGCCGGTCGGGAAAGTCCATCGGTATCTCACCTTCTGGGCCGTCAGGGCTCGAGTGAGGGGTTTCAGGGCCCTGCGGTAGCCCAATGTGGCCGGGCAGAGATCAGGAAATATCTGGATCGGGTGGTCCTCATGGGTAATGGATCCCGCATTACGAGCCGCCTGTAGTATGTCTTCTTTGAGGGAGAAGATAGTTAAGCAGCATATAACATCTCTTGGCGGCGCTCCTTCAGGGCCTCTGGGTCTTAATGCCCTGTGTGCACGGACAAAGTCAATCGGCGTGTCCGTAGGACGGCCTAGAAGGTCGTTGAATAAGGAGGTAAGTGTGTCGGTGAGCCGGGTTGAGGGTTCTTCGCCTTCAGGTAGGCCTCGGATCCGCAGGTTGTTTCTGCGGCCCCTGTTGTCGAGATCTTCTACATGGCGCGCCATGGCTTGTAAGTGGGCAGTGTGGCTGAGAAGCGTGGACTCTGTGGTTGTGTGGGCCACAGTAAGGTTGTCTTGTTCCTCTTCCAGCCGCGCCATGCGGTCCGCCATACCCTGCATGTCCGCTCTCATCAGTTGGAGGTCGGCCCGGATCGAGGCATGGAGGGCCGATGTGGCTTGGGTCAGATCAGCTCTGGTAGGCAGTGCTCTCAGCAGGGCCATCCAGTCTGCCGGCGGGTGTTCTGTGGGTTCTCCGCTTGCGTCGCCGACCTGGGAGTTCGGGCTCATGGATGAGGCCTCCGAGTACAGGTAGGCCTCAGCGGAGGCCTGGGAAGATGGGTCCGGCTGCGTGGTCATGTATTGCCTGACCGATGCCTGGATTGCAGGTGGGCGGGTGGCCGCTGGTTTGGGGGTACCCCCAGCCTTGGTGTGTTTCCCCATTTTTGCGTTTGGGGCAGCTTTCTAGCGATTTGCAGGGCGAGTACGGAGGAGCTCAGAGATTAGGCAGCCATTCCGCTCCGCTGCTAGGCCACGCCCCCTATCAGCAATGTACTATAATTTAGATACTGTGGGGTTACTTTTAAAGAGCATTTGGGGAATTTAAAATGAATCTTAGATTAGTTTCCTTGTGATTACTTTACTTTTAAAACTTTGCCCCATAATTGCTCTTTGTAACCCCTATTTGTTAGGTATTAAGTACGTAAAGGCAGTGTGACTAATACAAGTGCATTTGTTGCACCGCTTGTACCCTAGTGCTGTCTGATCACCATACTAATTCTGGGTGCTAATACTGTGTGCTGAGCAATATAAACTATGGGTATTTAGTTATTCATCTATTGTTGCTTTATCAGGGTGCATTGAGATTTTTCTCAGTATCAAGTATGACTTTGAGAGCATACACAATTCTAAAGGTACCCATATACAATAAAATATATACATTAGAAGTTCAGATTATTCTATCCTTGGTAAATTATTTATCTTAATTTTAATGGCAGGACTTAAATAGTTGCTTATACTCTCTTTACTGCACCCCATAAGCAGCAAACTAACATGGAAACAGTACAACCAATCAAAAAGCAGTATAAGAACAATGTCCCCAAGAGTCACCTATTCTTTACTTCTGCGGAAAGTCAACCAGATTAGAAAATGTGCAAACGAAGAACAATAAAAGTCGAGCAACTGCAAGAATAATCCACAACAAGTCCATGAAGTGTTCAATCCAATCAACCGGGCCCGTCACTCCAATGTTCAGGAACCCATCGGGTGGCCCATGTTGTTAGGCCCACCCGATGGCAATGAATTTCCAAGGGGCCCGGTCTGCGCCGTGGCGCTTTAACAGCGTGACCGGCCTCCTTTGTTGAGGTCAGAGAGCATGTGTGTGTTTGTGTGTCTGTATGTACGTGTGTCAGTATGTATGTGTTTGTTTGTATGTGTGTCTGTATGTATGTATGAATGTATGTGTGTCTGTATGTATGTCTCTGTATGTGTGTGTCTGTATGTTTGTCTCTGTATATATGTGTGTATGTATGTGTATGTCTGTATGTATGTGTCGTGTGTGTCTGTATGTGTCTCTGTATGTGTGTGTCTGCATGTGTATCTGTATGTCTGCATATCTGTATATCAATGTCTGCCTATGTATCTGTATGTGTGTCACTGTATCTGTATGACTGTCATTCTGTGTATCTGTATGTTTGTCATTAAGTGTCTGTGTATTTGCATGTGTGTCCATGTATGTATCTGTATGTGTTATATGGTGTGTATCTGCATGTATGTCAGTGTGTGTTTGTTTATCTGCACGTGTGTCTGTGTAACTGTCACCCCACCACACACACTGTTACCCCCCTTCACCCTGCCACACTCACAATAATTCCCCCAATCCTGTCACTCACCCATGCCATACTTGCCGAACCTCACTCTGCTATATTCACCCTATCAAACTCACCTTCACTAGTACTGTCACCCTCATTCTCCTTTACTTGGTCCCTTTTCACCCTATCACTGGAACCCCTCCAATGTTGTCATACTTAACCCCCATAGCCCCCCTAACCATGCCACACTCACTCTGGGGGGCATGAATGAAACACATGGAGGCCCAGTGGTTTCTAACTACGCCTCTGCTCTTGAAAGGTTTGATATATGAAACCAAAAGTTGACCCAACCATGAACATGTAAAGGTGCTGTAACTGAACATACAGGAAGACCCTTGACAACGCAAAGTTTTGGTTCATCCCAAAAGAAAGGAGAAGACAGGAGAAAATGTAAAACAATGGAAACATCCCGTAAATGGGATAGAAGGTAAGACTACAGAAATTAGGGTACTTCCCAACAGGCAAATCTAGATAGGTAATATGAGCCAAATGATCAATACTAATAGAGGCGATGATAAAAAAACAAGACAGAGAAAATTTAGGATAATCTGAACAAGGGCCAGAATTGAGTAATCACCGTGATTGTTACTTGATGAACTCTCAGGTGAATGACTTGGTGATAGCGATGTCCCGAACAGTTCGCCGGGAACCGTTCGCCGGCGAACATAGACCGCGAACACGCGCAATGTTCGGTCCGCCCCCTATTCGTCATCATTGAGTAAACTTTGACCCTGTACCTCACAGTCAGCAGACACATTCCAGCCAATCAGCAGCAGACCCTCCCTCCCAGACCCTCCCACCTCCATGATGAATAGGGGGCGGACCGAACATCGCGGCGAACTGTTCGGGACAACTGTTCGGGACATCACTACTTGGTGATTGTGTACTTTTAATTTAAAAAAATGACAATTTTTCTTAGTTTGAAAATGTTATGGAGCGTCACACACAGAAAATGCAATACTGATACACCAGTATAAAACATAGCTGTGAGAAATTCACATCCTGCAAGCTAGAGTGTATGGTTCTGATGGTTGTGACTTTCTTTGATAGCATGTCAGCTAGGTACCTGTTCAAATTATGGGTGTGTGTGACTTCCTCAAGTGTGGGGCCACTGTACTTTCAAGGTTATGCCAACAAACCTTGCAAAAAATAAACATGATCAATACATCTAAAATCAGTTTTGGGAGCACAATTCACAGATGACATATTTTGCTCTTTAAAGTGTACTAATGCCAGCTTTGCATCATAGGCACACGGAACAACAAATATTTTCCAGACTATGCATTTGTTTGCTGTTTGGCTACAGTGTGTAGAAATAAATAATTGAGCCCCATATTGATCGAACTATATGAAATTATTTAGTTAAAAGTAAACACTAAGAGGTTCATTTATTAATCTGTGGTAGTACTGGGCAGGGCTTCATCACACAGTGACTCGGTGGCTTAATAATGACATGTCCTGATCAATGCTATCACAGTCCAGTCTTTTGTCCTTAAACAATTTGCTCATCAATACTATGCCAGATCATGCAACGATTCTCCTCAATTTTTTTTTTCCAGCCAAATAGTTAATGTGTTAGAAAGTTACCTCATTGTATTGCAGACTGCAATATGCTCCTCTGAAAAGTGCTTTTATTGTAGAGAGGTGGAAAAAAAGAAAAGCAAGTTTTTCTCCAGAGAGACAAATCCATTAGAATGATAATTGTTATTATACTTAGGACTGCTTTGTGTACTTGTCGAAGGAGCAGATCTGAAGAATCAATACAAAACATATCTAGAATGAAAGATGTTAACTGTAAATCTGTAATGTTCGATTTCTTTTAAGGGAGGGTGGAGGGGATACCATGCCCGAGACTAATGTAGAAATCACTCCTGGTAATCCTCATTCTTCATACATTGTCTGCATTCTAAAAAAGCCTAAAAACTCTCCAGCTTTTTTTTCCAAACACACACTCGAAGAAGAGTCCTGCCAGGTTTTACGAGATCTTTATACTTCCAGAAGTGCACTACCAATTTTCTAAAACACTTCTCAACTATATGTTTCCACCAAGCATCCTTCTGTATAACTTCAGCGTCTGGAGGGTCTGAAGTGTTGCCATCCAGCTGTAGTTAGACTACAGTTCACATAATCCTCTTCCAAAGTTAAATGCAGCCAAACTATAATTGTAGGAAATCCAAGTTGGACATCTGTGCTGTCTAAATCTGAGAAATCTTTTCACACCTCCTCTCATGTAGAACCACATGGCACCCTGATATAAGAATACCCAGCTATATTTGATCTATTTTTATTATAGGGTTATTAATTACAGGTAGAAGAAACATATAGTTGAGGCCTTTGAAGGATGTTTCTCCATTTTTAAAACGTTTTGCTCGTGGCCAGTCCTGGTTGGCTAGCTTGCAGGGCTGCGTGGCTAGCTATCATGCTTACCTGGCTGTGACTTACATACACTCTCACTTTATATACTATCAGGATTTTATACTTTACAATATTGAATGTTATATAACTTTGCAATATTTGCAAACATCCCACGTTGTGTCTTTTCAAGTCCCCATGGAAACCTAGTCAGGACTGACCGATATCCATAATTAAATCCTCTGTATGCAGATGATGTACTTTCCAATATATGTATCAAAAAACCCCAGCAGAATACGAGTAGGTCCAGTTCAGACTGCTTGACCATGAGTGTCTGACCATTCACTCTACCATTAAAGAATACTCCAGGCACCAACACAACTCCATCTGAGTGAAGTTGTTATGGTGCCAGGATGCCTTTGATTGACTCTTACTATTCTCGAACGGTTTTACCCCAAAGTTTCCTCCAGTGTTGGTCTCCCCCACCCCTGTGCGGCTTCCGGCTTCTGAATTTTTGGATTGAGGAAGAGCAGAGTCCTACTGGGCAGGGGTGCAGCTGATTGGCTGAGAGCGATCAGTTAATGCTCTCAGCCAATCAGTGAATTTACATTCACTAAACTGGCTTGTAAAAGCTTAGTTTCTTTAAATGCCAGGGGCCTCCTGGCACCATAACATTTAGATGAAGTTGTTTTGGTGGCTGGAATGTCCCTTTAACATCCCAGCTTATCAGTATATGACTGTTTTGGTGGTGCCATCAGCTTCTGTCTGTGTATATTTAAATGTGTGGTCTTATGAGTCAGTATACAAATGTGTGTATTTGCAATTACATATTAGTATGCAGCTATTATATGTGTGGGAGTTATATATCAGTATATAAATATACATGTCAAGAAGACTCAAACATAAACGTGCACATACATGAAGCAGATCAACACACGCACACATATTCACTAAAGTAAGAATTCTAAGTTAAATTGGCAATTCACCTTGACCTCTCACTTTAGAAAATAACCCTGTTAGTGTTAATACAAATGGCATGTTGTAATGGGCCACCACATTGATATCAAGTGGCCCCTTGAATACTTCGTTGTGGTCTTGCCTGATTAGACTTATTGTTTCTCTGGCCTTGAGAACATGTGGAAAACAAATAGGGAAGTGGTATTTCAAAGTAAATTTAAAATTTAGGCCAGAGTAGCCATACGCAGTGGTGTATTCTGGTTTTGTGCTGCCCTAGGCTTAACAAAACTGCTCTGGCGCCCCCTTGCTTCGGGCGCCAGAGCAAGGGGGCGCAAAAATCTGCATCCCAAATTACCTCACTCTCCATGCAGTCATAACACAGCAGCAATTGAAGTCGGCCTTTCCTGATGATGTCAGGAGGAGGGGGCGTGACTTCCTCTGCTCTTCTCCCAGAAAAGCAGGGAAAGTCACGCCTCCTCCTCCTGCCATAAACCGGCTGACTTCAATTGCCGCTGTGTGATGGCTGCAGGCTCCAGTTTCCCTTCTTCAGCTCCTGTCTCCCCCCAGCTCCAGACCCCCACTCTACAGCTCCTGTGTCCCCCTCTCCAGCTCCTGTGTCCCCCCTTCTCTAGCTCCTGTCCACCCCTTTCTTTAGCTCCTGTCTCCCCCCAGCTCCAGCCCCCCACTCTACAGCTCCTATATCCCCCTTTCCAGCTCCTGCCCCCCCACTCTACAGCTCCTGTGTTCCTCTCTCCAGCTCCTGCCCCCCCCCCCCACTCCAGCTCCTGTCCACTCCAGCTCCTGCCGCCCCACTCCAGCTCCTGTCCCTCCACTCATGCTCCTGTCTCCCCCCTTTTCTCTAGCTCCTGTCTCCCCCCTTTTCTCTAGCTCCAGCCCCCCCCCTCTATAGCTCCTGTGTGTCCCCTCTACAGCTCCTGTGTGTCCCCTCTACAGCTCCTGTGCCCCCCTCTCAGGGCCTGCACCTCTCACCACAGCCCTTGTGCCCCCCACAGCAGCCTCCGTGCCCCCCTCTTGAGCTCTTGACCATCTGACCACAGCCGCTGTGGCCTGTCACCCTTCCACAGCTTCTGTCACCCCCTCCACAGCTCCTGAAAGAGACACACAAAGGGTCTGAGATACAAAGTGGGGTAAGAGACACACAAGCAGGAGTAAGACATAGTAAAGGGGTGATAAAATACAATAAAGAGGGTAAAAAATGCAAAAGAGGGGTTTACGAGAGACACAGGTGAAGACACATTTTTCATTTTTTTTTTAAAGGGTGGGGGGCGTCAAAATGTGTCTTCACCTGTGTAGCTAACAATCCTTGCACTGGCCCTGCTGACAGACACACACCCTCACTGATGCATGCACTGACATACTCACTTACAGATACACAGTCATTGTCACACACACACACTGTTTAACCAACACACACTTTCACTGAAGCATACACATTCACCAACATACACACTCACTGATTCACAGTTACACTCACTCACATTCACTGACAGACACACATTCACCTACAGACACATACACACTCACTGACAGACGCACACTCACTCAGTGCCAGACACACATCACACATAATGGGACACACATATACTCACTGACAGATACAAACTGACAAACACACATACTCCCTGACAGACACGCATATACACACTGACAGACACGGATACACATGCTGAAACACACACTCAGTGACAGATACACACACTGACAAACACACATACACACTCACTGAAAAAAACATATATAGTCTCTCAGTGCCAGACACATACACACTAACACACTCACTAACAGACAGAAACACTAACACTCACTAACAGACACACACACACATACACACTAACACACTCACTGACACAAGCTACCACACTCACTAACAGAACACACTCACTAGCAGACACTCACTAACAGACACACTCTCATAACAGACACACACACAATTTTTACTTTTTTTTTTTTTTATTCAATCCACCCAGCCTCTCTACCTTTGGGAGTGCTGGAGTTGATTCTTCCCTGGGGTCCAGTGGTGTTGCTGCTGGCTGGGCTGGCAGGCATGCCGGCTGTGGGGCAGGCAGGCAGGCTCACTCATAGTGGAGGCGGCGAGGGAGCTCTGATCTCCCTGTTCACTCCCTCGTGCGCCTCTTAGTGATGCCTGAGCCGGAGTGACGCCAGCCTCGGAGGGCCTTGAGGTGGCCAGCCGGCCAACTCCTGGGCCCCCCAGGACAAGAGGCTAGCAAGGCGTTTGCCGGGGCAATTGGGGGGCTGCGTTTTTTGCCACCCCCCCTGAAAGTGCCGCCGAAGGCAAATGCCTTGTCAGCGGTAAATACAGCACTGGCCATACTGAAAGCATAGCTGACTTAGAGAATTTTTCCAGTTTGCCTATTTTGACCTTAAATTTGAAATTCATTTTCACTTCACTCTGAATTCACTTTAGTAAATAACCCAGCGAGCTTTCCAAGGACACATACACCCTTTATAATGTTATTTTGCAGTGGGAGGTCTGCATTTTGATTATACAGATACTTATTTCGGAATAGGTGTTTTTTTTTAGGTCTATGATCCCTTTGTTGACTATTGCTGGCCAAGCAGCTCATTTGTAGTTTAACCATCCCTGATGTATACATGTAATGATGACCTCTCCTTAAGAAGTATGATCTATATTGTTTTCCCTTTGGGGAACGCAGAACAGCATCTTGGCTTGTGGAGTTCGGCCTCTCAATAATTATTTAACCAAGGCAGCTAAAAGTGCTTTGAAATGCTAATAACATTGGCAGGTTTTCTTCTCTAATCAACAGAATTGTAGTGTAAATGTAAAAGCAGTATGGTAAGACATAATGGCTATATCCTATTCCTTATTGCACATTAATCCCATGGTTATTATGTGGAAGTCATTGCTCTGTCTGGTTTTCTTCAAGATTAACCAATTCATGTCTGTTTATGTAGATTTTGTATAAATAAACATTTATCTTTCAAAATGAAACTATTACATTTGTGTGATGTTATTTTTTTTTAAGCAAATATTGCTCTTTCTCCCAGAGTCTGAAAGATGCAAGCAATATACTAAACTTTGAACATAAACAGTTATTTTTATTATTGAGTAAAAATCTAATTTCACAGTGCTGATATAATTTAACCCCATTAAGGACTGAGGCAGTTGTACAAGTTGTGATCAAAACAAAACGTCAACAAAAACTTGACTTTGCGCTATACTGTATATCTGTTCAGGCGCAATTCACCTCTTCCATATTATGTGCACCCACACTTATATATCATTTTGTTCAGGAGAAACAGGGCTTTCAGGTTACATCAAACATTTGTATATTAATCATAATTTAATTTGAATAGAATATAAACAAATTGAGAAATTAAGAAATGGTGTTATTTTATTTTAGATATGCATGGCATTTTAGCTGTGAATGTCACAATACTGTTAGATGTTACTGCAATAAAGTACACATATTTGTATTCAGCGATGTCTCATGAGTAAAACAGTACCCTCTATGTACAGGTTTTATGGTGGTTTGGAAAGTTACTGGGTCAAATATAGCACATTAAATTTTTCAGTTTATACACATTGAAATTTGCCAGACTGGTTATGTTGCCTTTGAGACCGTATGGTAGCCTAGGAATGAAAATCACCCCATGATGGCATACCATATGCAAAAGTAGACAACCCAAGGTATTACAAATGGGATATGTCCAGTCTTTTTTAGTAGCCATTTAGTCACAAACACTGGCCAAAGTTTGAGTTCATATTTGTTTGTGTGTGAAAAATGCAAAAAAACCACAAAAAAACTGAATGCTAATTCTGGCCAGTGTTTGTTACTAAGTGGCTACCTTTTCTCCCCCCAATGACAGGCATGCCCCATCTCAAAGTGAGCATGTTGGTTCAATGCTCTTCCAGAAGGCCCTGTGTTCGTTCTGCACAGCGCAAGCAAATTTAATAACATGCTTGCGTTGTGTTTCCTTGTAACTTGTATCTGGTGTGTCTATAAATGGGATACCAGGAGACAAAAATGTCAGGAATGTGTACTGTGCAGGTGTTTGGAGCCTGCTTATGGGATTGCGTGTTTGTAGAGTGAGCTGATTGTGGTGTGCTTTTGTGGTAATAGGTCGGTTTCAGTCATGTTCTGTTTGTGGTGTAATGTATATGTGTCTAGTTGCTGTAGAGAGTGTGTGTATAGGGGGCACCGTGTGTATAGGGGATGTAGCAGGTGTGCGCAAATGGGCTGTAGTGTGTGTGTGTAGGTGATGTAGGGGTTGTAAAGAGTGTGTTTAGGGAATGTAGTATGTGTTTGCTTACAAGGAATCTAGTGTGTGCATAGGGGATCCTGAGTGTGTATGTCAGAAATGTAGTGTGTGTAGGTGGTGAAGTGTGTGTGTGTGTGTGTAGGGGATCTTGTGTGTGTTTGAAGGATCTAGGAGGTGTGTGTGTGTGTGTGTAGGAGATTCAGAGTGTATATAGGGATCTAGTGTGTGTATATGTGTAGATGATCCAGAGTTGGGTAAGGGATCTAGTGTGTATCTGGAATGTAATGTGTTCAGGGGTGCAGTATGTGTGTGAGGGGTTCTGTAGTATATATACATATATGTTTGGAAGTATTGTGTGTGTTTGAGGGCTGCTGTGAGTATAGTGTGTGAGGGGTGCAGTGTGTGTGTGTGAGCGGGAGTGCAGTATGTGTTTGTGGGGGGTGAGGGTGCTGTGTGTGTGAGGTGTGCTGTATGTGTTTGTGGGGGTGAGGGTGCTGTGTGTGTGAGGTGTGCTGTATGTGTGAGGGTGCTGTATGTGTGAGTGAGGGTCATCTGTGAGGTTGATGTGTGTGAGTGAGGATGCTGTGTGTGTGAGGTGTGCCTATGGGGCTAGAGTTCACTCTCGCGAGACCTGGAGCATTGCCATGGCAATGCTCTGGATCTCACAAGAGGAACCCTGCGGAGCTGCAAGGTAGAGCTCCTGCGGGTCCTCTCCTGTCTCCCTCCTTCCCCAGCCGGCGGCTGCATCACACCTGTCCCTGTCTTCCTTCATACTAATAATTATAGCTGCAGGTATAAATTGACACCACCACCTCTCAAACTATGCATCCCCTAGCCATACAAGTTTCTGTACAGTGTGTGCACGCATGGTGTGCCTATGTTATACAAGCCGTAAAGGGGCTCTTTGTGAAGAGAAGTCTAGCAACCAGGACTGGGCTGTGCAGAGTTTTATGCAATGTGTATGGCTCTTCCACTAAGATCATTAGTAGTGCTATCAGCCATTTCCTGAACACTAAAAGTGGCAGAACTGCAGCAAATTAAGGAAATTAAAGTTGAGTAGCTGTGTTTTTATCATCTCCCTAATGCTTTTAAAAAGGGAGCAGTATGTTTGGGGTTTAACTCGAGCCTCAGTGTTCCTTTAAAACTGTGAAAAAATAAGCATTTTATTTCTTGTTGTCTGACTTTTTTTGAGTTTAGTATTTAAATTATGATGATTAGTGATAATATATTAAAACAAGATGAGAACATGGTGAAATTAATATATGTAGAGACAATGAAGGAGGAATTCACAGACTAACACATAATATGGCTTTGCTTACTTTTCGTTCTATTTCAATTCTTAAAGTGGCTCGGTCACGTAAACCAATTGTTTCCTATTCTATCCCTCTCTCCAAATATGTTTTCATTTTGATTTGTTCTCTGAAAAGGAAGTGGGTAAATTGAAAAACGTGCAGGGACATATAAGCTGTAGTGGTTCTGATGACTATAGAGTGCCATTAAGAATTGTCGTTGACAATGTAACGGTTAGCTTAAAAAAAAAAAAAAAAAACTGGCTCCTAACTTTGTTAGCTGGCTCCTAGATTCCAAGCAAATTTGTCTGTTTTATCCTGCAACCGGTTGCCTCCATCTTAGCTCACTCTCCTTCATTATTACAAGCTTTGCTCTTTGGATCTGGCAATCAGCATAGAGAAACTGTATTACCAACGTTCACACTTTTGGCGGTATAGTCCTATTTTTGGGGTCCTGTCCCACCATCCTGAATTTGGATCCCTCATCTGGGGACACAAGGGAATTGTCTGCATGCACTCACACTGTGCAGCATGCATTAGGACCATGCAGAAAACACTTTAGCTGTGCTCTCTGCTTGGCCCAGGGGCCGTCGCTTCCTATAGGCGACTTAGGTAGTCGCCTAGGGTGCCCCTCAGGCGGCTGCAGCACTGCCTGGGCCGAAGTGTCCATAAGGGATCAGCAGGAGGGGGGTGAGGAGAGACCACTAAAGAAGTGGGGGGGAAGGGGTGAGGAGAGACCACTAGAGGAGGGTGGAGGAGAGGCCACTAGGGGAGGGGGAGGAGAGGCCACTAGGGGAGGGGCAGGTGAGAAGAGACCACTAAGGGTGAGGGGAGAGGAGAGACCACTAAGGGGGAGGGGGAGGGGAGAGACCACTAAGGGTGGGGAGTAGGAGACACAACGAAGGGACAGAGGAGAGACCACTAGGGGAGTAGGGGAGAGACCACTAATGGAAAGGGGTGGGAGGAGGGACGACTAATGGAAAGGGGAGGAAAGACCACTGGGGGGGGTGGGGGCAGAGGAGAGCAGAGACTACTAATGAGGAGGTGGGATAGGAGAAATCACTAATAGAAGGGGAGGGAGAAGAGGAGAGTACACTAAGGGAGGCGGGGGAGAAGAGTAGAGACCACTGAGGGAGAAGGGGGGGGTGAGACAACTAAGGGGCAGGGGAGAGCTCTATGGGGGGGTAGGAGAGAGCACTAGGAGACAGGAGGGGAGAGCTCTAAGGGACGGGAGGGGAGAGCACTATGGGAAAGTGGGCGGGGAGCTCACTAAGGGACAGTGGGGCAGGGGAGAGCTCTAAGGGACAGGAGGGGAGAGCAGTAAGGAACAAGCGGGGGGAGAGGCTGAGGAAGCGGGGAAAAAGAAGCACAAAGGAGCTGGTAGGACTCAACCCCTGTCCTACCCCACAAACTCTCTTTCACACTACACACACAATGCTTCCCTATACATACACAGAAACACACAATGCATCCCACACACAGAGACACAATGCACACACACTTAATGCACCCCTTACAGACACAAACCTTGCATCCCTTACACATGCAAATACAGATTCACACAATACATCTCTTAAACACAACCAGAAACAAACAAAACATCCCTTACACACAAACACAAACTGCTTTCTATCCCTTACAAAAAAAAACACTGCATCACCTACACAAACTGGTATCCCTATGCACTACATTCCATAAGCACACACTTTAGATCCTCTACTCACTAACGCGTAACACATCCCCTACACACTCCACTCCCTGTGAGCAAACTCATGTGTGGAACATGTAGGTGGACTTATGGGTGGGCCCTCAAAATAGAGCTGCTTCACTTGACTTTCCCCCAGAACATTGACTTTTGTGACCACAGTTACAAACAGCCACCAGACAGCCTGTTCTACATCAGACTGCAGGCAGAGCCCATCATTATCCACATCTGGTTGTAAGTAGGCAATCTAGTATATTATTTGTGACACTAATCTCCAATTTACCTCACATTAAAGGTACACTATAGTCCCCAGAACCACTGCAGCTTAATGTAGTGGTTCCGGTGTCTATAGCCTGTCCCTGTAGGCCTTTTAATGTAAACACACAGTGTGTGCAGCACTGGCGTTAGTTCATATGGCAGATCATATGGGTGGGGCATTGTGATGTCACATGGGGGGGGGCGGCAAATTTTTATTTTGCCTAGGGTGGCAAAAATCCTTGAACCGGCCCTGCTTGGACCTACATGTAGAGGGCCAGCCAGGAGACTGTCTGACACTCGTTTAGTGGGTGGGCCGGCCTTCTAGAGGGCATCACCAGGAAGTGGGTAAGACCACCCATCGTAATGACATCGCTCGAAATGTTGGGAGGTAGGGAAACAATGCAAAGCAGAGGAGAGTTTAAACAATATTTCTATTTATCTTCCTTTTCCATTTGTAATGTTTGCCCAGTTGTATGTAATTCAAGTTATTTCCTTGTTTTTTCCCCCTTAATTAAGATAAGGAAAGACAGACAGGCTTTCTATGTGTACTAATTCATGTTCAATATTCTGCATTGATCAGGACAGGAAAACCAGAACATACCAAATTCCTCCCAGATTTCAGAATAGTATTTCTGGAATAAACAAATGCTTCTCAGTTCGGTTGAATGCTCTGGTGTAAATCAAATCTCCTTAGTGTAATTTCCTATTCTATAAGAGAGGAACTGCTTTATTTGTCACAATGAACTGGCCAGGTCATGTTTTCAAGCCCCACTTTCTAATTCCAGTGAACAGCGCTGCCTCTAAGACAGCTATCATTAGAAACCAGATATTTGTGTTCATTTATCATTAATAGACTGGCTTAATGTTATGGAGACATCAGGGTCCAAGAGTTAGCAATTATTATACTACCTTGTGCACTAGCCCTCAAAAATGTTTATGGCAAAAGCAACACACAGGGAACGTGGAGTTTATATGCACAAAATGTTATAGGGTTTATTCCTTTAAAACTTTATTCCAAATGGACAAAAAACTTTTAAAGTTGGGTTTGACTGAGCCTCTGATTGAAACCCCTCTGTTCCTCAATGTGTCTGGCTCCACCCAATAATTTCGGTCCTCTCCCTTTTTATGGACAACACTGCCCCTTTTTTTTTTTAGCTTAGACCAATCCCATTCATTTCAATTTGGTCTTCCTCTGGAACACCGGAATTATTTGCCCTATTACAAAGATTTGATTACATAACAAGGTTTGTTTAAATTATTAACTTGTGCTAGGTGCCGGATTAAGTTCGGAATTCACTTTTTTGTGATCAAGTAAGTAGCTTTCGGGGCGGGGCCTGACTGCTGAGCAGGGAGGACGTGAACCTCACAAGCTCCTGCAATAAGCTACACTCTATAGCAAATCTTACGCTCAAAAAGCCACTAATCGGGCCACAACGGTCACCAACCGTAAAGGGACTTCAAGCGGAACAGAATGTTACCCCTCAAACGATGCTGTGACCTACTTTCGCAATCGAGGCCTACTCACAAGGCGAGCGCGGGAGGGACGGCCGCCCTCCCACCGCCGCGACTAGCCACCTCGACGACTAAGGGCCCCTGTTCCCCCCCCCATGGACCGGCGGGGGTTATCCCGGTCCAGACTCCACAGGGCTACAGAACCCCACAAGCTACCGGGATTGCAAGCAGCACTTACCCAGAGGCCAAGATGGCGGACGCCGACCGAGCCTCCATGCCCCCACCTGCCCAACCTCTCTCAGCGTGGATGCCTAACGTGAGCCATCAGGAGGACCGCATAGCAGCGGCATTTGACCTCTTCTGGACACGGTGGGAGGCCATACTGGCACAAAACCATGCAGCCGCAGCGTTCCCTCGACGGCCCGCCACTGCTCACACAAAAGCACCAGCGTTGAAACGCAAGGCTACGCCACCGACTGACACGAAGCTGCAGAAGGTCATAAAAGCTCTACCCAGACTTAAAGGCAGCAGACCCAGCACCCGTTACTGCAAGCCTGAGTCCAGACAAGCTCGGAGAGCCACCAAACTCTGCCTGCCGCCCCACAAACTAACTGGCGCACTCGAGGGGCCCGCACCCGGCCTACACCAGGCGAAGGCCAGAAAGCCGGTCAACACTCCACCCCAATGCAGCGATGCACAGCCGCAACCAGCACTCTGAAGAGCTACACCTGTACATCAAAGGGACACACTGAACCTCACACTCGCCAAACAGCAAGGGGAGCGGAGACACTGTCACACCACAAGGCATACATCCCCCCCCACCCAAGGCACTCACACAGGACTGGGAGGCAATGGAGGAGTCCCTGCAGCATCCATGACCACGGGCGTCCATCCCAGAGCCCAAGTTAAGGCCTCTAGATTGGGCATCGGCTAGGCACCAGCGGACTGTCATACCAGGCTCCTTACATTCTTTGACAACGTATATGCCATGAGAACTATACATTTGATAAACTGCAGGTCTGCCTGCAAGCTAACTTTTCCTTGACCTAATCTATGTTCATTAGGCAGACACACTCTTAAATATTTTGAGCTAATACCTGTACACACGTTAGAAGCAACAACTAAGCATGTTACAGTTCATCACTTAGTGAGTCACACACACTACGATATGCATCACGCTACTGTATACTCTTCTTCCTTTCCAAAAAAAAAAAAAAGTGCACTGTTATTCATGCCATGCAAATGTTTTTCTTTGTCTACTGAATTTCTGGCGATAGCTGTTGTGGCATTGCTAGCTAAAATGTTACCTTTATCACCTATGCACGAAAAAATAAAGAATTTAAAAAAAAAAGTAAGTAGCTTTCACATTCGATATTTGTTTTTTTAAACAAACAAAAAACCCTCCTCCAGCTATTTCTAAAACAGTTTGACTACATACAGTGCGGAGGCACCAGAACACTCTGGCACCATAACTACTACATGATACTGTAGTGGTTAGGGTGTTTGGAGTTTTCCTTGAAATGATGCATGCTTCCCAAAGTCACATATTTGTTCAGCATGATGTCAATGATAATTAAAATATTTAGATTAAATACAAAAAACTGTTATATATGGTTAAAAACAAAAAATAGAAACCCAGATGGATGGTCAAAGCCACACCACTCGTCAACAATGGTTCTACCGCCCACCATCTGGTTTTGCCATGTAAGGCACCCAATAAGAGCTATACTAGCTAGAGACCACCACAGACCTACACAAATGTCTACATGTGACATGATGCCATTGTAACGGAGCTCCCTGTACCCCTGGCTGGGTACCTCCCCCAAAATACAACATATCCCCTGATCTGGGTGAACAACATATCCAAACATCACCCAGATCAGAGCAGCTGTTCAGGAATTTCCTGGAAGTCATAGTTTTGACCGACCGCAAGCATGGCCTCATGACCAAAACCGTTCCAGGGAAATCAGTGCTAACAGTCGGTCAAGTTTGGTGGTCTTTTACAGGTTTCCCTGCAGGGCCCATAGTCTGTGGGCAGGAGGCTGGCAAGCAGGCTCCTCCAGGAGCTCGTGGCAAACTCACTTGGAGAGGGGAGTTTGTCACAGCCATGATGTTATGTTGTACTGCTTCCTAACTCTATACCTGTTAACATGTCATAAAATTAATTAAAACCACACAAAAAAAGGATGATAAGATCTAGGATATCTGGAAGGCTTGCAGGACTACCTGTACTAGTCATCTTGGTGTTCTCATGTAATTTTTTATGTTGGTCCTTTTTATTGTCTGCCCTCTGTTAAAGCAGTGCTGTCATGTTTTTTTTTAAAGTCATGGTTTCAGCTTTCCCTTCCTTTTTCTTATGCCTCTTGTATATTGATGAGTATGCTTCCCCCTTGCCACTTTTTATATTTATTATCAGTTCTTTCTAGTGCCGGATCTCCATATCTAGGTGAGTCCATTTTGGTCTCCTTTGTCCATGATGTCTGCAGTTTGTCCTTCTGTGAATTTTTTTTTTTAACTGATGGATTGTGGGTAAATTAGCTTAGCAACTGAAATGCTTCAATACCTACATTTTTTTATGTAAAACTGTAAAAAAATTACAGAATCCTCTAATTGCTTAAAAGAACACTATAGGTTCAGGGACACTAACATGTATTAACGTTCACTAGGGAACTCTAACATGCAGACAGGACAGAGTAGAGAAAATTACTACCGATCCTTAGAATGGTCGGGTTATGCAAAAAAAGGATAGTCAAAACATGATCCAAGGTCAAGGGAAATAGAGAGATGGAATAATGAGAGTCAAAGCCAAATATCAGTAACCAGGGCATCCAAATAACAAGTGCAACACTCAATGGTAAACCAAAAACCACAACAGGCACTGAGGCAAGGGAGGGGTTAGCTTATATACACACAGGATGTGTCTGATTGGCTAATCCAAAATTAGTGTTAACCACAACACATGGGAGAATTGGGCAGACTAGATGGGCCAAATGGTTCTTGTGACGAAGTGCCCTTCGACACTTGGTCCTGGAGAGGCCTGCTTGCCAGCCTCCTCCCCTGTGACTATGACTCTTTGATGTATTTGGCTTTAAAGCCCCTATTCTACCTTCAGACAGACTATTTATGTAGGTTGCTTTATTTCTCTTATGTTTTAGTCACCCTGTACCCATTATAGGTGCAGGGTGTGTGTAATGTAATTGTTTATAGTGTGTGTGTATATACTGTGAAATGTATTGCCTGCTCTCCTGTACTGCTGAGGATTGCTACCAGCTAGGTGGATTTGGCTATGGAGCTTGTGTAGTGCCCTCTGTTGGTAGCAACAGTAATATGCACTACCTGAATAGCTAGACTGGTAATTTGCATATTCAGGTAGATTTGCATATCGCTAATTCTGCATGCAGGAGAGACATTTTGTGTTAATTATGGTTTTCCCCACCCATTTATCAATATGTAATTATGTTATAATAAGTCACTGTATGTTGCCTGCTATGATTTGACGGTTTGTAATTTTATTGAGTTTTCACAGCAATGTTAATGACCATATGGGCTAGTCCCAAGTAAAATAAAGTTTTAGACAGTTCTTCTTGATCTCTCAAAACGTAGCCTTGTCTCGTTATTGGAGGGAGCTGTTATAATCACACTGGGGATTGCTATGCTCTGCATACTTCTCTGAGCTTGAATCACTTAGCTCTTTTAAGAGCTTGTTCCTGATACGTGCTCCTTGGAGGAGAGGTCTTCCCCACACAGTCCTGGATGTTGGAGGTTCATACAGGGTGGAAGGAAGAGGTCTTTCCCACACGGTCCTGTAGGACAGAAGCTGATCCAGGGTGGAAAGAAGATGGTGAGACTCCAGTCAAGCTACGGCGGTTGTGGAGTCTGCAGTGGTTGTGGTGTCCGGCGCAAGCTAGGAAGCGTCCATCAACGGAGGGTACATCAGTCGGAGTACGGGGAGCTCCTTTACAGTTCTTATCTGCTGTCACATTCTATGTTTCTATGAGAAGTTTCTTCCCTCCCTTGTGGTCTCTGAGGTCATCACTGTGTGTCGGGTCACATGACCGGGTGCAGTACACATATACGGAAGCTGCTCTGGAGCGTGCAGCATCAGACACACTGCCTGTCTGATGACAGGGACCAGACAACGCCACTCGCTGTGATGATGTAAGCAAGGTCCGGGGCAGGGGACCTGACACATGTATTTCCGGGGCAGGGGACCTGACACATGTATTTCTGACCCTATAGTGCGAAACCTACCATTTAGGTGGCTTCCCCCAGCCCCTTTAAAATGAATTAAAACTCACCTCATTTTCCACCCCCTTGGTGACATCATAAGAATTGCCAATCAACACCTCCTCATAGAGATGCATTGAATCAATGCATCTCTATGAGGAAAATTCAGCGTTCCCATGCGGAGCATGGAGACGCTGAACGGCAGTGCTGCCTACTATGCAGCTCTGCCCAGGAAGCACCTACAGTGGCCATCTGAGGAGTGGCCACTTCCCTGTAGGGGAAATGTAAACGCTGCCTTTTCTCTGAATTAAATGCCTGCATATAATGATTGTACTCACCAGAACTACATTAAGCTGTAGTTTTTCTGGTGACTATAGTGTCCCTTTGAAAATGTATTGGGGGTTGGGATTTATTCCATTGTTTTTGGGTGTGTTCTTGAATAAGAGAATTTTGGGTAGAAACTTATATTGAGTCCTCTTGCACACTGCAGTATCGATGTCCCCAAAGCTGTCCATTTTCTATATTGTTTGTGGCACTACTCCCAAACAATCTAGATTTGTGCAAACAGTTCTAGTGGCTACCAGAAAGACCATCTTTCATACCTGGATATCATCAGATAAGCCAATCTTAATGCTTTGCCTATCCATATTGGGCTACATCTTTTGACTAGATTGAGTGAAGTCCTTCCAAAGTAAAGAAGGCAAGGTTTCTCAATTTTTATATTTTTGGGGAACCCTATATCCAATCTCTGGAGCCAAAACTGGTATTCTTTACCCCTTAAAGGGAAACTCCAGTGCCAGAAAAACGATCCGTTTTTCTGGCACTGGAGGGTCCCTCTCCCTCCCACCCCCCAATCCCCCGGTTGCTGAAGGGGTGAAAACCCCTTCAGTCACTTACCTGGGACAGCGGCGATGTCCCTCGCCGCTGTCTCCGCCTCCGCGATGCTCCTCCTTCTGCTTACGTCGGCCGGTGGGCGAGACTAATCTCGCCCACCGGCCGAGGAGACCTAATACGCATGCGCGGAAATGCCACGCATGCGCATTACGTCTCCCCATAGGAAAGCATTGAAAAATCATTTCAATGCTTTCCTATGGGGTTTTGAGCGACGCTGGAGGTCCTCACACAGCGTGAGGACGTCCAGCGACGCTCTAGCACAGGTTTCCTGTGCTAGAAACCAGGAAGTGACCTCTAATAGACAGCCACTAGAGGTGGAGTTAACCCTGCAATGTAATTATTGCAGTTTATGAAAAACTGCAATAATTACACTTGCAGGGTTAAGGGTAGTGGGAGTTGGCATCCAGACCACTCCAATGAGCAGAAGTGGTCTGGGTGCCTGGAGTGTCCCTTTAATGAAGACCTCTAATTTACATTACGTGATTTATCTAAATTGTCTTTTTTCATATCTGTATTACCTATTTGGAACCCACCGTGTTACTTTTAATTTATATTTTGTTTGTTTTTAAAGGGATACACCAGGCGCCATGATCACTTCAGTAATTTGAAGTTGTCAAGGTGCCTGGAGTTTCTACTTGAAGCATTTCTCTATGAAACGCTGCACATGCATATTTTAACTCCTCTGCTGCCGTAAGTGTAACTCCCCCTGTGGGAGCGTGATTGGGGTGTCATCAGCCAGCTCGGAATTAGAAGATAAAACAGAATTCCGCAGATCAGAACCTTGCCACAGCAGCACAGCAAGTAAGTGCCCTTGGTATCAGTTCTTTGCACCATACTGAAGAGACTTGGAAGCAAAAACACTCGTAAGCTCACCCTGACAATAAAAAAATCATAGTTCAGATTAATTATCTGTAAACTGGGACATCACCGTCTTAGCAATTCCCTGCATCATTGATACAGAAAAGAAGCACCAAATAGAAATATGCAATTTTATTTATTTCTGTGTTGACTATTTTGCTGCTTTGTTCTTTGGGTCCTTAAGCCAATAGTTTCTGAAAACCAAACGTCTGTGTTTTACAAATATGATTTCCCTGAAAGTCCTCAGTTTAAAACTCACGTTTCATTTTCTATGCCATGCTTAACCTAATAATGATTCTATGTTACAAACTGCAATAATATATTTCAGCATAGTTAATCAGAATAGACTTAATACTGTCACTCCTTATTAACCTCTGTTTAAAAGCAAGAAGTTTTTTTTCCTATTCTCCTTCAATTTGTTATTGTTGGCCTTGGCAGTCTCCCCAAAGAGAGGGGAAAAAACAGATTTGGCACGCATTGAAATTGTGTGAATCCTGTAATGATGATTAGAGGAGGCTAATGCTTTGTGCGTGAAATTATTCTTGCAAGCATACTTATATTCAAGGGCGTCCGCAGGAATTTTTCCGGGGGGGGGGGGGGGGGGGGCGCTTAATTATAATGACATCCATGTTTGGCCCCTTTTTGACAGTGTCATAAAGGGGAGGGGAATAGTCATTATCACATAACGCCAGGGTAAATAGCGTTTTTACAACTATGGTGTCAGGAATACATGTATGTATTCCTGACACTATAGTGTTCCTTAAATCAAATTAAAGGAACATTCTGCTCTCTTTCCTTTAAGGGGTTAAACCTCTCTCAAATGGTTTAACCCCAAAGACTTCGTCCAGATCTCCAGGTCGCTCAGTGGTATTCGGCTTCTGAAACGGAGTGTCAGGAAGTGCAGATTGACGTCAGGCATGGGTGCCACTGATCGGCTAGAGTCAGCTGATGCTCTAAGTCAATCGCTAGTTCCCGGTTCATAAAAATGTTTTACTTTTGGAATGGGGAGCTACTGATTGGCTTAGAGTGCCAGCTGACCGCTCTAGCCAATCAGCGACACCCCTACCCAACAGCACTCTGTGCTTCCTGACACTCAGTAAATACAAGACACATTAACACTTAGATTTTTATATTACCTGGGAAGATGAGAAAATCCAAAGTTTCCCTGCCAGGCCCAGGTTCCACAGCCTTATGATGTGGTGCCCAGAATAAAGTGGAGGGATCACTTCACTTGTCCTTCTTGCTCAAATCTCCTTTTCTTCTTATTCTTCTGACACTGTCTTCTCTCCTCTTTGGCTTCTCCTGCTCCTTTCTCTTTCTGATCCCTTTGTGCTCCTTGCAGACCCATTCTGCTCCTTCTCCTACTTTACCTTTGTGCTCCTTGCTGCCCCTCCCAGTTCCTTGCTGTCCCTTTCTGCTCCTTGCTTGCCCTTCCTGCTCATTTCTGTTCCTTCTCCTTCCTGTTGTTTCTCCTACTTTACCTTTCTGCTCCTTGCTGTCCCTTCCTGCTCATTTCTGTTCCTTTTCCTTCCTGCTGTTTCTCCTACTTTACCTTCCTGCTCCTTGCTGTTCCTTTCTACTCCTTCTCCTACTTTACCTTTCTGCTCCTTCTGATTATTTCTGCTCCTTTACCTTCCTGCTCCTTCTGCCACTTTCTGCTAATTTCTATCCCTTTCTGCTCCTTTTCCTAATTTACATTTGCACTCCTTCTGCCCCTCCAGCTCATTTTTACTCCTTGCTGCCCTTTCCAGCTCCTTGCTGTCCCTTTCTTTCTGCTCCTTCTTCTACTTTACCTTTGTGCTCCTTCTGTCCCTTCCTTCCCCTTCCTTCCCCTTTCTTCTCCTTGTTGCTCCTTGCTGCTCCTTGCAGACCCTTCCTGCTCCTTGCTGCCCCTTCCTGCTCCTTGCTGCCCCTTTATGCTTCTTGATGCCCATTCCTGTTTCTTGCTGACCGTCTCTTTCCTGCTCCTTCCTGCTCATTTCTGTTACTTTCTGCTCCTTCTCCTACTTTACCATTGTGCTCCTTCTGATTCCTTCTGCTCCTTTACCTTTGTGCTGCTTCTATCCCCTCCTGGCTCTTTGTGTTCCTTGCAGCCCCTTCCTGCTCCTTGCTGCCCCTTCCTGCTCCTTGCTGACTCTTTCTGCTCCTTGCAGCCTCTTCCTGCTCCTTGCTAACTCTTCCCATCCCTCACTTATCTGATCTGTATGCAGCCCCCTCATACCTCACTTCCCTGATCTGTAGGCTGTTTCCCCATGCCTCACTTACCTGATCTGTAGGCTGTTTCCCCATGCCTCACTTACCTGATCTGTAGGCTGTTTCCCCATGCCTCACTTACCTGATCTGTAGGCTGTTTCCCCATGCCTCACTTACCTGATCTGTAGGCTGCCTCCTCACTTAACTGATCTGTAGGCTGCCACCCCCATGCCTCACTTGCCTGATTTGTAGGCTGCACCCCATCCCTCACTTACATGACCTGTATGCTGCCTCCCCTCCCATGCCTTACTTACCTAATCTGTAGGCTGCTCCCATCCCTCACTTACCTAATCTGTAGGCTGCTCCCATCCATCACTTACCTGATCTGTAGGCTACCCCCCCATGCCTCACCTACCTGATCTGTAGGTTGCCCCCCATCTCTCACTTACCTGATCTGTAGGCTGCCTCCTCACTTACCTGACCTGTATGCTGCTAACCCCCCCCCCCCCCCCATGCCTCACTTACCTTATCTGTAGGCTGCCCCCATCCCTCACTTACTTGATCAGGTGAATGACGGCATGTACTCAGAAATGTTTACCACCTGCTAATAAATATAATAATAATGTCCATGCTTTACCATTGGAGAATAAGAATGAGCAAATTGGCTTAATTGGTTGTCCAAGAGCTTTTTCATGGCCCCTATCTTACTTAATTTCTCTTTTCTTAGCATTCATTCGTCATACCCCATGCATAGACCATGCAACCCTTAGGAATGATCTAGACAAGAGATTCTAGTTTTAAATGCAATTTATATAAGCCTCATCTATTAAAACTACCCCCACCTCACATTTATTTATTTCTCTAAACTCACTAATTTCACTAAAACATTCCATGTTATGTCAACTCATAACCCTGAAATAGTAAAGGCTTCAGATGTAAAGATACATTCTACACACCATAACCTCTAACATAAGGTGTATTGAATATGGCACCATCCCATAGTTCTATATCAAAGGAGACCTTTTGAAGTAGTTCGACACTAACAGAGGATCACGCAGTAACCTTGCCTTTGGCTCCAAGGTTTGCTGGTTAAAGTTATACTTCCACATTAGAAACATTAGTTTTGTCCTGTTTTGGACAGCATTAACTGGGTGCGAGCATCAGATGAACTGCTCACCAAAACATGCTGTCCAAAACTGGACAAACTAATTTAACTATGCAAAAGTTTAACTTCCTCAATAGCAATAAGCCACGTGATGGACCAGCTGCTCAGGGGACCCACTGTTTCTGTCAATCATTCAAATGGATTAACACAGAACCTGTGGACAATACTAAGGTCATGTTAGCACCATTACCAAAGCAACTAGTTATTGGGCTTAGTGTTGACTGTGTGTGTAAGTTTGCAAGTAATGATATTTCATTGAACCATTAAACGGCTGTGGAGGTCACTTATAATATATATGGTTGTGTTTTGGACCAGCGCAGAAATAAAGACGAGCATTAACTTATTATAGGTGATAAATGTAAGCTCGATCGAGCAGGGTCCTCTTCAACCTATTGTTCCTGTAAGTTTATTTGTAATTGTCCTATTTATAGTTAAATCCCCTCTCATAATATTGTAAAGTGCTACGGAATCTGTTGGCGCTATATAAATTGCAATAATAATAATAATATCTTTTTTTTTTTTTTAAATCCTGTGCTTGTACTTTGTGGCATTAGAAGGATTGCTAGTAAAAGCATGACAGACAGTAATAGGATTAGGCTACTAGAAGTATGAGTGATAGTAGAAGGATAACTGGTAGTGATGTCCCGAAAAGTTCGCCGGGAACCGTTCGCTGGCGAACATAGCACCGCGAATACGCGCGATGTTCGGTCTGCCCCCTATTCGTCATCATTGAGTAAACTTTGACCCTGTACCTCACAGTCAGCAGACACATTCCAGACAATCAGCAGCAGACCCTCCCACCTCCATGACGAATAGGGGGCGGACCGAACATTGCGCGTGTTCGCGACCGCAAACACGCTATGTTCGCCGGCGAACGGTTCCCGGCGAACTGTTCGGGACATCACTAATGACTGGTAGTAGAAGAATGAGTGGTAGTTGAAGGATGAATAGCTGTTGAAGGATGAGTAGCTGTTGAAGGATGAGTAGCTGTTGAAGGATGAGTAGCTGTCGAAGGATGAGTGGTAGTAGGATGGGTGACAGTCGTGGGATGGGTGGTTGTTGAAGGATGAATAGCAGTTGAAGTATGAGTGGTAGTTGCTTCCTGTTATTGTCAGTTTGTAAATTAAGAAGATAGTGGGTATTAACCTCATAAAGACATGTTATCTGGAGAAGGGACTGGTGGTATGGTTAAAATAACCCTGCACATTGCATCCTGCGGGATCTGCTGTACATACTGATTGTGGATGTATGTGTAAAGTACAATCTTTGAATATTTAGTTCTGGCATTCGCTCTTGTTTTATGCTGCATTGAGATCTCGGGGCATGGTATATATAGGAGCAGAGAGCCGCTGAATTAATGAGCTTGTTCATACAGTGCAGAAATCAATGATTCCTGTATTAATACCAAGACGTTCTCTGCTTGTTGTTTATGCTGATTTACTGGAGGGAATGCAACTTTTAATAATCCTTTAATAATGGTTTCCTGTCACTCACACCAGTAAAGTCTGTGCAGAGTTAAAGGACCACTCTAGGCACCCAGACCACTTCAGCTTAAAGGACCACTCTAGTGCCAGGAAAGCATACTCGTTTTCCTGGCACTAGAGTACCCTGAGGGTGTCCCCACCCTCAGGGACCCCCTCCCGCCCGGCTCTGGAAAGGGGAAAGGGGTTAAATCTTACCTTTTTCCAGCGCTGGGCGGAGAGATCTCCTCCTGCTCTCCTCCTCCGATCCTCCTCTTCTCCTCCCCGTCGGCTGAATGCGCACGCGCGGCAAGAGCTGCGCGCGCATTCAGCCGGTCACATAGGAAAGCATTTATAATGCTTTCCTATGGACGCTGGCGTGCTCTCACTGTGAAAATCACAGTGAGAAGCACGCAAGCGCCTCTAGCGGCTATCAATGAGACAGCCACTAGAGGACATAGGGGGAAGGCTTAACCCATTCACAAACATAGCAGTTTCTCTGAAACTGCTATGTTTATGAAAAAATGGGTTAACCCTAGAAGGACCTGGCACCCAGACCACCTCATTAAGCTGAAGTGGTCTGGGTGCCTAGAGTGGTCCTTTAATGAAGTGGTCTGGGTGCCAGGTCCAGCTAGGGTTAACCCATTTTTTTTATAAACATAGCAGTTTCAGAGAAACTGCTATGTTTATTAATGGGTTAAGCCTTCCCCCTAATCCTCTAGTGGCTGTCTCATTGACAGTCGCTAGAGGCGCTTGCGGGATTCTCACTGTGAAAATCACAGTGAGAGCACGCAAGCGTCCATAGGAAAGCATTGTAAATGCTTTCCTATGCGACCGGCTGAATGCGCGCGCAGCTCTTGCCGCGCGTGCGCATTCAGCCGACGGGGCGGAGAGGAGGAGGAGAGCTCCCCGCCCAGCGCTGGAAAAAGGTACGGTTTACCCCTTTTCCCCTTTCCAGAGCCGGGCGGGAGTGGGACCCTGAGGGTGGGGGCACCCTCAGGGCACTCTAGTGCCAGGAAAACGAGTATGCTTTCCTGGCACTAGAGTGGTCCTTTAAATCTTGTCAATATTTGCTTAGAACCCCTTCCCCCCTCAATGCATCATACCATATATTTTTATTTTCTACACAAACATTATAGCATTAAATCACTGATTATTATGTTTCTTTGATAAACTGATATCTTAACCATTTGACTCCATTATATATTAAAAAGTACATTATAATGACTTGAAAGCTGGATTGCAAAATTAAATCAAAGTAACTAAGTTAGCGTGAACTCTCTCCAGCACCCAGAGTCCACCCAATTGCAGCCTCGCTGATAATATACAAATTACACATGCATATTATCTAGTGTGAAACCAGCCAACCTTGATTAGCGATAATAAGCTTGACAGTACTAGGGTCTGGATAGCCCAATTCTGTTATCTTGTCACTGCTGTCCAAGGTTGGATGGATTTCCACATGGGAAGAATATCAGTGAGGCTGCCGAGGGGGGGTGCTGGGGGAGAGCTCTGTTTTTTTGTCAAACTGACCCGAAATGTAAAAAAAAAAAAAAAAAAGCTTGTGATGTTGTCCTCTTATTCAAAGCATTAACCTGTCCCAACTGTTCTAAGAGTGTCTGTTGGTGCTTCCTTCTCACCTTTTTCAAATATGAAGCTTCAAGAATATACCTTAATAAAGTAACTTACAGTAGTGATGGTGCGCAACAACAAAAATCGTATTCACTATGGACCTCTTATAGAGAGTGAAAGTAACCCTGTGTACATGAAATGAGGTGTTTACAGAGTGGAAATATTATAAATAATTGAAAAACAAACAGTGGTTGTGGTGAAACAAAACACAATCTGTAGGTATACTTGCAAACATGGAAATCACTCTGACACCTATTAAGGAGACAAAAACAGAAAGAGAGCTCCTAGTGCAGCATAGTAATTTACTTATAAATATATAGAATAAAGCAAACAGAGGTGCCCTTTAGGTGTTACACTCACAAGATTGGAGTGGTAAAAGCACCACTCGTTGCTATAGCACTCAGGGACGATCAGCCCCTAGAGTGCGTGGGATCCGTGGAAAGGAAGCTTGCAATCCGGATCTCAGGTAAGCATACTTTATTAATAGCAATTTAAAAACAGCAAAACTTTTTGTGGAGGTAGTTAGTCCGCTGACCAGCCTCAGGAAACCGCAAAGAAAGTTCCATATACTCATGTAATGTAAAAAAATCTTTCGGCTGCTATCCTGGCTGCTGTTGCCGACTGTCTCCAAATCACTTCCTGGTTCTGGGTCCGGATAGCAGCCGAAAGATTTTTTTACATTACATGAGTATATGGAACTTTCTTTGCCTGTTCCCTTGACCTCGGCTTGTTCTGGACTCTGTCTTTTCTTGTACTCGTCTAGTCCGGCCATTCTAAGGTCCGGTAAGACGTATCTTGTTTTCTTGCCTCTAGACTATCTGGACTATTCTTGCGTGTTGGGGTATATTACCGTGACAATATGTAAATGAACTGTGAATTCTTTGTCTCCCATCATATAGATTATAAGATAAGAAAAAGTCTGTTAGGTGCCTGCCCCTGGTCCAACTCATGATCCAAAATTAAGTTGCCAACTCCTCCTGGTATAGGTATAATATTACTCTCAATCTTGGCCAGTAAATTCTTCCAAAATTTAAGTTGGCTCCATTTACCAGTGTATAGGACTTCTGGTTTATATTGTGCTAAAGGAATAAATATCTACCATTTTTGTCTGACAATTTCTGATGGAGTTGGAAATACACTGAGGAGTTAATTAATATGGAAACTTCACGCTTTTTAGATTTAGAGCAGGAATGATACCCAACCATATAGAATTTGAAGGAGAATGTTGGTTGCTTAGCTCACACAAAGTTCTCCTCTTGGCACATTGCTACATCCACACCAATCTTGTTAGCCTCCTCCAGGGCCAAGCATCTCTTATCCGGTGAATTAAGTCCTTTACTGTTCAACGACATAAAATATATTTTTGGCCATATCGGTATTTGTCCAATATGCTATAGGTCCATGTAGCAGGATCACCGCTAAACCATGAAGTGTGGTAGTGTATTTGCCTATGTTCCCCATGTATTTGTGATCACTTGTGTGTTTTACCTGCTCCCCATTAGGGAGACCACGTACGAACGCAGCCCAAATGTTTATTTAGAATGTTCACACCTCGCTAATGAGGTGTGAAAACCACAAACCGTAAGGGGAGCCTCAGCGCATGCCGCCCCTGGGTGGCAGCCCGTTCGTTAGACAAACGCCATCCAGGGTGAGCATTCACAGATTGCTATCCACCTCATTCGGCTCCCGAATGAGGACCTCCCCAGCGCCCCCTGGAGTGTTCACACCAATCAATTAGAACATTGGCAACTTGGAACATAAGTGTGAAACTGCATGGGAAGTAATGAGTGCTTCCCTGGGTGGCCGCCGTTCGTATAGACAAACGCCGGCCAGGGGGCGCATTCGTCTCCAGAAAGGACATGCTTCCCTTGCTTGGGTTTACCCAGGGACCACACAAACGGAGGCTGTTCATGCCGGTTGCCGTTCTGGGGGACCCTGAGATTAATAAGGACACTCTCTAGGGACAATGGTGGTTTGGTGGGCTTTCTGTGCCTGGGAGCCCAAGAGGCGGGAATCTTCCCCGCGCTGGGACTCCCAGGTACAGAGAATCCTGGGTAAAAGACTCCCTGCCCCGGGAAGTGGAAAGCCCTGTATATGGGTGATGGGAACCAGGGACAAAGGGACTGAAGTTCCCGTCACACGCACAGGCCTCTGGGAGGGGGAGGACCCTGGGAGGGGACATGAAGTGGCGGGAACAGGGGACAAAGGGACTAGGGTTCCAATTCTGATATACGACTCCTGGGAGGGGGAGGACCCTGGGAGGGGACATTGTCTTTTACCTGTGTTCCACCCTCTTGCATGGGGAGAGTATAAAGCTGAGTGTGGCCAATAAAGCTTGTTGTTGTACCCCTGGAACTGTGTGTCGTCCAGCTACTGGGGAAAAATGGGTCTGGTCAATTTTTAATAGTGGAGGTAACCAGCCAGGTTACCCAGGGTCCGCTACTGTCCATATAATCATAAACCAAACTCCCACCTTTCCCCGCTGGGCACCAGTTCAGCCATCTGCAAGCTTCACCACCTGCATGTGAAGGTCACAGATATTCCGCTCGCAATCCACAAAAAACAAAACATTTTACTGTACACGAAATGCGTCCTAACAACATACAATGAATCAACAAAAGACATATCCAAAAACTGGTCGCAGCAAAGAAATGTAATTATAATGTCTCCTCAACAGTGAGTATCTCTCCTCAGAGAGATTTACCGGGGCACTTGTAGAATGCCTCATTTAATTATTTACACAATCCGCAATGAAAACCTTTATGCTGGCAATGCAACTGTTCATTTGGTATTCTCAAACATAGAGAAGTATGTCTAGTGGTCCCCACCAATATCCCTATATGAGCCCCTTCCCACCCTCCTGGAACTACTGAACCCTGTGTAGTCAGTATTGACTCCTTATTGCAAGATCTGACTTCCCTGTGTTTGTCTACTGGTAGATGCCATATAGTACCAACTGATAGGCATAATACAACTATATAAAAAGCATAAATTAAAAAGTGTTTACTTTGTACTTCTATAGCAATTTAACATTCTATTATATCCCCTTTTGTGCAGTGTAGGTATTCCTCAGTTATCAGAAGCCCACTCCTATATGCTTTTGTTCTTTCTGTGACAAAACTAAATGTATAGGGTAACTGTTTTTTCTCCAATGACAAGTTATCATACCACATTGTCTGCTCAAGAGATGTACTCCAAAACAGGTGATTAACGTCTCTCAGCAGGTACACTTTGTCGGAGTCCTCATTTTTTGCCACTCGCCACACACCCTCAGAATGGATGCCTGCTTCCTAGTGAAGTGTGTATAATCCTTCTTTGGTACAGGAATATCCCATTGGGATAGTACGGTCATTGCTTCCTCCACTTTAGAGACTGCTCTTGACACTCTGTTTCTCTGCACTATAATCTTTGTAGGGAACCCCCCTCCTATTGAGAATTTTACCCTTTTTGAGAGCATGAGTAATCGGGTCAAAGTTCCTACTTTTAGCCATAAATGTACTTTTTACAAGTATTTTTTTCCTTAGTTATTTGTAATGTTGCCACATATTTTAGGTAAGTTGTCTAATTGAGAATATAATGAAATTGTCATGTCCTATATGTTTTCTTCATATATCGGCTTTTACTATTTAAAAAAAAAAATCTAAATGTGACTGTTTTTTTCCTTTAAGATTTTATCTGCTGTATTCCCATGATAGTACCGGGTCTATCTAAGCCTTGTCAGTGCTTTATTTTAACTTTCTATCAATTATTAATTTATTTATTTTGATGTTCTGTTTTTTTTTTTACCTTTGTTTATTGGGAGACAATTTTCTTTAGCATCTCTTCATTCCAGCTATCTCTGTGAAGTTCTAATAGAGCTTTATACGTTCCTTTCTTATTTTTTAACATATTCCCCTGGTATAATAAGATGGTCCCTCACAATGCATTGGAAAGTGTTTCAAAATTCTAGTTATAAAATGGGCCTTAAGCATATTATTATTATTACTATTATTGGTATTGATATAGTGCCAGCTTATAACGCAGCGCTTTACAATAATAAAATGTAACAGGAACAATAGGTAGTTGAGGACCCTGCTCAAACCAGCTTACAGTCTAACGGAGGTGGGGGTATAAGAACTCAATAGGAAGTATATTGAGAGAGACAGCAAATAGACATGGTGGGAAAGTAGCAGACCTGGAGGTGAGAGTGGAGTGTGGCCCTACAGTAGAGAGCAAGAGGTAAGTTTGAGAAGTTACTCTTGGAGGCCATAAGCATTCCTGAACAGATGGGTTTTGAGAGACTTCTTAAAGTATTGAAGACTAGGGGAGAGGCTGACAAGGGTAGGCAGGCTGTTCCAAAGGAAAGGAGCCGCCCGTGAGAAGTCTTGCAGGTGTGAATTTGCAGTAAGGGTACGAGCAGCAGAAAGGAGATCACCAGTAGAGTGGAGGGACCGCGAGGAGGCATACCTATGAATTAATGAAGTGTAAGAAGGGCTAGAGTTGGTTAGAGCTTTATAGGTAAGGGTTAGTATTTTAAATTGACACCTGTATTGGACAGGAAGCCAGTGTAAGGATTGACCGAGGGATGAGGGGTGAGAGGAGGGGTGGCAGCAGCATTCACCACAAATTGTAGGGGGGCAGTACGACTTCTGGGAGACCAATTAGGAGAGAATTACAGTAATCGATGCGAGAGATTACTAGAGCATGAACAAGCTCCTTGGCAGCATTTTGCGTAAAAAAGGGGCGTATGCGGGCAATATTTTTAAGTTGGAATTGACAGGTTTTAGCAACAGGCTGGACATGAGGCGCAAAGTTGAGGCCAGGATCAAAAGTGACTCTCCCTGTCCGCCTGCAGGTAGAGTGAATGAGGAGGATCAGTGTTATGAGGAGGAAACATAAGAAAATCAGTTTTAGAGAGACTGAGTTTCAGAAAGCGGGAGGACATCCAGTCAGAGATAGAAGAAAGGCAATTGGTGATACGTTGTAGGACAGCAGGGGAGAGGTCAGGTGAGGGGAGATATATCTGGGTGTCGTCAGCGTACAGTTGGTAGTGGAATCCAAATTAATTAATTAGTTGCCAAGAGAGGCAATATAGAGAGAGAACAAAAGGGGACCAAGAACTGAACCTTGAGGGTTGTATCCATTGTTTCTCTACTGACGTATTCAGTAGCAGCTACATTTTAACAGCACTGTTATTTGTGAGGTCTGGGTGTTTTTTGCAAAATCTCCTCAGGTGACATGTCCATGTGGAGAGCTACATGCTTGAAAATTTACACATTATTTACAGAGCTTTTAATTTCTACTTCTGATTTCAACAAACTGGTAATTCCATATCTTCCCATTTATCCATTGTATCCATACGGTCATCTTTCACTTGTCCTACCCAATCTTCATTCTTCCCATCTATCCATCAAATACATACGGCCGTTACTCACTTGTCCTACCCAATCTTCATTCTTTACATTTCCGTGTGGCTAATTGATGTCATGAAAAGACATTTAAAGTAAGGAGAAGGTGGGTGAAAGTAGAAGGAATTGGGTACCGAGGTGATGTACAAAGCCAAGGTTAGAGTAGAAATATCAATCTAGCCTAGTTAATTTTACTAATTCAGGCAAAACATTAGAATTAGCTATTTATACATAAACACTAAGAACATGCAGCCTGTTGGTAGAGAAGATATTTTCTTTAAGTGTAATTGAATGCTTTATCACTTTAAGTTGTATATCTGCTTTTTAAATGAACACTCCAAGCACCATAACCACCATAGCTTGCTCTTGTAAAAGGCCCTTAATTTTTAGAATGCTTTGATTTCTTACCTGGGGTCTCTTGGAAGTCGCACATCACCTCTGCTATTTCCAAATGAGACCTGGAAGCTTCTTCTTAGGAGCTTGCTTTAGCTCTCTGGAACTCAACCCTGCAGTGCAGGGCTAGCTCACTGGCTGAGAGAGTCAGTTGATGGCTCTCAGCCAAAGACAGGGTCTTTGTTTTTAAGAATCTACTTGTCCAAGGGAAAATTTGGGGACCCTGCTTAAACCTGGACAGTGTTACTCACTCAACTCAGAATTTTCCCAAATTAAATCAGAATGGAAAAAATAGGCAAAAATAGCTGATCTGGAAAAATTCTCCAATTCAAGAAGTCACAACTGACTAATTTTACCTCCATTTTGCCATTGGATTTCATTTGCAAAAATCTGGAGTTTAGTGACTTGCCCTTTGTCATCCCCCATAGAGTGTGTGTGGTGGATAGGTGTAATAATTCTGTGGTGTGTGTTGGCTCTGTGTAGTTTTTGTGTGGTGTGTGATTCGGATGAGTGTAATAAATGTGTGGTGAGTGCTGTGCTCAGCAGAAGCCATTTTAAAACAGTTTGACTACTTACAACAGGAGGGGTGCCAGGGCATGCCTGTCACTATAAACACTATAGATCACTGTGGTTATGGTGCTCAGAATGTTGCTTTAATAATTGCAACTTTTTCTTTTAAGTTTCAGAGTAAAAGTTTATATCAGCGTATAGCCACCTACATGGAGAGGGGAGCATTGTTCTCATGCAATCCTGATCAGATTAGAATGTATGCTTGTACCTTGCAGGAACTTTGAATAAAGTCTTAACATTCAACATGCAACTGTAGTACCTATACTAAAAAAACCATCCCTCGACCCATCCACCCCCTCTAACTACCGTCCCATATCCCTGCTCCCTTTTTCCTCAAAGCTTCTGGAAAGACTTGTCTTTACCCGTGTGTCTCATTTCCTCAATTCCAACTCTCTCCTTGACCCTCTTCAATCTGGCTTCCGCCCTCTCCACTCTACAGAGACTGCCCTTATCAAAGTTACTAACGACCTAATCGCAGCTAAATCCAAAGGCCACTATTCCATACTAATTCTTCTTGACCTCTCAGCGGCCTTTGACACCGTTGATCATGCTCTCCTTCTTCAAACTCTTCAATCGCTTGGTCTCTGTGACTCTGTCCTCTCATGGTTTTCCTCTTATCTCTCCCAACGCTCATTCAGTGTCTCCTTTTCTAATGATACCTCCTCCCCTTGCCCTGTCTCAGTTGGAGTTCCCCAAGGCTCCGTCCTTGGTCCCCTTCTATTTTCTCTTTATACTGCCTCTCTTGGCAAACTTATTACCTCTTTTGGATTTCACTACCACCTGTACGCTGATGACACCCAGCTATATCTCTCCTCCCCGGACCTCTCCCCTGCCGTCCTGCAACGTGTCACTGCTTGCCTTTCTTCCATCTCTGACTGGATGTCCTCCCGCTTTCTGAAACTCAATCTCTCAAAAACTGAGCTCCTTGTCTTTCCTCCTCCTAATACTGATCCTCCTCTTTCGCTCTCCCTCCAAGTTTGTGGTACCAACATCAGTCCATCCTTGCAAGCGCGCTGTCTTGGCGTCATACTTGACTCTGGTCTCACCTTTGAGCCTCACATCCAGCATGTTGCCAAATCCTGTAGATTCCATCTTAAAAACATAGCCCGCATCCGCCCCTTTCTTGCACCAGATACTACCAAGGAGCTTGTCCATGCTCTAGTAATTTCCTGCATGGATTATTGTAACCCTCTCCTGATTGGTCTCCCCAATAGCCGTACTGCACCCTTACAGTCCGTAATGAATGCTGCTGCTAGATTGATTTTCCTCTCTAGTCGTTTCTCTCACACCTCACCCCTCTGCCAGTCCTTACATTGGCTTCCTGTATGCTATAGGAGTCAATTCAAGGTACTAACTCACACCTATAAAGCACTGAACAACTCTAGCCCCTCTTATATCTCCTCACAGATCCATAGGTATGTCCCTTCTCGGTCTCTCCGTTCTGCCCGTGACCACCTCCTGTCCGTTGTCAGCACTCGTACGGCCAACTCGCGCTTGCAGGACTTCTCGCGGGCGGCTCCCTTCCTATGGAATAGCCTGCCTACCGCCATCAGACTCTCCCCTAGTCTTGCATCTTTTAAGAAGTGCCTTAAAACCCATCTCTTTAGGAAAGCTTATGGCCTCCAAGACTAACCCTTACCTCACATACCTGTCTCTTGCCCTCTCCTAAAGGGCAGCCCACCTTATTTGATTGTAAATTCCTGTCCTAATGTGTTTTACACCCCACCTCCTATAGAATGTAAGCTCGATCGAGCAGGGTCCTCTTCAACCTATTGTTCCTGTAAGTTTATTTGTAATTGTCCTATTTATAGTTAAATCCCCCTCTCATAATATTGTAAAGCGCTACGGAATCTGTTGGCGCTATATAAATGGCAATAATAAATAAATAAATAAATAAATTCAGAGTGTGAATCAGTCACTATATAGAAAGGATTTATCCTTCTTAAAAACTGCCACGTCAAATATTTTAAATTATAGATATTGACAATTATTTTCTTCTTTATTTTTTATTCTTTATTACAAAACTGCATATGTGCTGTAGTACAATAAGAGTTAAATTTTTGTAGTTTAATGACAATATGTAAAATAGAGCTATTTTGTTATTTTGCACAGAATCATTATGAAAAAAGGTGAGGAAAGGCAGCGGACATCTCTTTTCCTACTGACATCAGCTATCAGTCATAACGGTGTACGTCATAGGTATCGTCCCACATGAGAAGATTTGGTGAAGACACTGATGTTGTCAGCCGTCTCGCAATATCTCCCATAAATGCATTAGTCAGGAAGAAAATAAATAGTCCAATTTATCAATGTAGATGTGTAGCACTGCAGAACGTATTAGTATTAGATATTCAGCACTGCTGTAATGCCTTTTGGCTGCAGAGGTGGACTTTATGTTAAGCACGGTTAAACTTGTACTAGTGGCATGTCATAGTGTTGTGGCTGAGAATGGCTAGATGACTGAAATCTCTGGGCCCCCAGGAAATGAACTTTTACAGAATTAAACTTAAAAGAGTTGCAGAGTCAAAGCCTTTTAAACAGTTTTAAAAAGTGGCAGAAATGCACAATTAGCCACTGATCTAAGAGTGGATCAATTTATTTTGTGGATGGAGGCCTCAGTTTAATATTGTTGCATAATCTTTCCGAATGATTAAATATTTTTGGATAAACTTTAAAAATGATTTAATATTATGAAAATTATTTACATTTTGTAATATTTTTATATTTTTATGTATTTTTTATATATGATATATTTTTATGGTCATAATCCAAAAAGTGGTCCCTGACCTGTTCAGTTTAGAACTGATGCAATTTATATGTAGTCTCAATATGTCTTTAGACTATTAAAGGGAAACTATAGCAGTAGGAATAAAAATCTGCATTGCTAACGCTATATAATGCCTTTTTTTTGGCTCCCACAATGACTCTCTTTGACAAAGCCATGGCAAGAAACTTACATTCCGACGTGTCCTATCCAAATGGCTTGGAGGTGTGCCTTCATGATGAAAACAAATCACAAATTGGGGGCATATTAAAGGAGGTAACTACCTTAGACACTAACTTTAATTAAGTTGTTATAGTGAGTACAGTGTTCCCTTAAGAGATTGTACTGTAGTGGCTGTTTATAAGAAACCCTTGTGTCACTATTCAATACACGTATTAGCTTTGAGCAGCCCACAAAGGAGTAAAGATAGACACTGCACCCTGGTGGGAGGTAGAATGGAAATTTAGCAACCCTTTCTTGTTTTGTGGCTCCTTTGTTGGCATGTTCCATGTATCTACCTTCTGTATCATGTATATATCCATACTAGAAAAGGCTGAGTTTGTTTTCCACATTTGCCATTATATCCTCCAATGCCCTTCACCCGGGGACCTTCCATTTTTCACAGTTAGAAAGCAGTGTTTCCTGATATAACATGTTGCAAAAAAAAAGTAACGAGTTTACAAACAATCTTTTTCAGGTGCTTGATGCCGTTGAGTTATCTAACATGGAAAATGGGATATGCACTTATTAATATATCTTAAGTAGTTTTTTTTTCTTTTTTCACAAACATTTTTATGTTTATTTGAAATATAAGATTGTGAGATGAATTAACACTCACATGTCTATGGTTCATATGGGGGGAAAAAAACCCTCCATAGATGGAAGAAAACAATTTCATCAAAAGAAAATTGAATTTCTAGGAAAAGCATAGAATAAAAGGCTAGTTCAAATTAAGTTTTGACCACTTTCTGTTGCAGTTAGTCTAACTACTTGAGTTTGACCCAAATTATGGTACAATGCACTGATCTAAAGAATGGCCGTTGTTTGCCACCTTCTGTTGTGTTATCTTTCTAATGTGGTGAAGCATAGCATTTGTTATCTAAAATTCCTTTAATGAGGATAGTTATATTTTGAAGGAAATGCTAGACAACAAATGTTATCGGGTTTAGTTTAGCCCAATTGTTGTTAATTATGTTGCAGATTAACATCAAGAACATACGATAATCATCTTAGATTTGATATCTATGATAAATGCAAGGAAAGAAAAACATAGAAAAAAATATATTTGTGTATTTTGAGCTTGCCGAGAAAGGATTGTGTTTCTGTAGAAGTAGTTTTTGCTGTCACAAGCAATTTCAAAAACTATTATTCATTACTTTCACACTTCAACACACCATTAAAAAAAATTCAAACAAAACATCCTTTTAAAGTATTCCAATATCCACAGAAAGTTTAGTATATTTAAAAATACTGTATTGCTTGCCACACTTTTCTAAGATAAAAATATATGTAATAAAACAAACATCTTGCATTTTTTTAAAATTAATTTAATATTTTTTTTTGTCACTGGTAATAATAAGTCAATTTTTAACGGATATATTTACTCAAAATAAATGGACAGCCAATCAGACATAACCAAATATATCCTGATCTGTTGTGATTTGAATACTGGGAGCCTAATTACTGCACTACACTGCTTTCTATCCATCTACTATTTGCTTTCTATAGATCCTGTAGTATTCTTATTGGTATTTATATAGCGCAAACTAATTCCGCGGCAATTTACAATATTATGAAAGGGGAGGAAATTTACAACAAATGAGACAATTACACATTGACACAGGAACAATAGATAGGTGAGGACCCTGCTCAAAGAGCTTACAGTTTAGATGAGGTGGGGTACAAATACACAACAGGGCAGCAAGGGTAACAGCCACCAACAAGGTGGAAAAGTACTACCCCTCATATTAAGCGTTAAGCAGATTCCTTGTTTGCACCAAAGTCATTAAGTAGTAAATAAGTGCCAGAAGATTGGCTGGTGTCTTGGTATAGTAAAACACTTTTTAGAGTCTTAGGTTTCTAAACCACTAGATTGGTTTTCCCCAGGCCTGAGGCATCCAAACTTTGAGTGTGTCCATAAATCTCTGTAAAACACTGAATCAACATATCTACTTATTGTTGCTCTTCAGTATTTGCAATTATTATATTTATTTCCTTAAGTACGTATATGTGTTTGTATTCACACACATTACAGAGGGAAGGATATCATAACAGTGAACAGTGTATTATGGGAAATTGATACCATTGTAGGGTTCTGGACACATCACAATAAACTACGAGACTGAAGGTCAAGTGTTTTGTGAATGTCTACAAAACCTTGAGATGGCATAATATTCCTCTTATGTATATATCCGAAAAGATGCACACCTCAGTAATTAGCAATCTTATCACTTTATTATATAGTCTAATCATATATTACCAGAAACCAAATCAATACCACAATATACCATTGATAGTGGCTATGGATAACAAATCACAAGACCAAAAAATAAATGTAACACTTACATAATTCCTCAAAAGGCTAGACAAGTGTACCACTACACTCCCAACGTCTCGGCACCAGCAATAGTGCCTTTCTCAAGGAACAGTCTGACAGTGACTGTGCATGACAGTAATGCCTCTTTAGCATAGCACAAATTTATAATTTATCTTGACAACCATGACCAGTTTTTGATTATTATAAGATTATTTACTCATTCACCAATATGTATCTTTTGTATAATTTTAGGGTTAGTATTGTTAGTGTTGGCACTATGCTTACTATCAATTAATACCATTAATTTATCATAGTAGAGGACTGAATGAAAAAGCGTAACGCATAATCTCAGGGAAACCAGGACATGTATGGCCTGGAACTGTTGTGATCAGGGGCCCCATGCTGTAGAGAATCCAACAGTTGTGATTACGACGGGAAGTACCCACTTTCAAGGTTCTGTTCAACCTTCCCATTTCCAATTTAGTTCCCTAGGGTCCTGCATCTGTGGTCACCAGGGAACTGTCCTTGCGAAGCACAGTGCAAGTGCATCATTAGATGTGATCACACTGCATGGTCTCAGGCACTAGGACCAGAGACCATACAGAGGGCTTCAGCCGTGCCCTATGTAATGTCCTGCATGTAGGAGTCCAACCAGAAGGTTGTCTGTCAGCCTTGTGTGCTTGATACATTCTTGACAACACCCTTCAGTGACATGCTTGATGATCCCCTTCAGTGGCATGCTTGATGATCCCCTTCAGTGGCATGCTTGACGACCCATTCAGTGGGCTGGCATTCCCTCTTTCCAGGCAGGTCCGCCCATTACGGGTGTCACATCAAATGCTATGCCCTCTCGAGGGTCTGCCTACCCATCCAGATTATGTACATCTGAACATTGGGAGGTATGATGCAGCACTGTAGCAGTCAAATTGTGCATTAAGGGCAGCCTGTTTTTCCTTATGCACAATTACTAAGAATAACCACATTACATATGCAGTTTTGTAATAAAGTGTTTAAGTAAAAATGTGCAAAAGGGAGAATTTCTGAGTTTTTAACATAATTCCCACAATGTGGATCTACCACATGACATTTTTTTTTTTAATAAAGATCAACTGTTTACATTTGGTGACAGGATTCATAGTTATGATCTTTTGATAGTACCTGCCTTTATTCAAAATGCATGCAAGGTACTGTTGGGGATAAAATCAGTTGGGGCCCTTTGTGGATGATGGATATTTGCCTACTTATTCAGAGCTCTGGAAATTGGAAATGAATAGCAGAGACGTGTTCAATAACCAATTCAAATTTTAATTACCGTATATACTCGAGTATAAGCCGACCCGAATATAAGCCGAGGCCCCTAATTTTACCCCAAAAAACTGGGAAAACGTATTGACTCGAGTATAAGACTAGGGTGGGAAATGCAGCAGCTACTGGTAAATTTCTAAATAAAATTTGATCCTAAAAAAAAAATATTAATTTAATATTTATTTACAGTGTGTGTATAATGAATGCAGTGTGTGTATAATGAATGCAGTGTGTGTGTATGAATGCAGTGTGTGTGTATGAATGCAGCGTGTGCGTATGAGTGCAGCGTGTGTGTATGAATGCAGTCTGTGTATGAATGCAGTGTGTGTGTGTATGAGTGCAGTGTGTGTGTATGTATGAGTGCAGTGTGTGTGCGTATGAGTGCAGTGTGTGCGTATGAGTGCAGCGTGTGCGTATGAATGCAGTTTGTGTATGAATGCAGTGTGTGTATGAGTGCAGTGTGTGTGTGTGTGTGTGTGAGTGCAGTGTGTGTGTGTATGAGTGCAGTGTGTGTATGTATGAGTGCAGTGTGTGTGTGTATGAGTGCAGTGTGTGCGTATGAGTGCAGCGTGTGCGTATGAATGCAGTTTGTGTATGAGTGCAGTGTGTGTGTGTATGAGTGCAGTGTGTGTGTGTATGAGTGCAGTGTGTGTGTGTGTGAGTGCAGTGTGTGTGTGTGTATGAGTGCAGTGTGTGTGTGTATGAGTGCAGTGTGTGTATGTGTATGAGTGCAGTGTGTGTGTGTGTGTGTGTGTGTGTTGCAGAGCCTTGGTGGGGGGTGGGGAATTTTTTTTTTTAATTATTTTAATTTTTGTATATTATTATTTCTTATTATTATTTTTAATTTAATTTAATTATTATTATTTTATTATTATTTTTTTTCGTCCCCCCTCCCTGCTTGATACATGGCAGGGAGGGGGGCCCTCCTTCCCTGGTGGTCCAGTGGCATTGGCAGTTCAGTGGGGGGGCTGTGGGGGCTGTCAGAGCTGTAACTTACCTCTCCTGCAGCTCCTGTCAGCTCCCTCCTCCTCCGCGCCGTCCGGTCAGCTCTTCTGTCAGCTCACACTGTAAGTCTCGCGAGAGCCGCGGCTCTCGCGAGATTTACACTGGGAGCTGACCGAGGTGCTGAACGGACGGCGCGGAGGAGGAGGGAGCTGACAGGAGCTGCAGGAGAGGTAAGTTACAGCTCTGACAGCCCCCACAGCCCCCTGTCTGTATTATGGCAATGCAAAAAATGTGCTGAAAAACTCGGCTTATACTCGAGTATATACGGTATACGTCACTTGCATTTATACCCCATTTTCATGTCGGTGGGCATTAATTACGGAATTTGTTTTTCACAAGTTATAAACAGCTGTTTCTAGTTATAATCTTTCGTTATATAACGCATTACACATTTGATTAAAACCAGATATTTACAAATACCGATATCTTGGACAATTAACAAGTTATTTCGAAATCAGTACTTTTCCCGTAACTAGGATTTTATATAAATCCTATTTCCGAGAATAGGAGATAAAATGCCAAATGTATTCTTGGTTCAAATTAACCCTTATATGAACAGCTAGGATAGATAGCACAATGGATATTCGTATCTACAGGTACCACAGGCATACTTTCTATTCTGTTCATGATATCACAAGTACAGTCTATGGTTACAAACATGTACATATACATACACAGAAGAATTTCACTCAATTAGAGAATACCATATGTCCCTAACCCCCTTCTGTCCGTATATATTTTTAGCATGTGTACATGGTTAACTATAAGCTTTGTGTATCATTGTCAGAGGTCAGAGTGACTGCATGTTCTGAGTTGGTCACTTACATAAAGATTATTCACTATTCATAAAGGATTTAGAAAACTGTCTACAATAACCATAAAAGCCTTTAATCCCAACTTTTAATATAAAAATGAAGAAATTGTTTCCACTTCCAGCCCTTTTATTATTAAAGAAAGGGCAGAGATTTGCTGAGCTGTTTCAAATCTTCTGAAGACTTTCCTCTTACAAGGAAGTCAGCTGAAATCACAGCACTTTGCAAGAAGTTCATGGGAAGAATTAATCTGTCTATAAACTGGAGGATCTTAAAAAAATGCAGATCAAACACTGATCTGCTATGTGATACAGAGATAAAAGAGCTTCATTTGCAAACTCCTTAAATATTGGCAGACATAACGGTCAAGATTTTATGTTATGGAAAGCTAGAGATGATTAATGTTGTTGAAAGAGGATTTTTTCATCGGCGTCTTCCTGACTAGCCCCTCTGACTAAATTGTTCATAAAAGAACCAAGTCTGAGAGGGGGAAAAAAAATTGTCGGTTGAGAAACAAATGAGGCATAAACAACATAGAGAGAGTGTTCTGATATTACATGTCTGGTTCATTTTGTAAAAATACACAAATGCCTTTGGTGGCAAAAATATTTGAGACATTTTGGGGGGATGTATAAAATATCGCTGCAGTATAAGTGGTACTGGTGCATCGTATGTGTGCCAGTTTAGTATATAACCCAAAGAGCAAGTCGTAAGGCTGCAGTGTATATATAAACCATACAGACGTGGTTGCTAGGTTTAATAGTTATTTAATATCATGAAAAAGTGAAAGGAAAAAAAAAATACGGCTCTCCTAAGTGTTAAAAATATGTTTAGCAAAACAATAAATGGCTACTCACATGCAATTGTTAAAAATATGTTCAGCAACCTCCACATCTCCCAAATGTTGTAGATGCGACATAGAAGAGGGTACCAGGCTTCATGTGTGGTGGCAATTCGCTGCTCTGACCTCCTATTGGAAATGGTCCGAACACTAATAGCACTTTGTTAGGGTGTTTGCTTGTACACCAAAACGCGCGTTGGGCATTCTACTTATTTCACAGGGCACTGTATCACAATGGTGTAGGAACCTGCACATTTTAAAGCATGGTTTCGATTTTATCTCTAGATTAGGATAGCCTAGGATCCAAAAGCAATTGAATCATACTAGTGCTTTACTAAGACTCTAGGAAGGGTTATCCAGGTAGAATAGTTGACTATTCAAAGTAGTTACAGACAACTAGTAATAGTTTAGAGCTACAGGGGTATTACTACTTACAATTAATTTATTCCAAATCTTCAAGTAATTGTTGCTAACTATCTTATTAGATGTTCCAACATTGGGGGTACTTTGGGATGTACTCTTAAAGGAACAGTACTATCTTGCCTCATATTTGTGCTTGTCTAATTAGTCTATAGGAGCATATATTCCTGGCTGGGTTTTCCTATTTGCACTAGACTAAAGCAACTAAATTCGAGCAAAACTATAGACTTAGAGCTCACATTTTATGTGGTAGTAACCCTAGACGATTTCTGTTTCGTAATTGGCAATTTGCCTCTCTCACATTTACTTATTTACTTTCCACTGACTCCCTGACTTAGGCATACCACAATAAAGCCTCATTTTTAGGGACACTGGACGTTAGCTATGATGTATATAGTCAGAGGATTATAGCCTAACAGGCTTTAGATTTTACACCTGACCACAACAACATTTGAGAGTTACATCCAATAACAAGAATATACAGCAAATTTTCCCTCATGTTAACACCTACAAACAGAGGTTCACCCCTGAAGGTAGGAGTTATCATTGAATTCCATAGATGAAACGGGGTTAAGCCCTGAGACACGACTGGAGTGTCTCTCTGGTAAGTTAGTCTCAGAGCAGGGGATTCTGTATAGCAGACCCCCCCACTCTGATCACTATCCTCCTTATAAAAACACACTTACAAGGTCAAGGAGGTAGATAAGCTCCACATGGTAGCGCCTGGGTGACACAATCCCCGCCTATGGATGTGGTGATCCTGTAGGGACTTGGAGGTATACAAGAGGGCGCACACACAGTAATGTGCACCTGCCAGAAGTGCAGACCACAAGATCCCTGGTTATAGCATGATGCACATGTGGAAGATATTTAGATATCCCCAAGGTCCATTTAGAGACAGGGTCCCCTTTCAGAACCGGTGCTCTAGTGGCAGATCTGGCTCAAATGTAAGGTCCAAATAGCTGACTTGTAAAAATTCTCCAAGTCATCTTTACTTCCACTTTGGCTACTTTGATCTTAGATATACATTTCCTGACAATTCTTACTTTATTAAATAACCCTGATATAGATGTATTATAATTAAAATGACAAACAGAGTTATTCACAAAAGTGTGAATTATCGGAAATGAGTTGTGAATTGATTGTGAAATTATTTTTGAGCCAATATACTCATACTAATAATAACCCCAACAATCATGTTGTTCTCTTTGGTTATTTTGATATAGAAATTGAAATTCACTCTTAAAGTGTCTCTGTCACCTAAAACGTATCGTTCTCCTTCTTAGTAGATAGCTCCGTAATCCTTGTGGGATTGTCATAAGCATAGCAAGGAGCTATTTACTAAACAGCTCCCTAATTTGGTACCATTAAATATGGCAATCCCACAAGAGTAACAATTTACGGAGTTTACTACTAAATGGTTACATGATGCAATTGTGGCCCGCATTGGAATTTAATTTGTCCGAAGAAAATTCTGTTAAGAACATAATGGCTGCATTTAATCCGAAAACAAAGGGACAAAATTAGGTTTGGATGAAACACACGTTTTTTTTCCCGTCCATATATATTTAGACAAATCGAAAATTTTGGTGGTTCCAAAGGTTACTTGGGCAGGACAAGGCAGTGATGTTATGTCATTGCCAGAACTTAGAAGATGACGGCGCCATGAATAAGAATCCAACAAATAAGAATGCGCCAAAATTACAGGTAAAGGGAGGTGATTTTGGAGCAAAGAAATCTGAAAAGGGAAAGGTTAGGGGTGGATTAAAAATGTCTTTATTGTTTTTATTTAGGGTGACAGTGCTGCTTTAAATCTGGACAATTAAGACTTTGGTGAATAACCCTATAATACATTGTAGCATTGGGTAATACTGTCAACATTGTATAAAATGAACGTGGAACATTTATCATGCATGCTAAAATATTGCAATGATTATCATGTCAGAAATTAGAAATATTGTTATTGTTTTTCCTTCTAAGTGGCCTGCTAGCGTTTGGCAGTGGGTCATGTTTCCATACAGAATTATAGCATGTTTGGCTGAGCTTTCTTTGATCTCTCTCTGACACGGAAATCCCTAATACTTGCTGGGCTTAGGGAAAGACTGTAACTTCTATTTACAATATGTTAAGGCTATAAAACAGAATGAATTATTGGCATCTTTAAAGCTGCCATTATAGTATAGAGCTGCCGTACAGAGTAAAAGATTACTGTATTTCCTTTCATAACACATTTGCCTTGTGTTTGGAGATACATTTGAGTATTCCTGTATAGTTTCTGTGTACAGGCAGTGATAAATATTGGTGTAATTTATGAGCCAGATAGATACATTTAAAAAACAATCTAGAAGGAAGGTATAGCCATGGAGCTCTGTGTAGCCTTGACAAATGTGTATGTGCAAGCCATGCCCTTTAACCCCTTAAGGACACATGACATGTGTGACATGTCATGATTCCCTTTTATTCCAGACGTTTGGTCCTTAAGGGGTTAAAGGAGTCCTCCTGCCTCCTGTGATAACATACGTGCCTCTCATGATTTGAAAGAAAACATCTTATACTGTATATATATATTTTTAATGAACATTTAAAAGGGGTGACAAAATGTAGACTCGTCCCCCACACTATTCACGTCATACTTTTACAGTCTTAATGCTGTGGATCTATCTTTTGGACACTTATGCTATAGACTACAGCATCTGTCATAATTCCCAGCTTTACAATTCACCAATTGGACATGTCATCAGATCTGGCATGGGCCCTAGAATTGTGTGGCAAGATAGCAAACTGTGATCAGTACACATTACATTTGAACAATAATAACCATTTAAAGACCAGTGACAGACAACCTAGACATTAAAGATCCTTTTCCAACATTAAATGATTCCACTGTTGTACAATGTCTATAGAAGACTAGACAGTGAGAACAGCAAAGTATAACATTTGATCCCTAAGTGATTAAGTGTTCAATAGTTTTTTGGGATAGTTTTGCATTGTATAGTCAGAGTGTGTAAAGCACTGTGAAAAAGAAGTGCATAAAATAACCTTGCAGCTTTAAAACCATTCATTTATTTTTGCTAGTTATTTCTTGGATCATAGGACACAGAGTTCTGCAACTGTGAAATATCTTACCTGAGAGCTTCACATCTTCCACAGGTTTAGACTCTCAGAAAAGAGCTGCCTATATGTACCCAATTAAATCAAACCTGCAATAAATGAGAATAGTGATCTATGTTATGTACGTGTCAAAATTTGTAACCTTGTAACAAGATGATATCGATTTAACTCGAAAATTATGGAAATCTCATATTCTTCCTGGTAAAACATTTTCTGTACTCTTATATACAATCGTTTTAGTTCATAAAAGGTGTAGGTACATAGTAGAAATCAGAATCCCCAGAAAATATTCCCTTGTGTCAAAATCATAATAATGTACAATTACAGTAATTGGCTTTTTTGTGGAATGTCATAATATCTTCATAAGAAATTCTCTATTGAAGAGACCAGTGTAAAGAGAAATGGACAATACGTAAAAGGTACTTTGCATTGTGTCGTAAGCAAATTGATCCTACAGGTACTAAAAATATACAAAGATGTTTGCCGTACTATATTGAACAGTGGTTTTCACTGAAACAAATAAATAAATATTCATATACCGTACTTAATTTTTTTAAATACATGTTAGGATTAAGTTAAAGTTTACATTTCTATATTCTCTGAATGATTTTACATACATTGTCTTGTCAAGGCTACTAGTCTATTCAATGTTTTAGAGCATCAGCATCTCTTACTCATAGATACCTAAGGCGCTTAAAAACCTTTAGGGGATAGGGAATGAAGCAAAAGTGGAAATTGATTTTCTTGCATTGTGAGTGATATATGAATGACTATTCTGAGATGACATGTTTAACAGTTACTTTGCATGTCTGTGTGTATGCCTGCAATCAGCCCATTAACCAGGTATCTAAATCAAGCTGTCTCGGGGTACTGGAGCTCTCCATCCTGGTGTGTACTGGCTGTTCCTGATCTGTGTGCCTGTGGACACCACAGTTAGCCACCAATTCATTAACGCTGCATACAATCATAATCTGCATAAAATCATCCCTGTATGGAATGAAGAGATTTACTGAAACATTTTGCAGTGTAAATCAAAAAGCCTGGATAATTGTAGTTGCTTTAATGAGTTTAAATGTATTGTTTGTTTAACCAGACAGACACTTATTATTCCTCTATACCATAACTTTCATAAATGCTCATCTACACAAGCAGTCTTATTCTTGTTGAATATATATATATATATATCATATTGTAAAAGCCAAAGGTGTTACAAAAACAAATATATTTTTGCTAATACTTTTTTGTTTTGGTTTTAGTATTGATCTGTTTTATTATCTGTCTAGATTTCAATTAATATATCAGAAAAGTCTTTAAGTCAGGTATTGAGCATAATAAATGGGATTAAAATGTTTCTGGTAATGCCTTAATAAAACAGGTGAGGTATCTGTGTCTGCCTGCCTGGATCCTTGGGACGTGGCCAGATTGATTTGTCAGAAGAGAAATGTGCTTGTATTGTTACACTTTGGTGATTTCATCCTTTAAAAGCTTTTGACTTGCCCGTTGTTAATTGTCATAATATGAGACTGACTATTTTGTCACTTATATAGAATAACTTCCTGAATCCCTGTGGTGTTGGCAGTGTGTCCACGGTCTATGGAATAATTCAGTTTGTGTTCTTATAAATACACTCGTTTTTTTTCTTAGATAGAAAAAGAGGGTAAACAGAGGGCGCAAAATAGCATCTTATTATCCCCTTAAGGACAGATGACGGATATATTCCGTCATGATTCCCTTTTATTCCAGAAGTTGTGTCCTTAAGGGGTTAAACTAGTCAAATTGCCACAACAGGTAAATAAAATGTCCCTTTCCCACAACCCCTACCTACGTTAGCGCTACAGAATCTGTTGGCGCTATATAAATGGCAATAATAATAATTTATACATGATTTCAAATTGGCAATTCTGACCTGAAATAAGTAATTTACTTTTCAGTTTTTGTTTAACAAATAACTATCTTTAATATATTAACTCATTTATATTTTGCCCACTGCTTATTGGTACGTACAAGTGGTCCTAATTAAGTTCACATAAAGGTTACATTAACATAACCTTTTTAGCCAGGTAGATGTGAGTGAACACCTGTCTGTTGATATTGAAAAGTGTCTACCGTGACTCATTGAATGAGTGAGGCAGACCGAGCGGCAGGCTCCTTGCTTACACACAACACAAACCTCTGATCTCCCTCTGAAACTAGAGTAATATGCAAATGTCAGAGGTGACATGCAAGCCCGCCAATAAACGTGCCCATCTCTCATGAAGAGATGGCATTTTCTCAAGGCGTCTTCCACGTTGTCATGGATACTAACGCATGGGGCCCCAGAGATTGGAGCCTGGAATTAATGTCCGTCCCGAGTAAAGGATTCCTGTCTTGGCTAAATTGATGGATTACACTGATGTGCCATTTGTCATACTGTAATTGTTCTGGCAAATGTAATACCCACTAGTATAAACATTGTCCTGCTTTGCTAATAAAACGGAAAAGAGGAAGAGAAAAGATGATGTAGTGTTCCATTGAGTTAAAGGGACATGGTTTGTTTTTCTGTGCCCAGGGATGTTGCTGAACATCATTTATGGACCTTTTCTTTTTTGTCCTGTGTTTAGTGCTCTGGTTCACAGCTCTGCTTCTCATGGCCCTTATAAAAACCAAGATTTATGGATATCTGTCTGTGTGCAAGTACATGAGGGAAAATACAACCGCAGACTGCTCAGTCTGAACCCCAGAAGACGTATCCTTAATAACTAGTCCTTTAGGGATTTCTGAAAGCTATAGTTAATGTTTCTACAATAGCAATTCCCTTTAACTGTTTTTCTGGCTTAACCTATGCTGTCATAGGGTCCATTTAACACCTTCAAGCAGGCTCCTATCAGTAAAAGGATAGCTCTAATTCTTTATATTTTGACATGTTTGTGAGCATCATTTTACTATAGTATTACGACTGTCAGATCACCATTTTCTATTTTTTTTTTAAGCAAATGTAAACATTAAGGAAAAACATTGAAAGTGCTGTGGAATAAGTTGGCGCTAATTAAACTTCAATAATAATATTAATTATAGGAATCACCTGTATGAATAATAGAACCTATGGGTATCCTTAAGGCACCGTTTACAGAGTATAGGGTGCAGATACACCCCACTCCGCCGACGGCTCAGTTTTACCTTTGCCAGGCCCATGGTCTGGGCTTGTGATCATGTGACCACCAGGGGCAGGCTGGGACATAATTCACTTCACGTCTCCCAAGCAACATTAGACACCAGGAAGACGAACATGCCAAGAGGGAGCAACAGATTAGCCCAGTGGCGGTATGGGAGCGTGGCCACAGTTTGGCGCCCTAATTAAACACAGAAAAACTGAACTTTACAATTACAGTTGATCTGTACAGTTTGCAGTGGACACTTGACTATATTCTTTGTACCTGTACCTGGATATCGACCCTTTGCCTATTGTTTCAGGTGAAATAAATAAAGACACTGCAAGCTATTAGTGTATAGCAGCCATGTTTCAGGAGACACAGGAAGAAAGTACTTTCCCACAAGTCTGAGTAATGATCAACTTAGAGCAGGTACTCCTTTCCAGCATAGTTGAATAAGTCCAGGCTGACAACCTGCCAAGGACGTGTAGGTATCTCATGTGGCATCATGGTTTCTTTTTGTCGCGTGTGTGCATATTCATTGCAAGTGTTACAATTGCTGACAAAGTCTTTGATTTCACCTTGCATGTTGGGTCAGTAAAGAGTATCACAAGCTTGTCTGTAGCAAGCCTCAACTCCAAAGAGGCTTGAGTGTATGCGCAATAACATCTCTGCTTTCAGTAACTTTGGCACTATGACCCTTGGACCTTTGTACAAGATACCATTTTGTATGCTGATCTCATCTCTGAAGTACCAATATTTCTTCACAAGTGCAGGTGCTGCATCCTTTTCATCTGGCCACCTGTTCAGAACTATAGACTTCAGTGCTTGCAAAGTTACATCACTTTCTGTGTGAGCTGATGTAGCCGCTGATCTCTGCTTAATTGACTTTGGCAAATAAATTCTGTTCCTGCTGCAGCAAACAAACTGCAAGAAGCTCATGCTCACCTCCAGGTGCCACGTGTTCCTTTGTAGCTCTGATTAGGGTGTCACGGATGTTCATTTCACATCCTGGCTTGTACACAACATTGAGGTTGTAATTTTGCAATGTAAGCATCATGCTCTGCAAACGCTTTGGAGCACATAAAAGTGACTTCTTGAATATGGCTATTAGCGGTTTGTGATCAGTTTCAGCTATGTTTGCATCCCGCCCATATTGATATATGATGGAAATGATGACAGGCAAAAATAATGCTTAAACATTCCTTTTTAATTTGAGCATAATTTTGCTCTGCTGAAGAGAGTGCTCTGGACGCAAATGCAACTGGCTAACCTTATTGCAATAAACAACATCCTAGGCCATTTTTGCTTGAGTCGCTTTGTATTGTAACAGGCTTTTTTACATCATAATATTTTAGCACTGGGGCAGCTGTGATCAAGCGTTTTATTTCCTCCACTGCCTGGTCATACTTAATAAGCCAATGCCAAACTGCATCTTTATCTAGACGTCTTTTCAATGGCTTACACACCTCAGACAAATGTCTGAATTTTGCTACGTATGTGACAAAGCCAATAAAACGCTGCACTGCTTTGGTGTCACCAGACTGTGGCATGTCCACAATGCCTCTAATCTTGTCAGCTTTCAAGCCTTGTTGAGACAGGATATGTCCATGGAAACTGACTTCTTGTACCTTGAATTGTAACCTTGAAAGCTGAAGCCATATTCAAGGGAACTAATGGAATAATTGCGACTTTTCCAAACAGAGTGCAGCATACGTGAAAATGTACACAAACTTGAATTTGAGACTGTTGAAGCCAATCAGAAACCGCTATTGTCTAGTTGAACATGTGAGCTCCTGGGACTGGTGCAATTCACATTTCCTGCTGAGCTGCACAATGTTGATCATCAGCTTGCAAAGCCCTTGACTAGGCCCCTGACAAAACTGCTAATTCTCAATGTCTATAATGATGTGTTTACTGACCCTGTAGTATCTGTTCCAGGAGTGGTTCATATTGAACTGGATCCCACTATTCCACCAGTACAATGTGCCCCACGCAATGTGCCAATAGCCATTAAGCCACAAGTAAAAGCGTAACTGGATAAGTATGAAGCTGACGGACATCATACATCAGTATCAGAGCCACAAACTGCCCAAAGCACGGGTTTTTACACTTGTTAATGCAAGATATGCCTTTTTACAGTGCAAACTGGATGAAAAGAGTAGCTACATGACCACATTCTGGACTCCCTGGGTCTGTAAGAGATGTCTCAAGCTGCCATTTGGAGTCTCTGTAGCCCCAGAAGTATATCAGCGAAAGCAACATGGACTGTTAAGTGGGCTCCATGGAATTGAACCAATAGCAGATTACATTCTTAATTGGCTGTGGTAATACAGATGAGGAAGCTGAGCATGACCTTGATGAGAAACTAATAGTATTATTGGATCACTGCAGGCAGGTAATGCTGAGACTCAATGTAAAGAAATTACAATTCAAGGTACTCTTTTCCAGCATAGTTGAATAAGTCCACGCTGACAATCTGCCAAGGACGTGTAGGTATCTCATGTGACACCTATGTCTTCGATTCTGAACCTTTGCTGCCTGGATATTGACCTTATGAAACCCCTTTTGACCTTGCTTTTGGCTTTGCCACTTTGGATTGTTTGCTGTGGACTTTATTTACGCTCTTAACTTTTCCATTTTGATTTCTATTTTATTAGACCCGAAAAAAACACTGCACTAAACTGTAGTAGTTCTGGTGCTTGAAGTGTTCCTTTACGTGGAAATCTGGCATCCTTGTAGAAGAGTATAGCTTGTTTGATCGGTGCCTGTTGTAAATGGCAACTTCTTATGTTACCAAATACCGGTATGTCTTTTGTGTGCTTTGTATAGCATGATGGTGCTTTATAAATAAAACAATAAAAATGTATTCTAAAGGACAAGCAGATGGAAAATGCAGTGTACACAATCCCTATCACAAGAAGGTAGAGTTACCACGAGGTCATCTCCAAACTATTGTTTTAGTGACAATAATACTTGTGATCTGTTGACAAAAATGCTTTTCTTATTCAATAAATTGCAAAAGAGGCCGTCTAGTATGCATGGTGCTTACTTATCCAGACTGGCTCACAGCTCATTAGACTCGTGAACACTGGCAATATCTTCGAGAGCACTTGGTTGACCACCTGAAGGATAGCTGTCAGCAGGCTGGCTTCTCTCATTGCTGTTGTAGTGAGAGATGGTTGGTTTTCATGGAAATCTGTTTTACATTTTCTCTAGTACTTTAATGAGCATTGAGTATATCTGATTGTGGGAATGGTCAACTCCTGCTGGTAGACTGCTTCATGCAATATATTCTCATACGATTGTTTGTCACTGCATGGGTGAAATGTCATTGACGAGTTAATTGGTAATACATGGATGATGCAATGGCGCTGTGTGGTTGACTGATTCTGCACGGTGGATACCTGGGTGTTGTATGTAAATTATAAATTATATTCGTGCAATGTGAATGGTCTGTGAAGGCATATTTAGTTAATCCCTGTGATTGGTTGGTGTTGTATGGGTGATCTTTGTATGCTTTGTTGTTGATTGCTTAGTATGAGCACCTTGTGGTTGATCTATGGTTATACATGGATGCCTTGTTTTTTGTTTTTTTATATATATATATACACACACACACACACCTCAGTGGTTGTGCATTTGTTAATGGAAACATGGGCAAGCCAGGGTTGGTTTTCGAATACTCCACAGGCTGACTTTTATTCCCAGACTTCATTTTTATTTGATAAGGCAATTGTCATAAATAGGAAGATATCCTACATGTAAAGTATGGATTAGTACTAGAGTAGAGAGAAAATGGACAGTATGATATTAGCTGACCTTGCAGTGGTCGCACTGAACTTCTGTGGAGGTAAAATAGGAAGGTAATTGAAGTCAAAGAACATGTCAAGGTGCATGGGCACCAGACATTTACAATATCAATGAATGAAGCTGGCTCAAGGGGTATTTGAGGATTTAAAACATGGGGACACAGCCAGGTCAAGCAACAAAGTCAGAATTGGCAGAAGTTGTTAATTTGGCATCATAGGAGATGCAGGAATGAACCTGGACCCTAAAAATCCGAGTGGGTAACGGGATTGCAAGAGTTAGTATCCCTTGCTTGTGTCACATTGGTATAGGATCAGGGCCGGCCTTAGGCCTTTAGGCGCCCTGTGCGAAACATCTTTCGCAGTGTCCTGCTCTCCCCTGTCATCCATGTATAGTGTGTGTATAGAAGTTTAGTGATTGTATAGGGGATTTATTAAATAATGATTTAAAAACAAATATTCATTACACACACATGCACACACAGTTACAGGCAAACAGTCACACACACAGTTACAGGCAGACAATTACAAACAGATACAGATGGACATTCACGTACATACAGCCACATATACAGTATCACACACACACTGTTACATGCAAACAGCCACATACACACACAGAGGCGGACAGTCACACACACACACACAGTTACAGGCATACAATTACAAACACACACAGATACAGATGGACAGTCCTGTACATACATCCACATATACAGTATCACACACACACCGTTACATGCAAACAGCCACATACACACACACACACACACACACACACACACACAGAGGCAGACAGTCACACACACACACAGAGGCAGACAGTCACACACACACACACACACAGGCAGACAGACACAGAGAGCCAGACGCACACAGGCAGACAGTCTCATACACAGGCAGACAGTCTCACACACAGGCAGACAGTCTCACACACACAACACACAGGCAGACAGTCTCACACACACAACACACAGGCAGACAGTCTCATACACACAACACACAGGCAGACAGTCTCAGACACACACAACACACAGGCAGACAGTCTCAGACACACACAGCACACAGGCAGACAGTCAGACACACACACAGGAAGACAGTCACACACACACACAGGCAGACAGTCACACACAAACACACAGACACACACAGTCACAAACACACAGGCAGACAGTCACACATAGCTACCTCTGTTCATTATGGAGGTGGATGTAGTGCAGCTACTGGATTCTGGTTGTTGGGGAAGCAGGGACTCCTTCCTGCTTCCCACGCAGCAATTACCCGGCACTTCTAGCCCCGCCCCACCATCATTAGCCCTGCCCCATCACGCGCTAAACCCCGCCCCGTCGCAATGTTTTGGGGTTGTTTTTTTTTTTTTGATCCCGGGTGGAGAATAATGAAATCATCCACCCGGGTAGCCAGCAATGTGTGAGCTGTGACTGCCACAGGGAACCCCCTGCCCCATGGCGCACAGCTCGCACACCCCTAAGGCCGGCCATGTATAGGAATGCAGAGCCTCCCCCCCCCACAATGTAAGTGTGCAAACCATTCGATAATGGTTTGACTCCTTAACCCTGGTCTGCTGGGCACTGCTCTCTTTCTAGCATGAAGCTCTCTTCACTGTAGTGGTTATGGTGCCTGGTGTGTTCCTTTAAACCACAATGCCATTTATTGGCTAAGAATAATACTTGTCACATATGCTTTTAATGTTTTATTTCCTACTGCTTTCTGCAGCCAGGCCTGTGAAGATATCATTCACACATAGATAGATAAAAAAAAAAGCTTTAGTAAGTAGAAAGAAAAGAAAGAAACCGCATATTGTAAATACTATCCATTCTGAAATGACATTCCATCAGATTGAATTCCAAATGTTTTCATGCTTACAGCTGACCTGATTTACAGGGAAAGACAAATACCTTTCCTGTGTTTGCAGTCATATGTAATTTCTATCTCTCGACCTTTAACTGGAGCAGCAGTAAAATGAAGAACTATTGCAGTCATTTAACACCCTGCCTTTTTCTAACTGGTCTCTGCCTGTGAGCCGTGCTTTTTAAATTGGCTAATGCAGAATACTTGCAGAGCTAATAATAATTGTGATTACTCTTGTCAGCTATTCCGGTTTCATGGGTAATTTAGTAGTTGAATACATTTAAGTTAACAAAAAAAAAAAGAAGTAATTTGTTACCCTGCTTTGTTATGAATCAGGCGATAGTTTACCATTGGCAGCAGTAAGTGTATGAAGATTTAAATTGCTACTGAAAAGGATTTGAGTGAAGGTAATGTTTTATAATGTTCTGAGCCATATGCACTACTTTCAGGCCTCATCAGTTTTACATTGATTCCTAGTGAAGTGTTTAATTGCATCATGAATGCAATATAATTCAGTTCTTTCTGCTAATATGGTCTATAGCTCACAGTGATATACAGCACTGACAATGCAAATTCACAATTTATTGTCAGTCTGAGCACATCTGCTTAACCCTCTGCACACCGGCGGCAATGCGTTCCTGGCTTTAAGGAGTTAAAACAACACATGCGACCACATGGAAGCATTGTCAAGGCTGGAAGCGGCATTGAACAGCAGGGACATAGTCATCAGATTTAATATTTTACATCGTTTATATCTTCTTAATTCAAATTAAAGGAGCTCTGTAAAGTGTAAGCACATAAATGGATTTTTTTTTCACCCCTTACAAGTTTGTTAGCAATAAAGAGGCAGCTTTATTTCCCCTTCAGTCAGTTCAGCAAAATTATTACTTAGCAGCACAGGGCAAATTGTCAGCGGCTCAGCATGGCTAAACTTACGCACGCTGTGCTATAAATACAGGAGATATTTTAGACTTTAGGTCTGTGAGCACATGCTGCTTCATGCAGTACAATTCTCTAGAGGCAGTGTAACCTGATTTCCAGTGATGCTCACCCAAAGCCTAGTATGCCTGCATGGCTAAGGCAATAACTAACACTATATCCAGGGGGAAAGGGGCCTCCGATGACTAACAAGGCAATGTATGTTGTATAATGGACACACTTCACCGCACACCGCAGAGACTGATTGTAGACATGGCTTGGTTGTAGCTCCTCGCTGGATAACTCTGCAGATAGTTGTGGTAATGGGAAATTTAGTTTTCAAATATCTAGGATGATAAGGTTAGAAGGCACTGGGGATGTCCCTTGAGGTATCCCTGGGACTAATAATTGCTTCCATTATTTGTATTGCATGTTTTAAAATAAGCACATAATTTTGTCATGTAAGATGGTCAAGGTGAAAAAATTCAGTCTGAACATGATATAACTTCTCTATATATGAGTATGAGGACTGAGCATGCAAGTGGCAGATTAGATTCAATACAGATAAAAGTAAATAAAGTCCTGCGTTTTGGAGTAATGAACCTACAAGTCACTTATAATTAATAAAGAAAAAGGAAGAGACCAAAGAAGTAGGAGCCGGAAGCTGCCACACCTCCAATGATTGGGATTAACCCCAGTTAATAATTAAAAAATAAAAGGTGGGAGGAAAAGAAGGGTGGAACTAAGAACAGATGTGACTGTGATATGATACCGTACTGGAACCTATGTCCTATTAAGACTTAACATTTAATAAGTATTGAAATAAAAATCCAACTGGTGGACTGCAACAGACAAGACTGACCACAAACAAAAATACGATCGTATATATACACAGAATATACACAGAAGCAAACTTGCAGTTTCGCTTCTACTGGCATCTAACCTAACAAGTGCTACCAGGCCGTTTAGGCATCGCTCTGACAGCTTACTATATTTATTTCGCTATTCAGCATTGTAGGCAGTGTTATTTATTAATTTTTTTGTCCCTAAAGTCACTAGGCAATACAGGGGATTCTTGTTATTACTGTCTGATCACTAATTATTATCTAGACATAGCTCCTCTTTATTTCAACTGCAGGAGGTTTATCTACTAACTGGCCAAGACAGGAAGAGCTTTTTATTGGGATAACGGGTGCCCTCGAAGGCACAGCAAGGCAAGACACCCGCCATGTGGCATATTTCCCGCATTTGCAACCCTAAACCTTCTTCCGTTTTCCTCTCCTCATAGACTGTTAATATTACAGACTGTACTATTTGTGATATAGTGACCAGACTAGTAATAGCAAGTGTGCTACTACTTCTACATCTGCGCTGCTTACGATGTCTGCCATTTCCCATCTAATTTAATAGTGTTACAGTAAAGTCAGTTAAACCTGTGTTCATCCGATACAGTTCCAGATCAGCTGCCAATATTCCATACTGTCTTTAGCATACAGCAAAAATTGCCACACCACTGCTGAGTCAAATGCCTTTGCAACATAGTAACATGGCAATAGTTTGCTTGTGTTAGCCTAACAGTACTTCTGTGTGATACACCCTGTAGGACCAGTTATTAAGCAGTCCATATTGAGCTGCTAGCAAGAAGTGCACATTTATTTTCTCAGCCAACATTATTTCTGGTAGACTTGATTATTTAGCAGCCCACCTCTAATTGCTAGCAAATAGTGTGCATTTATTTGTATTTCCTACACATCATCCTAATGTAGTAGGACTAGTTACTCAGCAGTCCAGCTATAGATGCCAGTAACATACAGGGAGTGCAGAATTATTAGGCAAGTTGTATTTTTGAGGATTAATTTTATTATTGAACAACAACCATGTTCTCAATGAACCCAAAAAACTCATTAATATCAAAGCTGAATATTTTTGGAAGTAGTTTTTAGTTTGTTTTTAGTTATAGCTATTTTAGGGGGATATCTGTGTGTGCAGGTGACTATTACTGTGCATAATTATTAGGCAACTTAACAAAAAACAAATATATACCCATTTCAATTATTTATTTTTACCAGTGAAACCAATATAACATCTCAACATTCACAAATATACATTTCTGACATTCAAAAACATAACAAAAACAAATCAGTGACCAATATAGCCACCTTTCTTTGAAAGGACACTCAAAAGCCTGCTATCCATGGATTCTGTCAGTGTTTTGATCTGTTCACCATCAACATTGCGTGCAGCAGCAACCACAGCCTCCCAGACACTGTTCAGAGAGGTGTACTGTTTTCCCTCCTTGTAAATCTCACATTTGATGATGGACCACAGGTTCTCAATGGGGTTCAGATCAGGTGAACAAGGAGGCCATGTCATTAGATTTTCTTCTTTTATACCCTTTCTTGCCAGCCACGCTGTGGAGTACTTGGACGCGTGTGATGGAGCATTGTCCTGCATGAAAATCATGTTTTTCTTGAAGGATGCAGACTTCTTCCTGTACCACTGCTTGATGAAGGTGTCTTCCAGAAACTGGGAGTTGAGCTTGACTCCATCCTCAACCCGAAAAGGCCCCACAAGCTCATCTTTGATGATACCAGCCCAAACCAGTACTCCACCTCCACCTTGCTGGCGTCTGAGTCGGACTGGAGCTCTCTGCCCTTTACCAATCCATCCATCTGGCCCATCAAGACTCACTCTCATTTCATCAGTCCATAAAACCTTAGAAAAATCAGTCTTGAGATATTTCTTGGCCCAGTCTTGACGTTTCAGCTTGTGTGTCTTGTTCAGTGGTGGTCGTCTTTCAGCCTTTCTTACCTTGGCCATGTCTCTGAGTATTGCACACCTTGTGCTTTCGGGCACTCCAGTGATGTTGCAGCTCTGAAATATGGCCAAACTGGTGGCAAGTGGCATCTTGGCAGCTGCACGCTTGGCTTTTCTCAGTTCATGGGCAGTTATTTTGCGTCTTGGTTTCTCCACACGCTTCTTGCGACCCTGTTGACTATTTTGAATGAAACGCTTGATTGTTCGATGATCACGCTTCAGAAGCTTTGCAATTTTAAGAGTGCTGCATCCCTCTGCAAGATATCTCAGTATTTTTGACTTTTCTGAGCCTGTCAATTCCTTCTTTTGACCCATTTTGCCAAAGGAAAGGAGGTTGCCTAATAATTATGCACACCTGATATAGGGTGTTGATGTCATTAGACCACACCCCTTCTCATTACAGAGATGCACATCACCTAATATGCTTAATTGGTAGTAGGCTTTCGAGCCTATACAGCTTGGAGTAAGACAACATGCATAAAGAGGATGATGTGGTCAAAATACTCATTTGCCTAATAATTCTGCACGCAGTGTATGTGCAGTCTTTTGCACCTTTTATTGCACCATCCTGATGGAGGTCTGACACTTGTACCGATACTGTTGGCCTCCCGTATTCTCACCAGGGCGCTCCTAAGTGTCAGCCAACATATTTCGTTTTTTCTGTGTATATATATATATATACTTTCGTATTTTTGTTTGTGGTCAGTCTTGTCTGTTGCAGTCCACCAGTTGGATTTTTATTTCAATACTTATTAAATGTTTTAATAGGTTCCAGTACAGTATTATATTCCAGTCAAATCTGTTCTTAGTTCCACCCTCCTTTTCCTCCCCCCCCCCCTTTTTTTTTCAAGTCACTTACACATTAAATGGGGTTAAAATTGGGATAACATTAAATTACTTGGGAACAATTATAGAGAACAAACTTGCCAATGGTTTGCAATGCCAGTCTGCTATTCAAAAGGCTATCAACGTACTTTTGTGTATAAAAGGGGTATTGATTGATCAAAATATAATTTTGTCTCTGATTGTTGTTATGAAGTCAAGAAGGAATATTCTTCATTTTTTTTGTGACAAATTGGAAATAGCTTCAATTGGCATTATCTTGCCTTCTTTTGGATCAACAAGATAAATGAATGTATTTTATGGTTGAACTTGATAGACTTGAACCTTTTTTTTTTTCCTACATTATCTGGAACTAAGCAACATCCTTGCAAGTGCATTGTTTAAGTTCGCTGAGGTGTCTCAAAACAGATTGGTCTCTTATGGACCCTCAATTTGCAGGCATGTTGGGTCTGGAGGCAGTATTTGAAGACTCGAGGGATTCATACAGTTTGGTTTGGCAGGTGAGCTATAGAGTTTTCTGTAAGTATAGCAGTGATTGGCAGAGGTGCCCCTGGGTGTTTGTAACACATACAGCAGGGTCTCTGCACAACAAGCTCTCTTAGAGCTTGCAATGCCTTGGATGCTTTCACATATGAGTCCTATAGTTTCATGGTAGATTTTGGGATCTGAACTACAGGCCTGGGTGTCCCCAGGATGAGGTGGCAGCAGTTCGATGGGTGAGAGTGTAGGCATTACCAGTCCTACATGTGGATTAATTGAATGTTAGTGACTTTTAGGTTAACCATCTGGCTTGACCGTTATCTTCAGGCATTCATCATACCTCCAAACATTTCAAATGGGCAAAGAAGGACATTTTATTTTTAGGGTTGTGAGTGAGGGAGGGTCCAGGGATGGGGCTGTTCTGAGAAACTATAAATTACTTATTAATAACAATTTATGCAACTAAAATATAATTTAGAACAAAAACAATGTATTTTATTTACTGTGTTCCTATGAGTCAGTGCTTGACAAATTTGCTTGGAATCTACAGTGAGTGAAAAAAGTATTTCATCCCCTGCTGATTTTGAACATTTGCCCATTGACAAAGAAATGATCAGTCTATGGTTTTATTGGTAGGTGTATTTTAACAGTGAGATACAAAATAACAACAACAACAAAAAATCCAGAAAAACGCATGTCCAAAAAGTTATAAATTGATTTGCATGTCAATAAGTGAAATAAGTATTTGACCCATTTGACTTAGTACTTGTTGGCAATCACAGAAGTCAGATGTTTCTTGTAGATGGCCACCAGGTTTGCACACATCTCAGGAAGGATTTTGTCCCACTCCTCTTTGCAGATCCTCTCCAAGTCATTAAGGTTTCGAGGCTGACGTTTGGCAACTCGAACCTTCAGCTTCCTCCACAGATTTTCTATGGGATTAAGATTTGGAGACTGGCTAGGCCACTCCAGGACCTTAATGTGCATCTTCTTTGTTGCCTTGGCTGTGTGTTTTGGGTCATTGTCATGCTGGAATACCCATCCACGACCAATTTTCAATGCCCTGGCTGAGGGAAGGAGGTTCTCACCCAATATTTGACAAGTCCATGGCCCCATCCATCCTCGTTTTGATGCGGTGCAGTTGTACTGTCCCCTCAGCAGAAAAACACCACCCGAAGCATAATGTTTCCACCTCCATGTTTGACGGTGGGGATGGTGTGCTTGGGGTTTCTTGGTGACTATGGTCCCAGCTGTCTTGAGATCATTAACAAGATCATCCCGTGTAGTTCTGGGCTAATTCCTCACCGTTCTCATGATAATTGAAACTCCATGAGGGGAGATCTTGCATGGAGCACCAGACCGAGGGAGACTGACAGTTATTTCGTGTTACTTCCATTTTCGAAAAATCGCACCAACTGTTGTGACCTTCTCACCAAGCTGCTTAGCGATGGTCTTGTAGCCCATTTCAGGCTTGTGTAGGTATACAATCTTGTCCCTGACGTCCTTGGACAGATCTTTGGAGAGTTTGAAATCTGATTGATTGCCTCTGTGGACAGGTGTCTTTTATACAGGTAACGAGCTGAGATTAAGAGCACTCCGTTACTTCAGTTACCAAGATTGACTTTAAATTTAAATCCACCCAGCCATCCTACTTTTGGACAGTTGGATTTAGGCCTCAAATCTGGGCTGGCTCTCCTAAATAGGAACACTTGGGAGTTATGCATTCTTATGTGTGTGTATATTTTATTATAATGGTGTGTGTGTGTATATCATGTGTGTATTTATATAATGTGTGTGTGTGTGTTCATTTATTTCTTTTCCATGCATTATGGAGTTTACATAACAAATAGTCGTAAATTCTAGAAATCATTTAAAAAAAATTAAAGATTGAATATCTAAACTACCAACTAAAATAAAACTATGGCAGTTCAAATCATAAGCAACAAAGACTAATTTTTTTCATGGAGTATGCATATTGTAATTTCGAAGCACAGCTTTGAGCTAGTTCAGTAATTAATCATTATCTCATGAAGGAAGGTAGTAAAGTATTATTAATAAACAAGTGCTGACTTCCCGTAATACACAGTAATGTTTTTTGGGTAATATTACAGGACTCGATGCTAGGAAATGAACTATGAATATATTGGTGGTTTTGAAAGGAGAACGTCTGTATTTTATAGCTCCTTTCATTGTTCAATATTTTAGAACCTAAAATGAGAGAAGGTATTGGGTTCTGTAGCAAGCTACCCTTGACCTCTATGCAAGTTTTCTGTAATAATTTTTTCTACCCTACCTCACATTACTATATTATTTTACATTAAAAACATAGATATCACAAAGTAAGATATATGCAGTATATGGTGTTATATATCCCTTAAAGAGACATTAGATATCCCTTAAATGGACAATATAGTCGCCAGAACAGCTACAATTTAATGTAGTTGTTCTGGTGTCTACAGCCTGTCCCTGCACACTATTTAATTTAAACACTGCCTTTTTAGAGAAAAGGCAGTGTTTACATTGGTGCCTAGTAACACCTCTAGTAACAGTCACTCATACAACCACCAGAAGTGCTTCCTATCTCAGTGCTGCACAGTATACAGCACCTACGTTTAGCTCCACGCTCTGCATGGCGACGCTGAATGTTCCCCATAGAGATGCAATAATTCAACGCGTCTCTATGAGGAGATGCTGATTGGCGCAATGCATAATAACCTCCCAGGGCGCTATAGGAGATTCATGATCCCAGCCATGGAGGATGGGCCAGCCACGGTGTTGGAGTGTGACCGTTCAACTAAAGAGCCACACTAGCATGCTTGCACTATTGAGTTTCTTTAAGGGAAAAAATAATGATCCCACTATTCCACTGTCTAAAATGAACAGTAAATAGTATTGCTGGAATTGCTGTTCTTGTGTTGTTAAACTTCATCTGTCTTACCAAACATGACATAGTGCCTTTCAGACCTGGCCTAGCCATCGGACAAGTTGGGCAAGTGCCTAGTGTGCTGCGGTGAAGAAGGGCCGAGTGCTGGATGGAGAGGTCAGGGATCAAATCAATCAACTCATCATTTACTTCAATCTACAGTTGCAAGAAAAAGTCTGATCACCATCTAAGTCACAACAATAGACAATCACAGTCTGCTTAAACTAATAACACACAAAGAATGAAATGTTGCCATGTTTTTATTGAACACACCATGTAAACATTCAAAGTGCAGGTGGAAAAAGTATGTGAACCCTTGGATTTAATAACTGGTTGAACCTCCTTTGGCAGCAATAACTTCAACCAAACGTTTCCTATAGTTGCAGATCAGACGTGCACAACAGTCAGGAGTAATTCTTGACCATTCCTCTTTACAGAACTGTTTCAGTTCAGCAATATTCTTGGGATGTCTGGTGTGAATCGCTTTCTTGAGGTCATGCCACAGCATCTCAATCGGGTTGAGGTCAGGACTCTGACTGGGCCACTTCAGAAGGCGTATTTTCTTCTGTTTAAGCCATTCTGTTGTTGATTTACTTCTATGCTTTGGGTCATTGTCCTGTTGCAACACCCATCTTCTGTTGAGCTTCAGCTGGTAGACATATGGCCTTAAGTTCTCCTGCAAAATGTCTTGATAAACTGGGGAATTAATTTTTCCTTCGATGATAGCAATCCGTCCAGGCCCTGACGCAGCAAAGCAGCCCCAAACCATGATGCTCCCACCACCATACTTCACAGTTGGGATGAGGTTTTGATGTTGGTGTGCTGTGCCTCTTTTTCGCCACAGATAATGTTGTGTATTTCTTCCAAACAACTCAACTTTGGTTTCATCTGTCCACAGAATATTTTGCCAGTACTGCTGTGGAACATCCAGGTGCTCTTGTGCAAACTGTAAACGTGCAGCAATGTTTTGTTTGGACAGCAGTGGCTTCCTCTGTGGTATCCTCCCATGAAATCCATTCTTGTTTAGTGTTTTACGTATTGTAGATTCGTTAACAGGGATGTTAGCATTTGCCAGTGACTTTTGTAAGTCTTTAGCTGACACTCTAGGATTCTTCTTCACCTCATTGAGCAGTCTGTGCTGTGCTCTTGCAGTCATCTTTACAGGATGGCCACTCCTAGGGAGAGTAGCAGCAGTGCTGAACTTTCTCCATTTATAGACAATTTGTCTTACCGTGAAATGATGAACAGCAAGGCTTTTGGAGATACTTGTATAACCCTTTCCAGCTCTTTTGTGCGAGGCTTCTTGTGAAAAGCAAACCCAGAACCGGTGTGTGTTTTTTATAGGGCAGGGCAGCTGTAACCAACACCTCCAATCTCATCTCATTGATTGGACTCCAGTTGGCTTACATCTCACTCCAATTAGCTCTTAGAGATGTCATTAGTCTAGGGGTTCACATACTTTTTCCACCTGCACTGTGAATGTTTACATGGTGTGTTCAATAAAAACATGGAAAAATTGCATTCTTTGTCTGTTATTAGTTTAACCCCTTAAGTCCGGAGGGCGTACTATTACGTCCTTTTAAAAGCGGCTCTAAACGCCGCCGGACGTAATAGTACGCCCTCCGTTTTTTAGTAACTTACCCGGTCGCTGGCGGTCCCACGCCAGCGATCGCGGTTCGGGGGACTCCCAGGGAGCCCCCCGCGGCACGTCCGCCCTCCAGGAGCCCTCCCGGCCATGTGAGAGTGAGGTCCTTGCGAGGACCTCACAATCACATGGCCGGTATAGCTGCCTGCTGCATTGCCAGCAGGGGGACCAACTGTAATGACAGTTGGTCCCCCTGCTGGCTGAAAATCAAATAAAAAATGTTTAAAACAGTGTAAAAATAAATAAATTATATACTTAGATCATATATATATATTATATATATATGATCTAAGTATATATATATACACATATACACACATACACATACACCGTCTAGGTGTATTTTAATATTAATATATATATAATTATATATATATATTAATATCAAATTACACGTAGACTGATACTGATTAAATATATATATAATTATTGTTATATATATATTTATAAATAATTAAAAAAAAATTAATATGTAAATACGTAAAAAAATTAAATAAAAAAAATTATTAAAAATAAAATATTAAAAAATATATAGATGTGTTTTATTTCGTTCTAACTGTATTCTGATATTAATATATATATATTTATATCAAAATACACTTATAACGAAATAATATATATATCTATATACATAAATATATACGTATATATCACTATATATATACCTATATATAAATAAAAATATTTAAAATATATATATATATACGTATATATACACATATGTATATATATACATATATTAATTCTACACATATATTTATGTAATAATTTTACATAATTAGGTATCCTAATTAATTACAATTAGCGGGACCTGCCTGACCACCCATGCCGAAAGTATAGGGAATTTAATTTGCTAGCACTATATTTAACCCTATAACTTTCCAAGACACCATAAAACCTGTACATGGGGGGTACTGTTTTACTCGGGAGACTTCGCTGAACACAAATATTAGTGTTTCAAAACAGTAAAATGTATTACAACCATGATATCGCCAGTAAAAGTGACGTTTTTTGCATTTTTCACGCACAAACAGCACTTACAGGGACGATATTATTGCTGCAATACTTTTTACTGTTTTGAAACACAAATATTTGTGTTCAGCGAAGTCTCCTGAGTACAACAGTACCCCTCATGTACAGGTTTTATGGTGTTTTCAAAAATTACAGCGTCAAATATAAGGCTTGTGTTTAATTTTTTTCACATTAAAATTCGCCAGATTGCTTACGTTGCCTTTATGACCCTATGGTAGCCCAAGAATGAAAATTACCCCTATGATGGCATACCATTTGCAATAGTAGACAACCAAAGGTATTGCAAATGGGGTATGTCCAGTCTTTTTTAGTAGCCACTTAGTCACAAACACTGGCCAAAATTGGCGTTTTTTGCATTTTTCACACACAAACAAATACAAACGCTAACTTTGGCCAGTGTTTGTGACCAAATGGCTACTAAAAAAGACTGGACATCGCTTATTTGCAATACCTTGGGTCGTCTACTATTGCAAATGGTATGCCATTATGGGTGTAAATTTATTTCCTGGGCTACTATACAGTCTCAAAGGCAACGTAACCAATCTGGCGAATTTCAATTTCAAATGTAACACGCTATATTTGACCCTGTAACTTCCCAAAACACCATAAAACCTGTACATAGGGGGTACTGTTTTACACGTGAGACTTTGCTGAATACAAATATGTGTATTTTATTGCAGTAAAAGCAAACAGTATTATGACATTGACAGTTAAAATGTCATGAAGAACGAAAAAAATCAAAAAAAATCTTATTTTCTCCCATTTTTTTCATATTAAATTATGTTTCATAGCCAAATATTTGATATTAAATGAAAGCCCTGTTTCCCCTGAATAAAATGATATATAATAAGGGGGGGTGCATTTAATATGAAAGAGGTGAATTACGGTTGGACAGACATATAGCGCAAATGCCAGGTTTTGTTTACGTTTTGTTTCGTTCACAACTTGTACATTTGGCTGCGGTGTTAAGGGGTTAAGCAGACTGTGATTGTCTATTGTTGTGACTTAGATGATGATCAGATCACATTTTATGACCAATTTGTGCAGAAATCCATATCATTCCAAAGGGTCCACATACTTTTTCTTGCAACTGTATAGTGCTAACCAACAGGTTATTAGATGTGATACACACACACTGCCACACTACACAAATACAAATTTACACAAACCAACATGCTACACAAGTACACCTCCAAATTCACACAGTCACATTATATAAATATAGCTTCACATTTATGCAAAATAGTCAATATGGTGTAGCGCTATATATATATATATATATATATATATATATCTTAAAACAATATACAAAAGTAGTGATGGTATCTGTAACATGTTACCTAAAAAGGAATTAAAAGTCCAATAGTGTAAAATGTTATGGAACCACAAATCAGTGTAGAATATGTATCGAACCACTCACAATATTTTGAGCTATAAGCCTAGCTCACATTTATGCACTCTGACACAGTACACAAATACATCCCCACATTCACACATCCCTGGTGTTAAGTAATGGAGAATAAACATTTTATTTACACACTGCAATCAGATGATGCTCTCGGCCACTGAGCTAGCGCTGCTCTGCAGAGCGTAGCTCAGGAGAGCAAACAGAAGGTTCTCTCGTTAGTAGTGGATGCGGGGACAAGCACCCAGCAAGAATTTAAACTGTTATAAAATGGTTTGATTGCTTACATGGGGGCACCAGCGCACTCCTGGCACCATAACCAGTAAAGCATACTGGTGTGGTTGTGGTGATTGTAGTGTTCTTTTAACGATTTAAAAATTACATCACATCTAGTCAATCTAATTCTGCCAAGACAAAGCCAGACTAAATATTGCAAATGAGGAAAATTTAGTCTATTTCTTCTCTTCTCTGTATGCTTTCTGTGAAGGACAGAGCTCATAACAATGCTTGACAGGGAGCCAATAAGGAGACACCCAGTTGGAGGGTAAAGAAGTGTGTTCATTTTATTTTTCATATCTCGCACATAGATATTTGTTAAATATAATCTAAAAACCTGGAAGTTACCGTTAATTTTAAACATTTGTGACTGTGACTTTCAGCATAGTGCGTAGAGTTATATAATCCATTCAGGAGTGTGTTTTATTTATCTGCCCATTTAAAAGTCTGACCTTTTTCGCTCAATGTACGGAAACAGCTTTTCCAAAGGAACAAAGAACTCAATGCTTGGCAATATTTCTCGATTTTGGCACAGAAGACCAAACAGATCTGAAAGCAGCATCCATGTGCATGGCTTCATATTCAAGACTTATATTTAAATATTTTACACAAACACTTTAATATGTTCTGTTGCTTTTTAAAATCTACCTTCTCATCCGCATTCTGTCTGTGATGTCGAACCTAGACCTCTCTGTTCTTAACTCTCAGCGTGTTATGCATATTTTAACGTTGCCATTTTGGCTTTAATAAACCAATAATAATAATAAATTATATACAGCTCTAGTTTTCTCTACAAATGTCCCTGATGCAGTTATCAATATTTCTATTTTTTTTTTCCTGCTGCAGTCACATAATCTAAATCTTCTCACATATCCTACACAATTATATCTCTGTCCTTCATTGTGATTTACTCTAATGGTTATTATTTTACTGTTCTGGTGTCTAATTGTACCCTCATCTTTTCAGGCTCAATGATTTCTCCTGTGTCTGATGCAGTTTTATCTGATCACTTCATTCCATTAGAATATTTACCTTTTGATAGTTGTCATTTGAATATCTGTAAGAACTATATACATTTTAGCAGTTCATGTGATGTTGCCAGCTTTGTGTGGGTGTCTTGTATGAAATATAGTCCTATACATGTTAATTTTTTTAAATGTATTTATTTTATTTGTATTTTATTGAAAGGTTTCTTTCAGCATACAACAGTGCAATAGTATGGGGAGTATAGTGGATACATGTATATTAGTGCCGGGTGAGTTGAGCTGTCCCCTTGCTCCGGCTTTGCTAGGTCTTGTGAAAGCATTGGAGTTGACACATGTTAACGCTTGTGGTTTCTTTAGTGAAGCTGAACGGTCTGCTCGGCTCTTTGTGCTTTTTGCATCCCCTACTCCCATAGTGTTTTCTTCTAGTGGGGTGTGACCCTTGGCTAATTTGTCCCTTGTGCAGGAGGCTTGTATTTCAAGCCTGTGGAACAGGGTCTCTTGGTCATCTGTTGAGGAGAAAGTGAGTGTTGTGTCCTTGTGAGAGATTTCAAGTGTTCCCCCTGGGGTCCATCTTTACCTGATAGAGTAGTCTTGTAGTTTCTTGGCTACTGGTGCCAGTTTTCTCCTTTCCACCAGGACTATATATGAAAGGTCATTATATATGGCCACTTTGCAATCCTCAAAGGTAACTTTACCCATTGATCTGGATTTGTTCATTATTGCTGTTCGCAATGCTATGTACCTTGTAATGTCGATGGTGTCTCTGGGGACCTCTGCCGGTGCCATCGCTGATTTTCGCACCCGGTAGGAGGACAGGATGAGTGGGGGATCTGTGTCTCCGTTAAGGCCCATATGTGCCGTCATTCACTGGATAAATGGAAGCAGATCTCCCCCTGCAATCTTCTCAGGAATGCCGCATAGGCAAATGTTTTGGCGTCTATGGCGAGTCTCCAAAGAAACTACTGCAACGGTTGGATTTGGGTAGTGAGGTTTTTTTGTTTTGTGTTATTTTGGGTTTGAGTGTCTCTGGCTTCTTCCCTCTCCTCCACAGAATCCAGTCTCTGTTGCAGTTTGCCTACTTCAGTCTAGGTCTCCTTCAGGTCCGCCTTCTAGATTTGTCTCAGGTCTGCCAGGAGCCTCTTAATGTCCCCCTTTGTAGAAGGGGATGAGTCTTCGTCAGAATTAAAGCTGGGGTGCTCTCTACTAGAGCAAGGTGAGGTACAGGGTTCCTCTTCCTCTCCCTGTGAGTCCTCTGAAGCCTCCGAGTCTCTTTGCGCGGTAGGCGCCATCTTGACTGGCGCCAGCGTTGTAGGCCACTCAAATGATAGCCTAATGTCAGGGAGTGCAGGTCTCTCTACCTGAAACTGCCGCTTGTGCTTGCGCCCCATGTTGTCAGCTGTGTGGTGGCGTATAGGTTGTACTTTCAGCTTGCGGTATTCTGCCCTTTTGTCTCTGTTTTTAAGGCCCCGACGGAGCTCCACTTTAACATGTCTGGCTTGGTGCTCGGCCAGCCACGCCCCCCTATACATGTTATTTTTAAAGGGCATGGGATTTATTCATAAAATGTGGAATTGTGGCGAATAGACTAAGGGATTACACATTTTAAAGCCATGTTCTTTTAGATACAGTTCAGGTGTTTTGGCCTAAAAGATATGTCAGTTATTCACAATTCTTAAAGGCACACTATATGTATCAAGACCATCTTAGCTCATTGAAGAGTTCTGGGTGCAGTCTTGGTGTACTGTTCCATTCCCCTTAACCCTGCAATGGTAATTATTGCAGTATTTGATAAACTGCAATAATTACCTTGTAGGGTTAACTCCACCTCTGGTAGACAGCCACTAGAGGGACTTCCAGGTGGTTGTGTGACTTTTGGTCACCTAACTGATGCTGGACGTCCTCACGCTTTGCATGAGGACATCCAGTGCCACCCAAAACCCCATAGGAAAGCATTATACAATGGGGGAGGTCCTAATGTGAGCAATGTTATTGCCGTGCCTGTGCATTAGGCCCCCCACTGGCTGACTTCGGCAGAGGAGGAACAGAGGGACATTGGTACCAGAATTAGGTAAGTGACAGAAGGATTTTTTACGGGGAGGCACGAGGGAAAGGGCACTATAGTGCTAGGAAAACAAATGTTTTCCAAGCACTATACTGTAGTTTCCCTTTAAGTTTTCGATTATTATTATTTGTACACATGCATCAGGAGAAGCAGCCTCTACCATCACAACTTTAGCTTATATTTCCTGCTGAATTTGAGAAGATAGTGAGTATCAGTAGAACCTAGTATTTTTTTATATGTCAGGCAGGCGATTAAGCTGACACAACATCCATGGGTATAAGCCTTTACTGCGTATTAGTACATTGCTACTGGCAGGACTGGCAATAATATTTTTCACCTTGTTAGCATCTTAACACCAGTGGTGAACTTTGTTTTCCACAGTGGGATTTTTGGGGAAAAGCTATTCATGTTAAGATTGTACAACCCAACACTCAGAAGTAGACCAACCCTACGTGAGAACTATAGAAAAGGAGAATGTTAGGGAGTAATACTCCGTATATTATGGCTAACAGAAACACTTCCAAGGAGATGGAGAAACAGACATAGGCCAAAAATGCTGTAAAATGCAACCAATAACTTTAGGGTTCATGATATGAGAAAAATACAAAATTGCAAAATCAAGCCAAGTTACCGGAACAAATAAATCACAGTCAAAAGTCTTGCCAAATTAATACCAAAAACACAGTAAGAAGAAACACACTTAGAATCACAAAAGAACAGCGAGTCCCCAGGAGTTCAAAGTTCAAATTCAAGCTACATTTTCAGGAATTCTGCATCAGTTTGGCAGTGCAGGAAGATGACTAATTATTTGAGCCCAGAATAGTGTTAATTTCATGAAGCTATGCATTACTTTTCTATTGGTTCATAAACCTGTAATCTTAATGAGCTGCAAAAGTCTTAAAGTGAACCTGTTGTAAAAAAAATGAACTTGCCAGAATTCTCTACCATATACATTGAATACACCATTCATCACTAAGACACATGGTGTATTCTATGTAAAATATAAAGATTTACTCACTTTTCCTCCGTTCCTTTTCCTGCTTCATGTAACACTCACCTCCTGGCCATCCCCTGCTCACCTGCACTCCTCATGCACTCCTTTTTGTCATTTATCCTTTTTGTAATATGGAATTTTATTGTCTGTCCCACTGGAATGCATTTTAGTAATATTAAATACAGAAACTACCAATAATTTTCATTTTTTCTTTTTTTATCATAAACCAAGGTCAGGCCACACAGACAGCTGGGAAGAAAGATTATTCTAAAATGGATTGTGGGGTAACCTAAAAGAATTAATAAAGGAGATTGGGTGCTATCTCTCGGTAACATTTCATTTTTTGCCACCTCACCCCTGGCTATGTTTATTTTATGCAGAATAATTCCTTTGATGTAAAGTAATAATGTCAGGATTATAGCCAGGAGGTTGTATCTGATTTGATTTGATATAGTGTGTTTTGTCAGTGATAGAGTTGGGAGGGGCAAAGGCTAGACACAAAAATTAAATTGTAACCAAGGGACACATATTTTCCAACATTTGTCAATATGGATGTTTAGGTAATGCTGTCTGCTTTTCCATCACCATTACCTCATTGATCTTATTGTGTAAATTACTTCTTGCTGAATTACTGCAGGTTATATCCACTTTATTCCGATAAGGCATTTCAAAACAGTTCCAGTGTGGCCGTGCTCAATGACTTCAATCTTATTGTGGAATGTCTTTATTTACATTGAAAGTGACATGGCGCTTTCATTTTAACTTTTTCATCTTTAGTTGAAATACGTTAAAATTGTGATGGTGTACATTTGGTGTCTATCTGGTACACATCACTTTACAAACTCACTGCCACAATCTGTTCTGGATAAGAGGGGGCATGTCATCACTTGTGATAAGCAGCAACAAACGTGAGCAACAAGCTACTAAAATGTCATTTGGAACAAGAACAATGTATCTTATTTACACAGACAGATTTGTAAACACTTTCGCATTATTGCTGTGAAGCCCTGTTATACACTTAGACACACCAACAATATGGGGGGCTCCGAGAGGGGCAGAAAAATAAATATCCCTTCTAAATATGGACATTTGAGAGCTATGAACTATAGATACTGTGTTAAACTTGATTAATCTAAAAACCAGTAATACTCTACTATCCATTTTTTTTTTCATTTGAGAGAAAATGTTTCTATTTTTTATGGTAAGATTTTATCCTTTATATTTACCTTACTTATAACCTAACTTATATAGGTTTTGGCTGTACTACTGTCTTGTTCTTGTAATTACATGTAACCTTGAGAAAACCATAAATGATATCTAACATCTCTGCAATTTCACCAGTCAGGGCTTGTGATGAGTAAGAGGTTTTATCCTCTATCTAAAATGGCTGGTTGTCCTAGGTGTGAGATAACCAGTACTCATAGTTTCAAGGGAAAGAAGTTTAAAAAACAGTTCACCTCCAGTCATTTTTTATAATGATTGAATGCACCGTCAACTTTCTGAAGGTGAAGGAACAGCTTTCCAAACTATGCAGTACTTCCCATCAATGATTTACCCACAATGTGAAACAATATTCAAACTAGGAAACTATTATGTATGAGGAATTGTCTTAAACATTTCATTCTGCTCTAGCTTTGCGTATATAACCTGAACTTAAAAATAAGAAAACAAGTCTGATTTAATTTTTAATTAATCCATTATGCATGGGTTTCATTGGAAGTCTGAACTTCTGCCAGATGTCAATTAGGACATCACTTAGGATGTCCCCAGAAACTTAACATGCATGCAAAAAAAGCACATTATTTTATGTCATAGCCACACAAATGTATCTAAATATGCACAAATGGAAAGATGTAAAGCAGTGCAGTATTTTTTTAAAAACTTCAATGTTTACATAGCAGGGTTAAATCCACCTCTAGTGGGTGGCAGTGTGACAACCACTAGAGGCACATGTGCAGCACTGACTGAGTAAAACTTTGTCACGTAACACCGAAGCCCCTATAGGAAAGTATTGATTCAATTACTCTTTGAGGGCTATTGGACTAGACCATCATGAAGGTGGCCATGCCTGCCTCCTCCATGATGTTGCGGTATGCGGAGAGGTAAACAGCATCGAGGGATGATTGGTGCTGTAAAAGGTTTAATTAGAGCCTTTATTTTGTTTAATAGCAAGTAGGGGGGAGGAGAACCTGTATTATACTATGGATGGAAACACTAAATTATTACCTAACACTTCAGTGTTTCTTTAAAATTCCAAGTCCTACACCACTTGCTTGACCCTTAAAGTAACTCATTACTGCAAGCCTTGAGAGTCCATGGCATACTGACCAGAGGTGAATTTCTATTTGCAGGGCTGAATTGCCACTTGCCAAAGGCTAATGTTGAGTGGACATTTTGAGCCCTGATTATACAATGCAAACTTAAATTAAATTAAAGCTGAAATAGTTTATATTGGTGTCAGTTTATAAATGGATACTCAGCACTTCATCAGTAGAACATTGGGAGGGGGCACAGCCACTCAGAATCAGCCATTATGGTGTTTCGGAGAGAGAATGAATGAATATCTGCTTGTGCTAATGAGTCTAACTGTGTCTCAGAGGATGTGTCATTAATACATATGGATGATGTCACTTGTGCGAGTCTGAGTACTCTTACATTGAGTGGGGTTACTGAATGTTCCCAGAGCTGATTGTGAAGACATTTGGTTATCAGGCAAGAGAAAGACTCATAGGTGCCTCAAATGTTGCAATATAATCTTTAAAAAATGTATGGTCAATGGCTCAGTGCAGTGCTGGACATGTCATTATAATATTCTGTTCTACGGTAGAACATTTTACAGAGCAATATCACTTAATAATGCGAACTTATCATTTTATATTGTGGGTATAAAAAAATTAACCAATCACTCTGCCTGTGGATCGTACATTACATTCTGGAGAAAGTGTTAATGAAGCTCTATGACAGATAAAAGTAATAGACTGCTTGATCATTGAATATTGTCTGCGCAGAGCTCAGTGTGTGATTATTTTAAAGGATATTTGATGGTCATTTAAGAACTGATAGGTTTTTAAGTCTAATACATTAGATTATGAAAGCATATAAGTTATAGAAAGAACTCAATTAACTTTAGAATAGCTTTTTAAAATAACTCCTTGATGAATTCCACTTTACAGCTGATCTATATGTAATCTTAATACAATGTAACATAAATCAGTTATAGTGCTGGTTTAAACAATAACTTGAATAAATGTATGACTCCTTGTGCAAATAATATTTAGTATATATAGCATTCTATCTTTTGCAGGACAGCATGAACTTACAATATCTAATCTTTTATCTCTATATAAACCAGTATATATAAAATAAAGACCTAATTATCTTTCCATAATAACACTAAAGGGAGAGTGTCACGAACGCACTCTACATCAAGAATGTGCGTGACGTAGTTGTGGTGGTAATAGGGTTAAAGTTCAATATTTGTCTGCACTAGACCGGAAATAATGATAAAATCCCCCTTAAAGCCGTCCACACTTAAGGATGATATAACTATTACTATTTTGACGCTGCCACCACCAAGACAATTTATAAATCGGGTGCCTTTGTCCCCAGGGTAACTTAATAATAAAAACCCACCAAATGTAACTTATATACACAATATCTATGTAATTGCATAATACTAATTAGTCTCTTCAGGGAACGTGATTTGTTTACCAAACAAAGGCAGAAATTTAAAAAAGGAATATTTATTATGAGCAAAAATAGTCACAGTGCATACAAAAATAAAGATGACAACCAAATTATTTACATCAACAACAGATAAAAACAAAAGGGATAAAAAAAAAACAGAAGTCCTAATAATTTAATCAAGTTTTCAAGTTTTTTTAATTTAATTTAATCAATCAAGTAAAACTTCTGCCCCAGGGGGTCTCTGGTAAGAAAGATGGTGACTCACTTAGAATTAGATTCTGGCCCCTCAAGCAAGTACAATGTACACTTCAGTATCATTAGAGAGAGACCCTGTGGATTATCAAGCCTTGCCCAGAGGTGGAGACAATGAGTACCTAAAGTAACTATAAGTGACCACCCCCTTGTGTTCCAGACCAACATCAATTCAAATGGAAACATTTGGTTCTATCTCCAAATACTTGCCACAGAAATAATAATTGCATCTATTAATTTATCATTTTTCCATTCCATAGATATGTTACACTTCTTACTTGTGACCCAATATAGCAGACATCCCAATCCCTTGCAAATCATGTTTGATTAGAAGATTGTGCTGGTCACATTCCAAATATAACAAAAATAAGGCTTAATTATTATTCTGTGGGTAAATATTAATGTTTTTTTCTTTTGGATATGATACTGGAACACAAGGCTTGTGTTTTTTCTCTTTTCTTGAAAGCTAATGATCATTAACATACCAAAGAAATCCACTCATCAATTAAAAGGCAAAGGCCACATGACTGAAGTCAGCTAGTTTACATTGGAGCTAGACTTCCAGGCCACTTATGTGTGACTTCTCACACCTTACAGAGCTTTTGATTAATCAAAATAAATGCATATGGTAAACCATCTGCTCCCTTTCATATTCCTATGCAAATCACACTACCCCTTCTGTCATCTGATCTTTACCAAGTAGTCAATTCATATATGCACTACACAAATCACACTAATATTCTATTGTGCAACAATGAATTATACACCCTTGGAGGGACAGGGAGCACATGCACGTAGCAAAGAATTGAACAGTGAGACTTCAGAGACATGATTTATACACAAACACTACTTCATTAAGCTAAAGTTGTTTTGGTGACCATAGTGTTCCTTTACGGTTTATCCTTGTGTCTATGTGGCACAGCAGATTATATATACTGAGCAGATCGGGTCTTTTATCAAGCTTGATAACAGACCCAATTGGGTCAAAATGTTGCTGGATACTGTGTTCCAAATAAAAATGCCTTTTTGGACATTGGAGTGCATGGATCTTCTTTCTCCTATTTGCTGTCAGATGCTGGGCTTGCGGATATAGGTGGGAAGTATGGTGGCATTATGCTTATTGAAGCCAGGAGACTTGACAAAGCTGTGATTTTATGAGGCTTGGGTTCCTGTAGCCTAATCCCCTTGTTTTTAAATGTGGCATAAGTGTTAAAATAGTTATCTTGAATCTGGCAGTCAGTGGAGGTTTCTTCCATTTGGATGTGGTTAATAATCGCGTGAGTTTCATTTGGGCTTTCTGTTGTATATATATGTAATGTAACCAATTTTTTTTCACGATATATATTTATTTATTGTAAATGTTTTGTTATGACTAAAGGGAATCTGTTATTATATAGGTATTGTATATTTTTGGGGCGCACCATTTGTAGCAATGATTGTTGTACTAAATAATGAGTTCCTCTACCAAATAAGGCAGGAAGAAATGCGAGAGGAGAAGTCAAGTGTGAAGGGGGGGGGGGGGGCGGAAGTCTGTATGTCATCTGCTAATGAATAAGCATTGAAGTCATAGACTGAGCCTTGCGGTACACCAACTGAAAGAGTGATGGGTGGTGCGGATGTATAGTTGAATGAGACTGTGTGTATGAGAGCTATGAGAGGGCATTACTAGTAATATCAAAGACAGGGTAGACAGAGGGGTGGGGATGATCGATTTGTATTAAACACGGCAGAGAGATTAAGGAGAATGAGAATGGAAGAGAGCTTAGAATGCTGAGATTGGGAAAGGATTGTATGAACACAAAGGAGTACAGTTTCAGCTGTGCGAGCAGGCCAGAAGCCAGATTGGTTGATCAGTAGAAAATCTTGCTACTGGATGAAGGTGCATAGATCTTTGTGGACAAGACACTCCAAGCTCTGGGAAAAAAATGAGAGGTGAGAGAAGTAGGTAGGAGAAGTAACAACTGCCATTTTGAAGGAATCAGGTAAACAGCCATTAGAGAGAAAATGATTGGGAAAAAAGAGGACAAGTAGAGTAGAGTATCAGGAAGGATGGAATGTAGGTGAGAGTGTGGGATTGGATCAGCAGGGGAGGAGGTAAGGCAGGATGTTTTTGTGATAGTAAGGGTATCATAGTCCAAGATGCTTGTGAAGGAATTGAAGGTAGCTGAAGACGCGGAGATTTAGGTGGAATTCAGGGTGGGAAGGATAATGTAATTGAGAAGTTCAAATCTATATCAGATGTAGTTAAGAGTGGTGGTGAAGAGAGAGAAGAGGAGGGTCCATCTTCCATCTTTGTAGTCCATTTTCTTTGAGAGCATACATACCAACATCCATCCGTTGCGACCCAGCTCCTTTTGGAATATTGGTTATTACTTTGGCAAGTTGGTAATTGTTGACCTATTCATTTATTTAAAATGATCATTGACTTACACTTGTGTGTTGTATTATTTTTGTCTTTTGGTTTTCTTTTTTTTACCCTTTCTTAATTTGTTCCCAATTTTTGTCCCAGAACTTCAATTCTTCTTCTCTCCGCGCCTCCTATGTGTACATAGAGCCTTAGTGCTGATCAATGTAATCAGTTACAGGCCGTAACAGCGGGAAGCTGACTGCAGAGCTTTGTGCCCGCTGATGCCATTGGAACTCTGCTGCCCACTGCTTCTTCCTACTGCAAAGTTTAAAAGCTTTAATGGGCTATAGCGCAGCATGGTGGCAGGGACTGAGACCACCCGAGGGCAAACCCCAACTAAACATAATTTCTCACACTTATTGCATTTCTGCACCTGTATTATGACATTGTTCTTGGAATGTGAACTTGATGACATCAATATTATATAATATTATATAATATAAATGTAAAAGTGGCAACATATTTCTGAGTGCAGATTATTTAAATAGAACATGTTATGTCACAAACCTGCTTACAAGAGCCATGCAGTGGTAGATTAATCTGGGTAAAATGTAGAAGTGGTATCTCTGTCATTTGGTATGAATACTAATATTAAACATTAGACAATGGATGGATTGATAGATAGATAACCAGTGAATTAATATATTTAAAGTAACAGTATTCATTTTATGCTTTGCATAATTAATTTATTTCCTTTCTAGTAACTGAGTGGTAATGAAATCAGTCTCCCAATGTAATTTGTAAATTTAATTCTATCCTAGAAAGCTGAAAGCAGCCAGGGTGTTCTGAAGCAGGCACTGTATTTACAAACCTGGTTTTTTTTTTTATACATAAAGTATTTTTTCTCAAAGTCTTTTGTGATCTTGCGCCACATGGTGAAAAATCAGTTACACGGAGCACAAGGTTTTGAGAATTTGCAATGGATTGTATCATTTTTGTTAACTAGCCAACCTGATGGCACAAACAAACTACTGGGTATTTACTAAAGGTGTGTGTGCATGTAGTCTGCTAATGGCTGATTTAGCACATGTGATTCAGCATATATGTTGCAAATGTTTTACAACTCCAGTATTTAGTCTTTTGAAAAATTGGTTTTTAATTTGCCACAGTTCACCATTTTACGAATACGCTCTATATATCTTGATTTAGGATATACCTCCCAAGTGTCTCTATTTAGGAGCGACAGTCCCTTATTTGGGTCCAAATCCCTCTGCCCCTCATTTCTATCCTAATATCCCTATTTTCCAGGAGCTCCATATTGTTGTTGTATCTAAATGTATAACAGAGCTCCATAGTAATAATACTGACATTAATGTGTGTTATACTAATATTATATAGTATATTATATATACCATTATACTATTATTTATTGTACAACAATAACTTATTTATAAATTATCTGTGCCAATAGCATACATTCTTATTGTTCTAAAATACATTTAAGTTAAATATTAAGCATAAATTGTTATTAGTAAGACACCTTTAATTTCTCAATACAGCCTACTCCAGGCCACACCCCCACTCACACCCCTAACATTAAAGTGTCCCTAGTTGTCCATTTGAAATGTTGGGAAGTATACCACATAATGCGTAAGGATCAGAGTGAAAGATAGTCTGAATAATTCATTATTATTATTTTTTTTGCAATATCGGAAGTTATTTACCTCATATAAGTGTTCTACCAATAATAGAATATTTGCTTCTGTGAAAGATTGTCACCGAGTCTTGCTGTCTGTTTGTCTTTCCAATATACAAGAATATTATAATAATTTATATTACATGTAATATTTTATAGTACCTTCATTAATGAATGGCATCTCTGCTAAGACTTACCTCCAATCACTCTCCGTATTCTACGACTCACAGTTTAATTTGAAATGGTTTAGTCGTACCTATCTTCAGCCTTAGGTGTAATTTAGGGTGGTTTTACTTTGCTGCAAATCTTTTTTTTTTTCTAGAAGAATTTGAGGTAAACTGAGAAAAATGCAACATAAATATTGGGACAAAGCTGCGATGAGACCCAAAGGGTTTTTTTTTTTTTTTTTAACAATTCCCTTAAATGTGATTTTAGTTTAGCCTATTAATATAACTCTCCTTCTCAAGGTAGCAAAGGATAGAACACTTCTCATTAATTTCTGTTTTTCAGAATGGTTAATGTTTTGCTTTTACGGCATAGACTTTTTTTTTTACTGAATAAATATCCCTTTTATTTAGAAGATTGATTATTAGATACATTCTTCTACTGAGTTATTACATTTGTGGTTAAATATACAAAGATCGACAGAATGGCAGAGACACAGACAGACCAAAAAATGAATGGGTTGATTGTAAAAGAATGTTTGTGTTTAATGTTTAATGTGTTTAATGTAACGCTTCAGACAAATTCCTGATAGGAATTCTGCATGCAATACATTCCTATTCAGAAAATACCCTGCTAACTGTTTAAACATGGCGTACACCATGGCGACCATATCTATGAACAATGGGATATTACCCAATTATGCCTCGAGGGCAGTGGAAACATAAAGAGCTAGACTATAAAGTTAGAGAAATCGCTAGCTTCCCCCAGTCGCTCAGTATTGTTTATGACCCTGCCAGTTTAGTATTCTCTTGGCATTCCTGATAAAGTAAATTAGTGCCTTGTATCAAATTAGTATTCATTTTCTAGAATATGATATAAAAAGAGAACTAATCATATTAGTGGCTTTTAGATCACATTAGGCCATACATTTGGAATACATTCTTGCCTGAAATAGCTTTTAAGAGAAGACAGAGAGATGGAGAGAGGCTGCATTAGGGAAGCCGCGTGAAAATCCAAAAAGTAAATGTATTTGGAGGGTGATGGGTTAGCAAGAGCAGAGTGTGTAAACGTGCAAATTACTGGCTAGTAGTATTTTACAGAGAAAATGCAGCAAAATTAGACATTTTAGGTATATATCAAAACGAACATTGAACAGAGCACAGGTTCAATTTGTGCACGTCCGATGAAAGGTTAGGGAGTTTGCTATAATATCTAGATGTCCCACCATTTATCCTAAGAAAGATCTGCCTGTTTCTTACACGTAAATCTACACAGCATAATAACGTGTTTTTCCTTAGAGACTAGAGAGCGTATAATTTCTACATGCAATAGCATACTCCATGTCTAAACAATGAGTATAATCTCTCTGTTATTGTTACCAGAAATTAAATAAAGGGGGGTATTTTAGGAAGTACCATTATTGGGACAAACCCTCTAACATTCTTCTCTCCATGTCCCACCCATTTATCAGGACTCTTGTAGTTGGTAAGAACATATGAACTCCCATCTACTACTTGAATATATTTTTTGTCCCTGAATTGAATTTTATTTTGTGACATTTGATTTTGATGGGTGGTATATTTGGCCCAGCTGTTAAAGTGGATTTGGGTTTAATACTTCTCACATGGGTTTTTTTTTAACCCCTTAAGGACCAAACTTCTGGAATAAAAGGGAATCATGACATGTCACACATGTCATGTGTCCTTAAGGGGCTAAACAAGGGTTAGAAACATTTTGTGCTATTTCTAACGTACCGCTAGATTCCAAGCTCTGATGAAAGGAGCAAGAAGCAGGTTTTGTGGTGATAAAATCCATTGATTTAGTTAAAACGAAATAAACCTGCGTTAACTACCTTAAAGGGGCATAATACACACCAGAACAAATACAGCGTAATAACACCTATAGTGGCAGTCACTCAGACGAATCACAGAGGTTTACTGACATTCAGCGCATCTCTATGAGGATTGCATGCAAAACCTATATTTTACACTGAAAATATAGGCTTTTGCAAATCAAATTCATTTACCTGTTAAATGGGCCTGTTGGATCTTAAAGCTTAAAGCTGTTGCAAAATTACTTTCTTTTTACTACTATTTGCCCGCTACCAGCACTTTCCGCTAGTGGGAAAATTATTAATAAAATCAATATGCCCCCCACATTAGTATAAGAAAGATTTTTAGTTTTTAACTACCCTTACCTCCGGTGGGGGTATGTACACCCATCTCGAGAGAAGTGGTATATGTATACCAGAGCACTCTGATTTGTTGGCTTACAAGCTCTAGTAAAGGGAGCTAAACGAAGGTTTCTGATCATAAAATCCAATGATTTAGTTACCTTTTAAAGAACCTGCAGTGATTACCTTAATGGGTCTTCTAGCTCCCACTGCAAGATACAAATAAGGTAAGGCTCAAATGTTTTTTAACCCTTTATTTTCCAGGGGGCATGATGTAGGGGGGAGGGGGGGATGCGATGGAGGAAATGGCTTGGGCATGGAACACTTTCGTGTTAGGAATTCAGTGTTCCTTTAATATTATATTTAGAGGCCACATACACCACTAACGGGTGGGGACATCATCTTCGCTCATTTATTATATTTATAGTCCACACCTGCTGACCATGGGTGGGGCTCTGGGGTGACGCTAGGTCCTCCCTGTTTATTATTTATCGTGGGAGCAATGGAGTCATTTGGTTGCCCGCTGTTTTATTGTAATAGCATGGGGTGATGGTCAGTGATCTGTCCACTCCTGTTCTTTAATTTGAAGCACCCCGCACCAAATGTCCACAGGGGATAACTGTGACAGGTCCCCACTGTACAATACTTGTGCCTAGTTGCTTGTATTTTATGACAGGAGGAAACCATTGGCTGCTCGCTGTTTAATGGGCATGTCCACACGCACGGCATGACACAGGTTTAAGACCTCTCTTATACTAATATGGTGGTCATATTGATCCCCATAGACTTTGTTTTTCTTTCTTTTTTAATGACTAACAAAGGTGGAAAGTCTGAAAAAAAGACTATTTTTGACTGGTATTGCCCCATCCATATTATTTTGAGGATTTATAGTGCTTTTGAGATTTTCATTTAATATATTACTAGAATGTGTTTGTCAATGGCATTGATAAGTTATTCAGCTTGGTATAGGCAATAATGTATACATAAAGAATTACTTTTTCCCACAAAGTTAGCAACCGACCATATGTTCAAAATTATCATCTGTGAAATGATCCCACATGCAGTCTAAATGTAAGCATAATTAATTATTCATTTTCATTTAGATAATAAAGAAAACCAGTGGATGGTAACCCCCCGCCCCCCCCCTCCCCCCCCAAACTCCCCCCCCCAAAAAACAAACATGGAAGTAGAAATGAGTGTGAGTCAGAGATAACAATATTGCTCATTTTACCGGAGTACCATTAGGAAAAATATGTAAAAATAAGGATCTTGTCAAGTCTGGAGTTTGTGGGGCAAATGTGCGGATAATGTTCAGTCCATCTCAGGGATGTGTTGGCAGCACAAGGAACCAAGTAGGATAATTACATAAAAATACTGTGTTCTGTGTTATGACGACTCAGTTGATATTACATGGTCTGCAAGTTAACTCTAGCTGGTATTCATATCTCCTAAGTATCTCTATTTAGTTGGAGCAAGCCCCATTTTGTGCCTAAATCCCTCTGTCCCTCTTTTCTTTCCCAATTTCACTCTTTTCTAGGAGCTCCATATTCCTTGTGTGTCTGAGTGTATAACAGAGCTCAACTGTAATACTACTCCCAGTAATGTGTCTTTAAACTATAATAAATGTGTTTAGAAATCAGTCTGTGTAAATAGGATACATTGTTCATGTTCTAAATAACATTTTAGTTGCACACATTGTTACACTTGGGAATTGTTATAGACAACAAACTATGCAACAATGTGCAATGTCAATCAGCAGTGGCCAAGGCCAGTAAGGTATTGTCATGCATGAAAAAGGGCATTCATTCTCGGGACGAGAATATCATTTTGCCTCTTTATAAATCACTGGTAAGACCACATATTGAATATGCTGTGCAATTTTGGGCACCTGTTCTAAAGAAGGATATCATGGCACTAGAAAAAGTGCAGAGGCGGGCTACAAAATTAATAAAAGGAATGGAACATATCAGCTATGGAGAAAGGTTAACAAATTTAAACCTATTTAGTTTAGAAAAACGTCGCCTGAGAGGGGATATGATAACATTATACAAATATATTTGGGGCCAATACAAACCATTGTGTGGAAATCTATTCACAAACCGGACTTTACATAGGACACCAGGCCATGCTTTTAGACTGAAAGAAAGAAGATTTCGTCTAAGGCAAAGGAAAGGTTTTTTTACTGTAAGAACAATCAGGATGTGGAATTATCTGCCTGAAGAAGTGGTTTTATCAGAGTCCATACAGATGTTCAAACAGCTACTAGATGCATACTTGCAAAGACAGAATATTCAAGGATATAATCTTTCAATATAGGGTAATAACTGCTTGATCCAAGGATAAATCTGACTGCCATTCTGGGGTCAAGAAGGATTTTTTTTTTCTAGCTTGTTGCAAAATTGTGCTTCAAACTGTTTTTTTTTTTTTTTTGCCTTCTTTTGGATCAACAGCAAAAAAAAATGTGAGGAAGGCTGAACTTGATGGACGCAAGTCTCTTTTCAGCTATGTAACTATGTAACTATGTAATTAGTAAGTCATCTAAAATTTCTCAGGATAGCACCAACCACACCCCCAAATACACCCCTAAAAAAAGTGTTCCTCTTTGTCCACATGTTGGGAGGTATATGTGCAAAGTCTGTATATTGATATGTAGACAAAAGTGTCTATAACTAATAGTCTAATTAAATGCACTGTTCCTATATCATAAGTGACACATAAACATAAATATACATTATGATTATTATGCTGTTTTAACCATTTTGGGCAATATCTGCCCTATTTATTATTATTATTATTATTATTATCTTTTACTTACTGGGGAGACCGGTTCAATATTAAGCAGGTTTCAGATTCACAACTTCCATTGTTTATGTCTGTGCTGATGGAGGATATTCTGTGCTGCATATAAACAGATGAGAATATTCACATTATATCTTGTTTAACCCTCTGGATTTTGAGCAATTCACTGGCTAACCTTCTGATCCATGAAGAACCATGAAGCCATAATAGGTGTCTCTTGCGAATACATCCAGATGTTCTTTGTGTTTAACTTTTTTTTATAATATTGTAAGATTGTTTGAGCAGGGCCTTCTTCACATCAAAATATCCCCTCCGTATAATTGTAAGGAGCTGTGGAATACTTTGGTGCTATATAAATGCTAATAATAATAATAATAATAATAATAATAATAATAATAGGAAATAGGAGAAAGTGATGTATAGAATCCTACAAGGGGAAACTAACATCAGGAGAGCTCCACTGGTATATGAAATGTGGAAGGGGTTGCCTACCTTTAATCAATCTAAGGATAAAAAGGATATGCAAACACAAGGTTCAACTTGAAAAAAGGGAGATCTACTTGATCTACGGTGCCCAGGAGATCCATTATCTTGAGTACTAAATGGCATCTAAGTTCCAGTTCCCCTAGTGTCCGACTGATGGGAAGGTAGTGTAAACGAGGCTAGGGAGAGAGAAAAGGCACAGGGTCCACAGAGAACAATCGACCTGGTAATCTGGTCTAAACAGAGATGAAAAGGCAGACAGTATCTTGGTTTGAATGGCAAAATGAACATAGTGAAAATAAAGTGGGCGTTCATGTTCATATATATAGAGTCATCTTTACATATCTACAAATTTACAAATAGTACGGTAGGGAGCTTACAACGGAAGAATTCCTTAGTGTTGTTTAAGCCCCTTTAATGAAGAGTATTACAAAAAAGCAGAAAAAGAGAATCCCTCATTTAATCCTGCCGGGGATAATTTATTGAGTTTGTAAATCCAAATACAATTCTCTCTGCCGTAGTTTTCGGTCCCAATTTTCTTTACATGGAGGTTGGGGGACTAAGTCAATACCCATGAATCTAATTTTAGTAGCAGAATTAGAATGGTGAGTTTTGAGATGTTGTGAAATTGGTGTCTCCAATGGTCTCCTTAAGGAGTTAACGCGTTCTCTTATGCGAAGCTTGAAGGAATGAAGCGTTTTGCCTACGTACTTCAAACCACATGAATATAACAGGAGGTACACTAGCCCTTTAGTACGGCAGTTAAAGAAAGATTTTGTTAAGAATTCCTCAGAATCACTTCTCTCTGTAAAAGACTTGGTCTGTTTAGCAATATGGGGACATGCACTACAGTGGCCACACTTGTATGTAAACCTTTGTGGATATTGTTTGAAGGGTTTATTTAAGGGGGCCAAATAGCTAGGGACTAGCATGTCTATCAAATTTCTACCCCTGCGTGCTGTCACAGAGGGGAATGGTGTTATAACCTTCTTAATATGGGGATCCAAATTGAGTATTGGCTAAAATCTTTTAGTTTAGTAGATATCCCTTTTTTCAAGTTATACTTTTTGGATATCCTTTTTATCCTTAGATTGATTAAAGGTAGGCCACCCCTTCCTCATTTCATATACCAGTGGAGCTCTCCTGATGTTAGTTTCCCCTTGTAGGATTCTATACATCACTTTCTCCTATTTCCTATTATTTAGCATTTATATAGCACCAAAGTATTCCACAGCTCCTTACAATTATACGGAGGGGATATTTTGATGTGAAGAAGACCCTGCTCAAACAATCTTACAATATTATAAAAAAAAGTTTTCCCTTGTAGGATTCTATACATCACTTTCTCCTATTTCCTGCTTATTAGAGCTCCCTATTAGGTGGTTACAGTGGTGCAGCTCACGAGCCCTTGACTTGTATCCGGATGCCTGACCTGCACTCTGCTTACTTTATTTCTCCATTTTGTGTAATAATAATAATGTTCAATATGGAATTGGCATTGTACCCTATAATCATATGAACAGTTTATGATAGGTGAGCTGTTTTTCTTTTTTTTCTTTCTTTTTTAATTAAAAAAAAAAATTATTGTGGCGTATCCTTGAAATTTAGTGAGTTGTAGTGAGTATAACTCATTGTGATGTCAGAAAAAAAGAAACCATCCATTTGGATTCATAGCGGTCAAGTTTGTATCATCTTATAATGAATTATGAAGTTAGGAGAAGCTAAGAATTTCAAGATCCATTTGGCTTGTGAAATACAATTTGGATCTTTGAAGCTTGTATCTGAGCTAGATATAGGAGTGTAAACTAGACATCGTTGAAAAGCCCAAGATATAGAAGAACTACAGTTTTGGTGTTGTGATGAAAACTGGAAAGATGAGATGTGTGGAATTATGATTGATTGTAGTGCGATACGTGTATGTTCCCACTCTAGCAATAGGCAACCACTTTTGTAATACCATAACACTCTGGTTTGGTTCTAGGTGTTATGTCGTAGACGTGTTGGCTTGACTAGATCCCCAGCATCGACTGGGAATGCATCTTTTATTAAAAGAAAATGCTAAATAAAAATTCACAAATGTTTTCAGATTAGAGACTTCAAAACAGTCATAAGGGAGATATCTCAGCAATCACCAGACGGTTGTCTGTTTGAATAATGCATATACACTGGGGCCCCCGGGAGCCTTTGTATAGTTCCATCAGTCCAAATTTGGCAAAATATGCAGAGTTGCATTAATTTATACAGACTGTTTTATTTAATGTCTGTTTTATTACTTGCTATATAGGAGATACTTTATTGAAATATCTGCAAACAGACATTTTCTGCAACTGGAGGTTCACCACTTCATTGTGTGCCTATTCCAGACACATTTTTATTCCAAACTGAATTGCAACAATCACTTTGTACTAATGGTACTTTAGAACCCTGTATCTGTGTTTGCAGCTATGACACAAGTTCCCTTATAGAAATATATGAGGGACCCTTTCTTGGAAGGGTTGTCTTGTACAGCATACACTATACAAGTACTTGTACTAATTATCAGAGGTGGAGTGATAAAGTGGTGGAGGGATACAAATTATCAGAGTTGGAGTGATACAAATTATCAAAGGTGGAGGGATACTAATTATCAGAGGTGGAGGGATACTAACTATCAGAGCTGAAGGGATACAAATTATCAGAAGTGAAGGGATACAGAGCAGTAGTTCCAGGACGTGCTGGGTTATAGCAACTTCTAGAATCAGACATTTTGGGTATAGTGTACACATATCCAGTTAGTTTGTTGTTACAGTACTTATTTGTACTTTATTGGCTTTAATTGGTTAACAAGGTTTTGTTAATAAAAGTTTGGTGACTTTGCTTCCACACATCATGTACTCAGGGGAGATTTCTGTGTTTTTATTTCTGTTCATGCACAAAATACATTTAAATTCTTGGAGGTATTAGTTAAAGAGACACTCCACTGATTAAATACCAATAAATAAACAAATAAATCAAGGTTTAGTAGACATACCCCAATTAAAGCATGTATGCATTTATTCATTTGGAGTTATAGCTAAAAACATCTTGCAAAATCTGCAGTTCTTTTGTCTGCCGTCTTTGCAAGCTGTCCCCTCTAACTCCGACCAGACTTTCTGTGGCTGTCCAATCACATACTTCCCAATAGATATCAATGAGAAGTCTTTTCAAAGCAGGTGCTCTGGGGAATTATCTGCTTTTGAGTCTAGTTCCACTGAGTTAACCAAACCAGGAAGTAACATGATCGGCTGTCTGACTGATATCCAAGGGGGTGTAATGAAGTTAATTTATAAAAGTGCCAATTTCTATACACATCTAGGCCTTAGTATGTTCTTGGCAGTTTGTAAAAGGTAAATGTTCATTACCTGAATAAATACTTTGATATGTTCTTCATCATCATCATCATCATCATTATTATTATTGTGTGCAAATGAAGCAAAAATATTTGTATATTCTGCTAACTTCATGTATCTCTGGGGAACGTTTCAGAATCTCAGCTACAGACTAAGCAGAGTAGTACAGTAAGTAGCATAGCGTTATCTGGAATGTAATAGATCACATATTAAAGGAAGACTAACTTTTATGATTAGTAGGAATGTGTTCTAATGCTCTAGAACAGGCTTCCCCAAACTACGGCCCTCCAGATGTTGCTGAACTACAGCTCCCATGATTCGCAGCCTATCTATTTAATTCATAGAATCGTGGGAGTTGTAGTACAGCAACATCTGGAGGGACGGAGTTTGGGGAAGCCTGCTCTAGAACTCTTCTTCTTAATCTATAGTCAAGTCAAAGGGCAGCGTTCTTCAGAAAATACTGTACTATTTAGTCAATCAGAAACAAACAGTTGGAAATAGGCCTGGGCATTTAATAACTCACCTGCATAATGTAAGCATACACAAGGAAGCAAATGTCTGACCAGTCAGGACGAGTGATAAAGGGGAGTGTAATGGTTACAGTTAAACATCATTAAGTGATTAAGCACCACGTAGGTTTAGAGCAGGGGTCCTCAAACTCCGGCCTCCCAGATGTTGCTGAACTACAACTCCCATGATTCTCTGGCTATTTATGTAATTCAAAGAATCATGGGAGTTGTAGTTCAGCAACATCTGGGGGGCCGGAGTTTGAGGACCCCTGGTTTAGAGCATTTGGATGGGGCTACAATATAATGACATAAGCAGTCCAAATAGCATATTTAATGAGCTTGTGTGCATGTTTTTTTCCCCTGGTTATAGAAATAGGATAACAGAAACCCAGGAAGGAAACATGTAAATAAAACTATTAAACAGATTATGGCTGGGAATTTAATAGTCCACAATAGCTGAAATGGAAAAATTCTTCCACTCTGCTATTTTTTTAATTCTATTTCAGATTAGTGGTTATGGTGTCAGGGTGTCACCTGACCCTGTCCAAGCTTTTAAGAATCAAACTGTTTTCTAATGGTTTAACACTTACCTGGGTGCTTGTGGTCCGGCCCCTCTACACAGATATTTCTGAAGTGGAAGTAACTCATTTTCTCATTAGCAAATAGCAATATAGTTTCCATTCTTCTTTGGATGGAATTCATTGGCTGAAGGAGTCAGTAGAACAAAGTTGGAAAACATTTTTTTGCTAAAGTGGAAGAGGAACTTTGCATTGTAATGATTATGATACTTACAGTGCTCGTTTGATTAATAACTCTGCATGTAATATTTTTTAATTTATGACAGGTAAACTTTAAAGATACATAGGCCAGTTAAAGGAACACTATAAGCACCCAGACTACTTCAGCTCATTGAAGGGGTCTAGGTGCAGTGCCCCTGCCAGTTTAACCCTGCAATTGTAATTTTACCAGACTGCACTAGAAGAGCTTCTGGGTCGTTAGGTGACTTTTGGTAACCAAACTGACTCTGTGTCAGGATCGGGACAGGGATCCAACACGCAAAGTACAAACAGGTACAGGGTACGTATACCGGTCCTTAGAATGGCCGGGCTAACGTACAGAGAGTATAGAGAATGGTCAGAGACAAGCCGAGGTCGAGGGAACGAGAAGACAGGTAAGCGAGGAACAAGCCGGGTCAAGGATAACGGAGGTAAACAGAGTAAGGAAACAAGCCGGGTCGAAACCAAAAGGATAACTGAGAAACACCAGAGCACTGTGTGACTAGACAGGCTAGAACCACGACAGGGCAATGAGCAACAGGGCGAAGTATGTTTAAATACCCTGGCTAGAGAGGATAGACACGCCTCCGACGAAACCTGATTAGTCTGTCTCGGACTGAGTGACAGGTCGTTCCGGATTGGCGTGATGACGTCGGCCTCCGGGCACCATGCTACAAAAGGAAGAGACTCCCTCGCGGCCGGCGTTTGTGTGACCGGGTCGACCGCGAGGAACAGAGGAAACATGGCGTCCGGACGGATGAACGTCTAAGTCTCTACCTCTCTCGGAGGTAGAGACTTCAGGTACCCTGACAGTACCCCCCCCCCTCAGATACGCCCACCGGGCGGAAAGAACCGGGACGAGATGGAAAGCGAGAGTGATACGCCCTGCGGAGACGAGGAGCATGAACATCCTCCTGAGGTACCCAACTCCTCTCCTCAGGACCGTATCCCTTCCAATCGACCAGATATTGTACTTTCCCCCGGGAGATACGAGAATCAATAATAGAGTTAACCTCATACTCCTCCTGACCCTCCACCTGAACAGGACAAGGAGGGGCTGTTGTGGAGGAGAACCTGTTACAAATAAGAGGTTTCAGCAACGACACATGAAACGAGTTAGGGATGCGTAAGGTATCAGGAAGAGCTAGACGATACGCAACTGGATTGATACGAGACAACACCCTGTAAGGTCCAATATAACGGGGAGCGAACTTCATGGAGGGCACCTTTAAACGGATGTTCCTCGTGCTCAACCATACCCTATCACCCGGAACAAAGAGCGGAGCCGCCCTTCTACGTTTATCAGCATGTTTCTTAACCAGCATAGAATTGTGCGTAAGGATTTGCCGAGTTTGATCCCACAACTTCCTCAAATTAGCAACATGAACATCAACCGACGGCACCCCCTGGGAAGGAGAAGCCGAAGGAAGAATAGACGGGTGAAAGCCATAATTCATGAAGAAGGGGCTTGAATGAGTAGAATCGCAAACGAGATTGTTGTGTGCAAACTCTGCCCAAGGAATCAAACCGACCCAATCATCCTGGTGTTCGGAAACAAAACATCGCAAATATTGTTCAATTTTCTGGTTGGTACGTTCAGCAGCTCCATTAGACTGAGGGTGATAGGCAGAAGAAAAGTTCAATTTGATACCAAGTTGCGAACAGAAGGACCTCCAAAAACGGGAAATAAATTGGGAACCTCTGTCAGACACAATTTGAGAGGGTATCCCATGTAGGCGAAAAATCTCCCTAGCGAATATCTCGGCCAATTCGGGAGAAGATGGAAGTTTAGGCAGAGGAATGAAGTGTGCCATCTTAGTGAATCTGTCAACCACGGTGAGGATAACAGTCTGTTTTTTAGAGATAGGTAGATCGACAATAAAGTCCATGGCCAAGCAGGACCACGGCTTCTCTGGAACTTCTAAGGGGTGCAGGAATCCACAAGGAAGCGTATGAGGTTGTTTGGTCTTAGTACAAACCTCACATGCAGCGATGAAATCTTTAGTATCCCTACGTAAAGCAGGCCACCAGAAATCCTTAGAGATCAACGCAAAAGTCTTGCGAATACCAGGATGTCCCGCCATCTTGCTGTTATGGAAACACTGCAACAGTTCCAGTTGAAGAGCAGGAGGAACGAAATGTCGACCCACAGGAGTCTGTCTAGGTGCTAAATGTTGTAGCTTAACGATCTCGGCCAGTAACGGAGAATGAATCCTGAGATTCGTATTAGCAACAATATTGCATTTCGGAACTATAGAGGAAAGGACCGGCTCAGGTACAGTAGAAGGTTCATACTGGCGAGATAAGGCATCGGCTTTAGAATTTTTTGAACCAGGTCTATAAGTCAGCACATAGTTGAAGTGAGTCAGGAATAAGGACCAACGAGCCTGCCTAGAGGACAGGCGCTTAGCCTCCCCAATGTAGGACAAGTTCTTGTGGTCCGTCAGGATAGTAATAGGGTGTAAGGTTCCCTCTAATAAATGTCTCCATTCCTTTAAGGCTTTAATGACTGCTAAGAGTTCTCTGTCGCCGATGTCATATCTGCTCTCAGGGCCCGAAAGTTTCTTAGAAAAAAAACCACATGGGTGCAATGGTTTATCTACCCCCAATCTTTGTGACAGAACCGCCCCTACTCCTGTCTCAGAGGCATCGACCTCGAGCAGGAACGGTAAGGTCGTATCCGGATGGACTAGTATTGGAGCAGAAGCAAAAAGTTCTTTGAGACTCTTGAAAGCAGCTAGAGCATCAGTAGACCATGTCTTAGTATCCGCCCCTTGTTTGGTCATATTGGTGATGGGCGCAATAATAGACGAGTAGCCCTTAATGAAGCGTCTATAATAATTAGAGAAGCCAATAAATCTCTGAATAGCTTTGAGTCCCTGAGGCAATGGCCAATCTAAAATAGACTGGAGTTTGTCAGGATCCATCTTAAAGCCCTCCCCAGAAATCACGTATCCAAGAAAGTCTATCTGGGTCTGGTCAAAACTGCATTTCTCAAGTTTACAGTACAAACCATGTTGTAAAAGTTTGTGTAATACCTGTCTGACTTGTCGATGGTGGGTCTCAATCTCTTTAGAGTGTATGAGTATGTCATCCAGGTAGACAATAACACAATCATGTTGAAATTCCCTAAGAACTTCGTTAATCAAATCTTGGAAAACTGCAGGTGCGTTACAGAGACCAAAAGGCATGACCGTATACTCATAATGACCATAGCGGGTATTAAACGCTGTCTTCCACTCATGGCCTTGCTGAATTCTCACCAAGTTGTACGCCCCTCTGAGGTCCAACTTGGTGAAAATCTTAGAGCCCTTTAACCGATCAAAGAGTTCTGTAATCAAGGGGATAGGATAGGCATTCCTGATGGTTATTTTATTTAACCCTCGATAATCGATACAAGGTCTGAGTGACCCATCCTTCTTCTTAACAAAAAAGAACCCAGCCCCGGCAGGAGATGAGGATCTCCTGATAAATCCCTTGTCTAAATTCTCCTGAATATACTCCTCTAAAACAGCATTCTCTTTAGTGGATAGAGGGTATACATTGCCCCTAGGAGGCATGGTACCAGGTAATAGGTTAATTTTACAATCAAAGGACCTGTGTGGAGGTAGAGTATCAGCGTTCTTTTTATCGAATACTGCCTTTAAGTCCATGTACAAAGGAGGTATCTGTCTCTCTTTAGGCTGGGTAGTAGTGTCAGGTGTGTAAATTACAGCCAAAGGGGATACCTTCCGTAAACACCTCTCCTGACAACCCTGACCCCACGAGAGTATCTCCCCTAACTCCCAATCGATAGTAGGGTTATGTCTCTTTAACCATGGATACCCCAGGACTATGGGAACGGAAGGGGACGAAATAAGCATAAGAGATATACTCTCCTCGTGTAAGATACCAACAGACAGGCTCATGGATATAGTCTCACGAGTAATAACAGGCTCGAGTAGTGGTCTACCATCAATGGCCTCAACGGCCAAGGGGGTCTCTCTTAACTGGGAAGGAATAGTGTGCTTAGTGGCAAAGGCTTGATCGATAAAATTCTCAGCAGCGCCGGAATCTATCAATGCCACGGTCTTAAGTACTTCCTTCTTCCATGTTAAAGAAACTGGTAGTAAAAGCCTGTGATTTTTGTAATTATGCGTAGAGGACAAAATAGAAACACCCAAGGCCTGTCCTCTAGAGAAACTTAGGTGCGGGCGTTTCCCGAGCGAACAGGACAATTCAGGCGTAAATGACCTCTGACTCCACAATACATACACAATCCCTCCCTTCTCCTGTACAGTCTCTCCTCTTCTGAGAGATGAGTATTGCCTATCTGCATAGGTTCAGGAATTAGTGAGGTATTGGACTCAGGACTTAGAAATGCAGGTGCTAATTTAAAGGCAGGTCTTAGGTTCCTCTCTCGAGTGTTCTGTCTTTCTCTTATACGTTCATCAATACGAGAAATGAACGAAATTAAGTCCTCTAAATTCTCTGGTAGCTCCCTAGTAGCAATTTCGTCAAGGATAACATCTGATAACCCGTTCAAGAATACATCCATATAAGCCTGTTCATTCCACTTAACTTCTGACGCCAGAGACCTGAACTCTAGTGCATAATCCACTAATGTTCGGTTCTCCTGTCTCAGGCGCAACAGTAATCTGGCTGCATTGACCTTTCTACCAGGGGGGTCAAAAGTTCTTCTAAAAGCAGCTACAAAGGCAGTATAATTGTATACCAACGGGTTATCGTTCTCCCATAATGGGTTAGCCCATCTCAGAGCTTTCTCAATGAGTAAGGTGATAATAAACCCAACCTTTGCCCTATCGGTAGGATAGGAGCGAGGTTGCAATTCAAAGTGAATGCTGATCTGGTTTAAAAAACCACGACACTTCTCAGGTGACCCACCATAACGTACAGGTGGAGTAACACGGGAAGAGGCACCTACAGTAGCTACCTCTAGGCCTGAACCTACAGAGGAAATAGGAGTAGGACGCGTCTCCTCTGGAGGATTATTAGCACGAGACAACAATGCCTGTAGTGCTAAGGCCATTTGGTCCATTCTGTGTTCCATGGCGTCAAACCTGGAATCAGAGGAACCAACCTGACTGTTTGTACCTGCAGGATCCATTGGCCCTGTCGTAATGTCAGGATCGGGACAGGGATCCAACACGCAAAGTACAAACAGGTACAGGGTACGTATACCGGTCCTTAGAATGGCCGGGCTAACGTACAGAGAGTATAGAGAATGGTCAGAGACAAGCCGAGGTCGAGGGAACGAGAAGACAGGTAAGCGAGGAACAAGCCGGGTCAAGGATAACGGAGGTAAACAGAGTAAGGAAACAAGCCGGGTCGAAACCAAAAGGATAACTGAGAAACACCAGAGCACTGTGTGACTAGACAGGCTAGAACCACGACAGGGCAATGAGCAACAGGGCGAAGTATGTTTAAATACCCTGGCTAGAGAGGATAGACACGCCTCCGACGAAACCTGATTAGTCTGTCTCGGACTGAGTGACAGGTCGTTCCGGATTGGCGTGATGACGTCGGCCTCCGGGCACCATGCTACAAAAGGAAGAGACTCCCTCGCGGCCGGCGTTTGTGTGACCGGGTCGACCGCGAGGAACAGAGGAAACATGGCGTCCGGACGGATGAACGTCTAAGTCTCTACCTCTCTCGGAGGTAGAGACTTCAGGTACCCTGACACTCTGGACATCTTCAGCCTCTGCATGAGGGCATCCATCATCAGCTTTCCTATGGGGTAGTCCTAATGCGAGTGCGGAGAAGAAGCGGAGCTGGGTTTAGTAAGTGACAGAAGATTTTTTAGTCCTTTCTGCACTGTGTGGGTGGAGGGTGCGAGCAAGGGGGCACTATAGGGTACAATAGTGCTAGGAATACAACTTTGTAATCTGAGCACTATATTTTTTCCTTTAAAGGATCACTATAGGGTCAGGAACACAAACATGTATTCCTGACCCTATAGGGTTAAAACCACCATCTAGCCCCCCCTGGGCCCCTCATGCCTCCATAAATATAGCAAAATCTTACTGTATTCAAGCCTGAAGCTGTAACTCTGCATGCTGTTTGCCTCAGAAAAAAAAACAAGCAGTCTGCTGACATCATCAGAAGTGGTAGCCTGAACCAATTGGCTGAGACTGTCAAAGAGGCAAATCAGGAGCAGAGCCAGCATGATTCAAACATAGCCCTGGCCAACGAGCATCTCCTCATAGAGATGAATTGAATCAATGAATCTCTATGAGGAAAGTTCAGTGTCTGCATGCAGAGGGAGGAGAGACTGAATGTTTGGATGCATTTTAGGCAGCTATGATCCAGGAAGGATCTCTAACAGCTATCCGAGGAGTGGCCAGTGAAGTTATCACTAGGCTGTAATGTAAACACTGCATTTTCTCTGAAAAGACAGTGTTTACAGCAAAAAGCCTGAAGGTAATGATTCTACTCACCAGAACAAATTCAATAAGCTGTAGTTGTTCTGGTGACTATAGTGTCCCTTTAACTAATATGTGATAATATCCAACTCGGCTATAATCACAGCTGTTATATACCAAATTGTATTATTTGGATTTCAGTTCACTACAAATAGTTGTTTAGTGAATAAAGTTCATTTTTTTATTTTTTTTTCAAATGATACTTCCCTTTTAAGATACTCCTAACACATAAATTGAATATGCCCTCACAAGGGAAGTAGGTAAAATATTATTGTGCCATATATTTAATGTTTTTCATCAGGTTTTCTAAGGCAGATAAAATGCCAGTTCTCTTGAGTATTCCCGCTGATATAACTAAAGGATTTTATCAGTAATACAGATACAGATGTTCAAACAGCTACTAGATGCATACTTGCAAAGACAGAATATTCAAGGATATAATCTTTCAATGTAGGGTAATAACTGCTTGATTCAAGGATAAATCTGACTGCCATTCTGGGGTCAAGAAGGAATTTTTTGTCCTAGCTTGTTGCAAAATTGTGCTTCAAACTGGGTTTTTTTCTTTTTTTTTTTTTTTTTTTTTTTTCTTTTCTTTTGGATCAACAGCAAAAAACAGGTGTGAGGAAGGCTGAACTTGATGGACGCAAGTCTCTTTTCAGCTATCTAACTATGTAACTATGTAACTATGTAAGTAATCGGGCACATTTACCCTAAAACGAAATACACTGAGATTTATTGTTCCCTGCTGCTTAGTAGAGCTCAGATGCAAGGTTTAAACTGATCTACAACTGGCAGCAAAATAGCATCCTCCTAGTCCTGTCATATTAGCAATTTTCCATCACGTCTTGTCACTATAATATTGCATTTAAATTTCCTGTAATGTGATGAGAAAGTTACTCGTTGGGAATGGCTGTAGATTTGCGTTATTGAAAACATGTATTAATAAGATGTTATAACAAATCAACTGTATGGAACGACAGTAACTAATCTAATATGACATGTATGGTAGGAATAAAAAGTTGCAATTTTCTTATTAAAGTGGAGCTGTCACTTTCCTAAAGCCTACATTTTATGGTTGGGTATACTTAAAGAGCCACTAACCATTAAAATGTCTTGTTTTTTTGGGGGGTTTTTTTTTTATTTACTTTAATCACTTCACTACCAGTGATACACAAATATGCAGAGTGGTTATTCAATAAACACTGAATTAATAGTGAATAGAAAGCTGTATGGCAAAATTCTGGGTAACCTAGTCAAGCTGTGAATACAGTAGAGTCTCCGAATTTTCCAACTTAGCTATTTTTGCATGCATATTTCCATGTTCTGCTGGAATTGTGTGAATCTGCATTCTCTAAATTATTTACAGATTCCTTAAAACTACCCATGAATAAAAAAAATGCGACTACTAATATTTATTTTTTTACTTTCTCACTTCCTCCGTACCTTATTCTAAAATGTATGCCCCTTTTTCTCCGACACTGTTGGACAAATTGCAAGGCAATGTGTGCAGTATAATATCAAATGATTAATGAATAAATTACAAGACAAAAGCTGGTAAATGTATGATAGCTCTGCATAACATGTTTCAAATGCATCACATATTTCAAATACATTTGGTGATTTGTGCTTTCTTCCCCCCCCCCCCCCCCCCCCAAGAAATGTATACCAATTATTTTTTTTTCTTTTCTTTTTTCCCATGGAGAAGGTGGCAGGCATGCTTTGCTCCTTTGCCGATAAACATGTTTGGGGATTATTTATAAAGAGTTTTGAAATGGAGATTTCTTTTCCTACTTATATTGCTCCAAACACCTTGGTGTTTAGGGAACAGACTCCACGTTCTGAAACTAGAACTGTCACAGTGAATTTTATACTGATTGCTCCACTGTACAACTGCACAGTCATTTCTCCTTATAAATACCTCATTCAGTTTTACATAACATCAAAAGATATATTAACTCTTATTTTAAATCTTTAGTTTAGAAAAACGTCACCTGAGAGGGGATATGATAACATTATACAAATATATCTGTGACCAATACAAACCATTGTGTGGAAATCTATTCACAAACCGGACTTTACATAGGACACAATGTCATGCGTTTAGACTGGAAGAAAGAAGATTTTGTCTAAGGCAAAGAAAAGGTTTTTTTTTTTACTGTAAGAACAATAAGGATGTGGAATTCTCTGCCTGAAGAAGGGGTTTTATCAGAGTCCATACAGATGTTCAAAGAGCAACTAGATGCATACTTGCAAAAAGAGAATTTTCAAGGATATAATTTTTCAATGTAGAGTAATAACGGCTTGATCCAAGGATAAATCTGACTCATTCTGGGGTCTAGAAGGAATTTTCTTCCTAGTTTGTGGCAAAATTGGAAGTGCTTCAAACTGTTTTTTTTTCCTTCTTTTGGATCAACAGCAAAAGACATATGTGAGGAAGGCTGAACTTGATGGACGCAAGTCTCTTTTCAGCTATGTAACTATGTAACTATTTATTCTTCATCCGTTTCTTGTTTAACCGAGCACCCCTTGTAGATAGAAGCATGCATGCTGACAGCTTGTCCCCAAGATTATAATTTAAAGATTACATGCTGTTTTTATAACAATTCCAAGTGCACTTTAAAAATACATTTCACTTCTATTAAAGGATTATATATAAATAACACAGACACACAAAGTGTACCTGCTGGCAAAAAAGACGAAAAATCTGATGTGTGTTAACACTTTTACAAAGATTCAGCAGTTCTTCATAAATACATTTCAGCCAGTATTGCCATTTTTAAAGTGCCATGGAAATTCATGTAAAGCGTATCATAAAAAAAATTAAAGGGGCACTGTTAGTTACATAACTATTACAGCACGGTGCAGAATGTATGTTGACAAGAGTCTTTGGGTACCTTTACCCTGCTTTATATCAAGCTGTTAAGAAGCAGTTTGCCGGAGAAAAAAGGGCTTTTCACTGTACCTTGGGGTTTCATCAACCTTAGCTGCACTAATAATAGTGTATTATAAATAGAATTTATACTTCAGTTGTGTTCCACCTAGGAAACATTTAATGTCTGGCAGTGCTGGGTGCAGGTTAATTCAGCTCACTCACTTAATGGTTTGACAACATCCAGGGACTCTATGCATTGCAACATAACCACTACACAATGCTGTACTGGTTATGATACATACAGTTTTCCTTTAAGATCACTATGAGACAAATTCATGCATGCTCATTATATACAATTAACTGTAGAAAAACGTTCAGTATATTAGAGAAAATGAGAAAATGAGAACCATTCACACCGACTGATTTCTAAAAACTTTTATTGTAGTTTAAAGACGTTACTATAAAGTTTATTGGTGTGGCGCTCTGTTATACATTCAGACACACCACCAATATGGAGCTCCTGGAAAAAGGACATTAGGATAGAAAAGAGGGACAGAGGGTTTGCCACGGACTCCTGCCCACCATCTGTTGTCCAGGGACACTGTCTGGGACACTGTTTGGGAGTTACCCTGCCCAGCCGCCACTAGTAGCTTTCTCTGGGTGCCCCTGGTTTGGCACTTTCCCTTCGTGCAAATAGAACTGAACGCTGGCTCACTGGCGGCCGTTCGCATGAACCAAATCCACGAATAGTCCCAGCATTACTTAGCCGCTACAGTTATGGAACTGTTTTCGGCATGAGGTGACCGTTCGGTTCCTAGACAACTTGGTTTGCAGTTTTGAACCACTTTGAAATCAGCTAGGAGAGCGCTTTTTGGAGGGAAGGTGTCTGAGACTAAGGGGAACAAACTCTACCTAAGAGCCAGGTGGAGCACCCCGTATTGCGGCTGCAGGAGCTCCCGAAATTTGACCGGCAAAAGCACTAAACGCCCTGGAACTATTTTGGGCATAGGACCACGTGTGCGGCCAGTCAGAACTTTAACACAGTGGTGTTTCCCCTACACTGCATGGATCTGACCACTATTAGGAGAACTTGGGTGCTCAGATCTGGGCCATTTAACAATGTATATTTTGTGGGGCTATTTTATGTTTTTATTATGTTTTGGGGTATTTTTATGTTTTATATTTTTATGTTTGCATCTCTGTTTCTGGGAGATAATTAGCTTAGCGGTCTTTAACGCAATTATCTCCCAGGCCCAGAGATTCCTGGGAGGGGCGTGTGGTGAAGACAATGGAGACCCCCTGCTGGGGTCAGTGTATAAAACGGCTGTGTTTGGATGCATTAAACTAGGTATACTCCCAGAACGATGTGTCGTCTAGTTACTGGGAGGGGAAGGGCTATAGAAATGTTGTTTTCTTGTTTCCTGTCGTCACAGTCATTGCTGTTCATTGTTATTTCATTGTTATTCAGTCAGTATCTGTTATAAAATAAAATGCATATAGTAGAGCAGCGGCTGGATTTGAATATGCCATTTGACTTTCTGTATTACTGCATTAAGAATGTTCCCCACTGAGCGGAATAGCAAGGTTTGGTATATTAATCGGTGTGTTGGAGAATTAGTGTTCCAAGGGTTATTTATACCACAAATACACATTACAAAGTGAATTCCCATGGCGCAATTTGGAGGAAGATTTTATAGAAACCTATTTGGAGTCCAGCGGGTTCTCGATTATAAATTACTTTATTGCAAACATATTCCGACTGCTTTGAGATAAAATAAACAATTTCCTGATTTACAACCTTTGCAAAATATCAATTTCTGTCATACGGAGGCAAGTGATTTGAACCAGAACAAAACAGAAATAAACATTAAACAATTATTGGAATTTAGGTTTATTTAAAAAACCAGCAGGGTCGAGAGAACAGGCCACCCATTAGCGAGAAAGAGCTATTGGACTTTTTAACAACCTGCTGTTTCTTGGCTCACAATCCAATGTGGACACTACGAGAGGTGGCAGGCCCGGATGGTATCGATTACAGATGATGCAGCAACAGTGCAATTATATCTCAGTTTGTGCTTTCCTTGATTGTGTCAGAGACTTTCTCTTTTGGTTTTATAGCAATGACTTTGCTAAATCTGCACATATGTATATATTTTGCATGTTATATTCCAGCTTTGAATGCGCAAAGCAAATTGTTGGATGCCTAGATATACAAAAAAGGTATTTGATACCTTTACATACAGATTCATAAATCATAGATTTTTATAGTAAAGTTGTTGGTTATTTGTCTTAATGATATTGAGTAAATTTTTAATTATAGATTGTATAGCATTTTCACGCATGAATGCACATATAAAATGCCTACATATGTGTGTGTGTATATATATATTTATTTATGTGTGTAAAAAGTATTCATACATACTTTTCCCAATAATAGGCTATAGCAGCATTCAACTGAGTATTATATCAATATATTTTATTTTTAGAGTCCCATTTTCTAGCTTATACAGACTAATTCTTACCCTTTTTCATATTTATAACTTTTTCTTATATTGATGTATTATGCATTTTCTTTTAAGATATTTTATATATCCTTTGCCCTTTTATGACATCTTTAGTCTTCTTACTCTATATAAACCTGGGTACCGGTATACGATTTGACATCTTATGATACGTTGAAATGGACATAGTGGACAATAAAGTTTTTTTTGTTTTTGGTTTTTTTATTCTTTATTTTTGTAGTGCGTAAACAGGTTACAATTTCGTACCCCAAAGGCAATCCTCCAACGTTACATTAGTATACAGTATATTAGGGTAGATGAGAAACAAGCACATTTAAGTTATTATTAGGAAAGTACGTTGAGATGCTATAATGCATACATGTTTGGTCAAGTGTGTTCTGTCGATTAGGGTCGTAAAAGTTGAACACCCGTAGTGAGTGCGTTGGTTCATGCTTAAACCTGTCCTGTCACATAAGTCGGCATAATTTTTCTTTGATTCTATGTTTTGTTGTGCATATGCGAAGTACCTGGGTTTGCACTACCCTAAGCGGCTTATGCAATCCGGTGACATACATAGGTAAACATGTGGTGTCAGAGATGAGCAGCGCACTTTTGCTGCAAAAGTAGAGCGGTAAACAGGATGATACTTGAGTCGTTCAGTCGTGTGCTATGTGCGTATTGGTGTTGTTGAAGGTGGTCACAGGGGCTATTTTGGTATTTGCACAAGTTCAGGTGTATGTATATACTCGTACATTGATTTACATAAATAGTTGAATAAGGATAGCATCTCATTAGTATCAAATATTTTGTTTGTAAATAAAGTATGCATATCTTTTCTAGCACTTATCGCACATTCTCAAGTAGTATGAGTGGTTCTACAAAATGACCTGTAGGGAGGTCAGGGTAGAGAGGAATAGTAAGAGGAGGGGTATGGGAGTAGGGGTGGGTTCAGGGTATATCCGGCTCGGGGTGAGCGGCACAGGGAGGCCCCGCCCGGGAGGTCATGGAGTGTATGAGTCACGTTACCTGTGGCATTCTCAGCGGTTGGTGTAGTTCTCCCATGGTTCCCAGATTTTGATAAAAATTGGGTAGGTATCTCTTATTTGTGCTGTTAATTTGTCCATGAGGTGGGCCTCCTTGATGTTACGGGTAACATTTGCCATTCGTGGCATGTCAATTTGTAACCAGGTTTGCGCCATGGCTCTCCTGGCGGCTAATGTTATTTTGTTGAGCAATTTCTGCTCTTTATTGGTCAGGTTGTCAACGGGTCGGGCTATTAAGAAAGACCAGGGGTCCGGTCTAATTGGTTTGTTTAACACTGCTGTCAGAAGGTGGGCTATGTCTTCCCAATAGGTCGCTACCTTGGGGCAAGTCCACCACATATGTAGGTGTAACGGAGCTCTGTGTACTCCGACCGAGTACCCTCCGTTGATGGATGCTCCTAGCGCTCTCAGAGGACTCCAAGCACTGCAGACGACACCACAACCACCGCAGGCTCCACAACCGCCGTAGCTTAACTGGAGCCGCGCCGTCTTCCTTCCACCCTGGATCGGCTTCTGTCCTCCAGGACCGTGTGGGGAAGACCTCTCCTCCAGGAGAGCGTATCCGGAACAAGCTCTTACAAGAGCTAAGTGATTAAGAGCTCAGGGGAATATGCAGCGCATAGCAACCCCCAGTGTGATATAGCAGTTCCCTCCAATAACGAGACACGGCTACGTATTGAGGGTCAGAAGAGGTCTGAGGTCTGGAACACCCAGCCTGGCTTTTATTGAGGTTACATGCAAATAGGACACTCCCAGGGGGAGGCATAAAATCACCAATCACACATCTGGTGCAGCCCACACATTCCCTCCCCTCAGATAAACAGTTAAACCAATTATTACATACAATAAAAATACAGTTTTTACACACACACTGTAACTTTAAAACCATACATTCAATTTCAATATTGCATATTCAGACTCAGCATACATCAAACATAAACCCTTCCAAAAATCAGCCAAATCCCTCCAGTGGATCAAAAGTTAGCTGGAAGTCCTTTATGACCGACCGCAAGCACAATTTCCTGCCCAAAACAGTTCCATAGATTTGGGCTGTGCGGTCGGTCAATTTCATGCGAAAAAACGACTAAGTCCCATTTCGAACGGGACTTAGTCTCTGGAGCTGCAAGTTCCGTATGGGAGAAGGTAAGGGTCAGCGGTGTTCGGCAAAATGTGTAGCCGATTTCAGTTCCACAGAATCTTTAGCATACACCGCTGACCGCATTCGAGGAAACCAAGATGGCCGCCGCCACGTGCAATTGACCGGCAGTAACCTCACAGCCTGGGAGGTAAATTGCCTGCACACTTTAACTTCTGGGTGGTCTGCCTGTGTGGTACTTGGTTCAGTAAGCCCTATTTACTGAACCAAGTGGGGGAAAGCCAGGAACAAGTTATTTTACCGGTCTGGGGACATAGTCTTAAAGGGACATTGTTCAGCAAAGTCACAATATGTCCCCAGACGGTTCTTAAAGGGCCATACACACCCAATAAATGTTAATAAGTTTTCAGGGGCACAATCTTCCAGGGGCCATAGTCATGAGGCAGGAGGCTGGCAAACATGCTTCTCCACAATCCAGGGAAGCAGGGCAATTTCTCATTTAAAGGGCCAGTTACAAATAGCGATTTGTAACACATCTCCCCTTTGGGGGGAAGACTAACCAGGCACCTGACCTTCTGTCGGTCAGTGCCTCCGTTAGTCGATCCACCAACCCACAATAAACAGATGTCCGAGTAGCCCCCCCACAACATCAAAGTACAGGAACAGCCCACCCACAACACACAGTCACTGCACCTGGGTATTTGGCTGTGGTAATGAGGCCACATGCCGAGGGTACTTGAAGGGCAGAGGCCAACTGCACTCTGCCCAGATGCCAGCTCTTCTGCTGGGGTAGCCTGCAGGACATCAGGCTCTGGACCAGGGACAAAGGTAGGGCAGAGGCCGACTGCACTCTGCCCAGCTGCCAGCTCTTCTGCTGGGGTAGCCTGCAGGACATCAGGCTCTGGACCAGGGACAAAGGTAGGGCAGAGGCCGACTGCACTCTGCCCAGCTGCCAGCTCTTCGGCTGGGGTAGCCTGCGGGACATCCGGCTCTGGACCAGGGACAAAGGTAGGGCAGAGGCCGACTGCACTCTGCCCAGCTGCCAGCTCGTCTGCTGGGATGCTTGGGACATAGTCCGGCTCAGTAGCCAAGGGAACATGGACGTCAGTAGGGGTTAACATTGCCTCTGTTAACTCTGGTGCCACGCTAGGAGTTACCTGGGGAGGGGAATTTGTACTTACCCCCTCCTCTGGGTGTCCCGGTGAGGGTAGTTGGGGATCTGGAAAGGCTGTCCAGCATCCCTGTAGGTCAGGCACAGAGACCACGGTCCCATCTGCGCCGTCTGGGGGATTGGTGTCTCCCCTTGTTAGGGTAAGCTGCCGCTGGGGAGAGGGGGTGCTGTGCTCCTTTCCCGGAAACACAGGCTGCCGCTGGAGAGGGAGACCGCCTGTCTCCACTCCCGTAACATTGTCCTGTTGCTGTAGAGAGGGACCAACTGTCTCTGCTCTCTGTAGGACACACTGCTGCTGGGGGGGAAGGTCGGCACCTTCGGCCCCCTGGGGTACACACTGCCGCTGGAGAGGGAGACCGCCTGTCTCCACTCCCTTACCATTGTCCTGTTGCTGTAGAGAGGGACCAACTGTCTCTGCTCTCTGTAGGACACACTGCTGCTGGGGGGGAAGGACGGCACCTTCGGCCCCCTGGGATACACACTGCCGCTGGAGAGGGAGACCGCCTGTCTCCACTCCCTTACCATTGTCCTGTTGCTGTAGAGAGGGACCAACTGTCTCTGCTCTCTGTAGGACACACTGCTGCTGGGGGGGAAGGACGGCACCTTCGGCTCCCTGACACTCACTCTGGGGTTGGGGATCTTCCCAGTAAACCTCTACGATATCCTTCCAGCTGAAGGGCTCTAGACCTGGTTCTGCAGTAGCTGTGCCTTTCTGAGAAAAGGGGATTATCGCCTAAACGGATTTTAACCCCTCATATGCTGAAACGGTCCGTTACAGTAGGTATGTTCCTTTCTCCCCACAGCCCCTCCAGCAGGTATCAGTGGTTGTTTTTCCCATGCGGTATAGTTTGACCGGTGTGGTGTACCACCTCATGAGTGTTTTGTAGCACTGTTCTTGGTGGAGTACACATATGGATGCTTTTGTCGCTGCCTCCTATATGTCTTGCCATTCACCCCCCTCTAGTGTTTGTTGTAGGTCAGTTTCCCAGTGTGTGACATATGCGGGTGTGTATGTCTTATCTGATGGTGCGCTAAGCTGTGTATAAAGGCGGGTGATGAGGCCGGTACGTGGTCCTTCAGCCACGCATAGTGCTTCATAGAAGGTTGGTTTAGTGTTGGCTGCTGTTCTGACTTGCGCGCTTTCGGCAAAATCCCTGAGCTGGATGTATCGGAAGTGGTCTTTAGTGGTCAGGGGGGCCAAGGCCTTGAGGTCCTCGAATGTTCTGAGTGTGCCTTCGTGGTATAGTTAGTAGTATCTTTGGATGCCCGTGTTTTCGATGCCTCTGAAGTCTCTAGCAGTTAGGCCGGGTGGGAACGCTTTCTTACGTAGGTATGGTGTGAGCGGCGACGTTGGATGTGTGAGAGAGTGTTTGTGGGCTGCATAATCCCAGATCCTGATGGAATTCAGGATTGCTGGGCAGGCTGTGGATATCGGCGGTCTATCTTGTCTTGGAACCCATACCCAATACTGTGGGAGATCAGTGCCCATAAGCGGTGTCTCTAGGTCGACCCATCTGTGGGTGTCGGGTGGTGAGTGCCACTCTACTATTTGTGCTAGTTGTGCCGATAAATAGTAGGCGTGTAAGTTGGGGAGACCCAGGCCCCCTCTGCTCTTGGGTGTGTACAGAGTTTGTCTCGCTATCCTGTGCCTCTTCCCGGCCCAGACAAAGTCTTCTATAGCGGTTTGTAGTGGCTTGAAGTCTCCTTTGGTGACCCTTATCGGTAGTGCCTGGAAGAGGAACAGGAGGCGCGGCAGTAAGTTCATTTTTACACCGTGTAGCCTTCCTATCCACGAGATGGGTTTGTTGTTCCAATGGTTAAGGTCTTTGATTAGTGTGGTCAGTAAGCGTTGGTGGTTGGTGGTATATATGTCGTTAGGGTTGGACAATAACGTTTTTTACACCAGTGGAACGCATATGCGTTCCAACAGTGATTGAATGAAGAAGCCGCGAACCGGAAGTACGTCATGATTATGCGACCGGAAATGAAAACATCGCGTCAATAAGGAACAGATGAATCTCCCGAATACAGTGGACATAAAAGGACACTAGTAGAAGGTAAGAACAGAAACTGAGGAAGCCTAGAACTTAGGTGGAACGCGTCTTGCATTTGTTTATTACCCCACAGAGGACTTATCTACTTTTCCACTATATAGTGGTTTCTAGCAGGCTAGAGTCTTGCTTTTACTTTTGTACTTTATTGTGATATTATTTTTTATGTGTTTATTAAAAGAAATTTAGTCCCCAATAATATTTGCTGTGGAAATTTCTTTTTGGAACCAGCAAAGGACCATCTGTACATTTAAAGGGAGTGGGATCCCTTTCGATTATCCCACAGGCGTCCAGATTGAGCCATAATTCCCTGGCTCTCTCCTTGTGAGTACAATAATATAGGCTTTATATTATATTATTTTAATACTGTATGATATTTCACTAGGTGCCTATCTACCATTTTATTTTTACAGTTATACCATCATCTTTTACCCTGAACCGAGATACTCCACCCACTATGTATGTATACATTTCTGAGTAGTATATCATACCTACTAATGGATAGGTAATGACACTCAAATTAATAAAAACACACACCTGTACTGCCCTCCTACTCTTTCCTACCTGGTTTTAAGCCTCATAGAGAAGCATTGATTCAGTGGATCTCAATGAGGAGATGCTGAATGGCGCAGGATGGTGTTTTGCGCACATGTGCAATAACCTTGCACTGCTTTCCTATAGAAAAGCATTGGATTGAATGAGATTTTCTAATTTTATGATCTCAGCCAAGGAAGCAGAGTGGGGGCGGGGTCAGCCATGAGGAAACCCAGGCGGTGCTGGAAAAAAGGTAAGTATATTACCTTTTTAACAGGCCGGGTGAGGGGGACCGGGGACCTAAATGCCTATTTTAAACCTATAGTGTCAGGAATACACATTTGTATTCCTGACACTATAGTGTTCCTTAAGAAGGCTTGTATTTTTTAACACCTGGTTTGTTTTTCAAGGCACAAAATTTGGAGGCCTGCATACACCATACAAACACATTGCCATAATTCACACACACAGCCTCATAAATACTGCCATGCTTAACAAACACACGTAAATACTACCCTATTTAAAAAAATCTAAACAAAAAAAAACATGTATTTAAATATACTCTGAATACACATATCCTGGCACTACACACATACATACATACACCAGGCACTTACACCAGGGCTCACAGTGAATAAACATACATTCACTTCACATACAATCAAATACATGGTACGTCTACACCAGCATATATATCGGTCTGCAGGGGTCCCAGGTCCTAATTTTGCCCCGGGAGCCCAGGTCACGGTCAACCCGCCTCTGCCTCTAAGTATTATGTGTTTATGTTGCTTTCTTTCAACCTGTATTTATTTATTTATTTTTTTAAATTCTTTATTTTTGTATTGACATAACTGCACAGACATATGTCAGATATCAGAATTCAATATACAACATAAACCGTTTACGAACATTAGTAATATATAACCATTTGTTGGGCTCTACCCAGTCTTATAGTACATGAGCGTATAATTGTCATACCCATTTCACCTATCCAATGTGAGCGGCTCGTATATGTCTCTACATTTAGTAGTAGGGTTACAGTCTTGATAAAATGATGGGGAACCTCTCAGAAGCTCATCGTGTCATAGTGCTCACAGGCGGCTGCACTGGGTCTGGAGCTCCAGTTCTGTCTGTGATGAGGCATTCCTTGAGCTGGTAGAGAAATCAACAAATCTCCATGCTCGACCCTTTGCCCCTCAAGTGCTTGATGGAGTTTATGGTCCGGACCTCTGTCGTGCGCAGATCACTTTAACCCCTTAAGGACCAAACTTCATGACATGTCACACATGTCATGTGTCCTTAAGGGGTTAAAAGGCCACTACTCCACACTAATTCTTCTTGACCTCTCAGCAGCCTTTGACACTGTCGATCATTCTCTCCTTCTTCAAACTCTTCAATCGCTTGGTCTCTGTGACTCTGTCCTCTCGTGGTTTTCCTCTTATCTCTCCCAACACTCATTCAGTTTCTCTTTTTCTAATGATACCTCCACCCCTCGTCCTATCTCGGTTGGAGTCCCCCAAGGCTCTGTCCTTGGTCCCCATCTATTTTCTCTTTATACTGCCTCTCTTGGCAAACGTATTACCTATTTTGGATTCCACTACCACCTGTACGCTGATGACACCCAGTTATATCTCTCCTCTCCTCTCTGCAAGCGCGCTGTCTTGGCGTCATACTTGATTCTGGCCTCACCTTTGAGCTTCACATCCAGCATGTTGCCAAATCCTGTAGATTCCATCTTAAAAACATAGCCCGCATCCCCCCCTTTCTTGCACCAGATACTACCAAGGAGTTTGTCCATGCTCTAGTAATTTCCCGCATGGATTATTGTAACCCTCTCCTGATTGGTCTTCCCAAAAGCCGTACTGCACCGCTACAGTCCGTAATGAACACTGCTGCCAGATTGATTTTCCTCTCTAGTCGTTTCTCTCACACCTCACCCCTCTGTCAGTCCTTACATTGGCTTCCTGTATGCTATAGGAGTCAATTCAAGGTACTAATTCACACCTATAAAGCACTGAACAACTCTAGCCCCTCTTATATCTCCTCACAGATCCATAGGTATGTCCCTTCTCGGTCTCTCCACTCTGCCCGTGACCACCTCCTGTCTGTTGTCCGCACCCGTACGGCCAACTCACGCTTGCAGGACTTCTCGCGGGCGGCTCCCTTCCTATGGAATAGCCTGCCTACCTCCATCAGACTCTCCCCTAGTCTTGCATCTTTTAAGAAGTGCCTTAAAACCCATCTCTTAAGGAAAGCTTATGGCCTCCCAGAGTAACCTCTACCTCACATACCTGTCTCTTGCTCTCTCCTATAGGGCAACCCACCTTATTTGACTGCAAATTCCTGTCCTAATGTGTTTTATACCCCACCTCTTATAGAATATAAGCTCGATTGAGCAGGGTCCTCTTCAACCTATTGTTCCCGTAAGTTCTTTGTAATTGTCCTATTTATAGTTAAATCCACCCTCATAATATTGTAAAGCGCTACAGAATCTGTTGGCACTATATAAATGGCAATAATAAATAAATAATAAATAAAGTTCATTTGAAATCTGTCCCCCTGTGTTTTTCAATGACTCAGAGCCATGGACTGTATATCTGATCACATGGGGGCTCTTAAAGTGATTTTCACAGATAGAAGTGAAGACCACAAGGCTCCCACACAGGACCTTCAGGGATCCTGCTCGCAACATGCCTCTACTGGACCACCAGGAATCCAACAAAAAACACTCTCCACTGGATCACCAGGGACTATATCCCTTTTGCTCAAAGGTAAGCAGTAGGCGAACGCAATAAAAAAATCCCCCCGCCCCCACTCTCGGACACTACACAGAGAATCCCCTACACACAAAATTCAGCCACTACACACACAACATTCCACCAGCACACACAGGCACACTTAGCCTCCCTACCCCAACATAAAGCTTTCAGCCTCTCCAGATAAAACTCTCATCCACTACACACATTCTCACAAACTACACTCAGTCTCCCCCATAGACATATAACACTCAACCACCAACACAAAAAACTCCCAGAGCCCAGGGCTCTAGAAGTGACCCCCAATCAGGCAATCTTAAATGTCTGATTAAGGCCCAGGGCACTGGCAATCTTAATCCAGCTCTGCTTTGTGTGTAACATCTTAATTATTTCAATAAAGATAATATTGTGCTTCTACAACACTCTCTCTCTCTCTCTCTCTCTCTCTCTCTCTCTCTATATATATATATATATATATATATATATATATATATATATATATATATATATATATATATATATATATATATATATATATATATATATATATAGATATATGCTTCCTGAAGCACCTCCCACTTGCTGGTTTGGCTTGATGGGCACTTTTACATACCATACGGTCAAGCCCGTCCCATAACAGCTCAATAGGTCTGAAATCTGGTGACTGTGCAGACCAGTCCATTACATACAGAATACCAGCTGACTGATTCTTCCTAAATAGTTCTTGCATAGTTTGGAGCTGTGCTTTGGGTCATTGTCATGTTGTATGAGGAAATTACGCCAATCAAAAGATAGAGTTGCAAAATGAAGTGATAGCATTCCTTCTTCAAGGTCCATTGTACCCTGCATAAATCTCCCACCTTGTTTTCCAATGTTCCTGTATCCGGTGTCTGTGTTATTTTGCTTGCTAATCTTGTTTAAAAAAAACGGGTCGCAAGAGTATTCTGAGAACGGACAGCAGCTGAAATAGCCTGCCCTTCGGTGGGTCCCCGCTCAGAACTCAAGCTGGTTTTAGCTCATCTTGTGCCATTACAGAGAGAACATATCTGAAGCATGTCAGACTGGTCCCACCCATACGGGCAGTCCAGATCCGAAATGCCAGCAAGTTCTCTCTGCACGAGAGACACAGCAACCCCAGACGATCGTTTCAGCCTTGTAAGGCATCATCAGTGAGGCATAGCTGATATCTCTCTAGGCACCGTGAGCAAGGGGTCCACGTCTGGATTACCCTTTAAACTTATGGAGAGAAAAAAACAGGTCGCAAGAGTATTCTGAGAACGGACAGCAGCTGAAATAGCCTGCCCTTCGGTGGGTCCCCGCTCAGAACTCAAGCTGGTTTTAGCTCATCTTGTGCCATTACAGAGAGAACATATCTGAAGCATATCAGACTGGTCCCACCCATACGGGCAGTCCAGATCAGAAATGCCAGCAAGTTCTCTCTGCACGAGAGACACAGCAACCCCAGACGATCGTTTCAGCCTTGTAAGGCATCATCAGTGAGGCATAGCTGATATCTCTCTAGGCACCGTGAGCAAGGGGTCCACGTCTGGATTACCCTTTAAACTTATGGAGAGAAAAAAACGGGTCGCAAGAGTATTCTGAGAACGGACAGCAGCTGAAATAGCCTGCCCTTCGGTGGGTCCCCGCTCAGAACTCAAGCTGGTTTTAGCTCATCTTGTGCCATTACAGAGAGAACATATCTGAAGCATGTCAGACTGGTCCCACCCATACGGGCAGTCCAGATCCGAAATGCCAGCAAGTTCTCTCTGCACGAGAGACACAGCAACCCCAGACGATCGTTTCAGCCTTGTAAGGCATCATCAGTGAGGCATAGCTGATATCTCTCTAGGCACCGTGAGCAAGGGGTCCACGTCTGGATTACCCTTTAAACTTATGGAGAGAAAAAAACAGGTCGCAAGAGTATTCTGAGAACGGACAGCAGCTGAAATAGCCTGCCCTTCGGTGGGTCCCCGCTCAGAACTCAAGCTGGTTTTAGCTCATCTTGTGCCATTACAGAGAGAACATATCTGAAGCATATCAGACTGGTCCCACCCATACGGGCAGTCCAGATCCGAAATGCCAGCAAGTTCTCTCTGCACGAGAGACACAGCAACCCCAGACGATCGTTTCAGCCTTGTAAGGCATCATCAGTGAGGCATAGCTGATATCTCTCTAGGCACCGTGAGCAAGGGGTCCACGTCTGGATTACCCTTTAAACTTATGGAGAGAAAAAAACGGGTCGCAAGAGTATTCTGAGAACGGACAGCAGCTGAAATAGCCTGCCCTTCGGTGGGTCAACCTATTGTTCCTGTAAGTTTATTTGTAATTGTCCTATTTATAGTTAAATCCCCCTCTCATAATATTGTAAAGCGCTACGGAATCTGTTGGCGCTATATAAATGGCAATAATAAACAAATAAATACGGTATTCAGGCCCTTAACAATTTATGTCGCATCACAGCATTAGAAATGGTATATAGACATTTTATTCTGCTTGGTAATTTTTTTAGCACACTGAAATTCAAAATTCAATTATTTTTAGGTGACATTTGCTTTATGTTGCTTTATTTAAGAAAAATAAATAACTGAAACACGTACTTGCTCTTTTTCTGCATGTGTAACAGTGAAGAAAAAAAGTATTTTGAGGTTATTATGTACCAGCCTTGAATAGTACTAACTAGCACAATTTTCTATGGGAGCCGATAACCATATCCACTACTTAGAAATTGGTTTCCAACCCTGTTGCTACTCATTACTGGCTGCTCCTAACCCACAAAAACTGAACACAAGCCTCTGGCCTAATGTAAAGTAATTGACATCAGCTGAATCTCTATACATCCTATTGAAACAAAAAGTCTAGTCCCAATCCAATAGCTAAATTTCACGAGCCAGCTCTACTTGTCTGTCTATGCTGGGAACACAGGGTATGCCACTAATATGTGAGTGAATGGTATGTGAAGTGGCTGTTAGGCTGCAAAACGTTAGCAACACGTTTAGAAACCTGGTGGTAATTCATAGCTATAGGCCATAGCTATAGGGAAGGAACCTTCGGCACTCCAGATGTTGTGGACTACATTTCCCTTGATGCTTTGGCAGCATTATGGCTGTATGGCTATTGGAGATGTAATCTGCAACATTTGGAGTGTTGAAGGTTGTCTACCTCTGTCATAAATTGTGGTTAATAGAAACCGATTATGGCAACTCTTTAGCCAGCAAGGTTGTAAATGAGCCCTAAAGTATATTCTATCTAGGTATTTTGATCTGTCAATTCCATGCAGACTACTTTATAATTTTTATTAGGAATCAAACGTCAATTAAAGGTAAACATCAGGACTACATGGCACCTCATATAAATCAAGGGTTGGTTTCAACAATGCACTAGCCAAACATCCCAAAACTGTGTTGTGAAAATAGAACCGTACGCTGGTCAATTTAATCATTAACATTACTCTTAAACATATTCTTCAAAAGAGGAAGATTGGAGCACAAAACAACGTGGATGAATTCTTACACAAGTAACATGCTTCTATTTATTAATAAAAAAAATATAAACATATAAGTGGTAAGTGTAAGTGGTAAGAATAATGCATTTTAAGTTTCAGTATGTTAAAGTCAACTATCAAACAGAAATGTCAGAGTATCATGTGTGAAGTGGTCAAGGTTCCAAATAAATGTTGAAGCTGGCTGGTTGGTTAGGGCAGTGTTTCCCAACCCAGTCCTCAAGGCACACCTACCAGTCCAGGATTTAAGGATTACCCAGTTTTGTCTAAGGTGTTTTTAGAGAAAAAACAAAAAAAACACCTTAGACAAAACTGAGTAATCCTTAAATCCTGGACTGGTAAGTGTGCCTTGAGGACTGGGTTGGGAAACACTGGTTTAGGGGTATGATACATGTATATGTATGCAATGCACATTATTCTTGGATGAACATTCTTTTCACACAGTCCATTATACAAACAGTGAGAGACTGATAAAGCTGGGAGAGATAAACATTTCAGTTAAATTCTGACTACGCTTACGGAGACACTGTCTTGGCCACGTACTGAGCTCAAATAAAGATATAGAAAATCATAGAAATAGATGTCCCCTGTGGAATATAAATATTGTTATTACTATTTTACAACCGCGTGTAGAACCTTAGTTTAAATGTATTCTGTCAAATAAAAGTGCATACATATTTATTGGTGATGATTTGATCTGGGTTTGCATTCATAAATCAGTGTGTATGACATTTTTAATGGCAGCTTTGTAAAAAATAATAACTCTTAGGGGATTATTCACGTACCTACTTTTTTTGTTTGGTTGGTTATACACTTTTTAATATATGAAAACAAAACGTAGCAATTGATGTCAGTTTAGAGGTCAAGTGTTTCAGGAAAAGTTCAAAATATCACAATAGTGTAAAAAAAACAGCATAATTGTAGCCTGTTTTAGAATTTAGAGTGATTTACGGTACTGCGCTGTGCTGAACCTATTTCTGAAATGCTAACTTGTAGTGAACTGTGGGACCAGGGTCATTTTGCATGTACAGGGTCGTGAGTACAACAATAGTGTGTGCTCGCGGGTTACTGTTTTTTAGCTTAGAGGATTGGAGTACGTTTGAAGAATATACACCAAATCTATTATTTCCATACATTTTCATTCTGCCTTCAAATTATTGATGCAATGCAGGTATGTATTTTTTTTTTCTGTTAGCATTACAACTGTAGCAGATGTTATTTCTTGATAATAACATAGTGGATTTTGATTGGTGCTATGTTGTGCCCACAGTGTGGACCGGCCTGGCCCACCTGGATACCTGGGAAATTTCCTGGTGGGCCGCGGCACCTGGGGCCGGGCACACAGCCAGGCATATGTAATTTAAAGGATTTTCCCCTTGGACTGAGCCAGCCTGTGTCAGTCCGAGGTGAGTAATGAGGGAGGAGCTAGGGGCTGCTGCGGCCGTAATTACTCTGCCAGTGGCCGGAGGGAGACCTGTCAATCTCCCTGCACAGTGTACAGCAATTACAGCCACATGCCCCGTCTCTGCACTTAAGCCCCAATTCCCGAACACAGCCCCCCCCCCAGATGTAAGCTGCTGACCTCGCTGGAATAAAGAGGACAGACATTGACACCTTCACCTACCAGTGCCAGGTAAGTTTTGTGTGTGTGCTAGTGAGTGAGCTTGTGTGTGTGTGTGTGCACATCTGCTATTGCGTGCGTGAGCTTGTGTGTGTGCATCTGCTATTGAGTGAGTGAGCTTGTGTGTGTGCATCCGCTAGTGAGGGAGTTTGTGTGTGTGTACCTGCTAGTGAGTTAGCTTGTGTGTGTGTACCTGCTAGTGAGTTAGCTTGTGCAGGTGCCTGCTAGTGAGTGAGCTTGTGTGTTTATGGGCCTGCTAATGAGTGAGTTTGTCTGCTGGTGAGTGAGCTTCTGTGTGTGCGTCTGCTAGTGAGTAAGCTTCTATGTGTGTATGCGTCTGCTAGTGAGTGAGCTTGTGTGTGTGTGTGTGTGTGTGCTAGTGAGGGAGATTATGTGTTTGTGTGTGTGTGTTAGTGAGGGAGATTATGTGTGTGCGTCTGGTAGTAAAGGAGTTAGTTTGTGTGTGTGTGTGTGTGCCTTCTAGTGAGTGAGTTTGTGCCTGCTAGTTAATGAGCTTGTGTGTGTGTGCCTACTAGTGAGTGAGCTTGTATGTGTGTCACTGAGCTTGTCTGCAGTAAGCATATGTGTGTCATTGAGCTTGTCTCTAAATAGCATGTGTGTGTCAGTGAGCATGTCTGTAGTGAATTTGTGTGTTAGTGAGCTCTTCTGTAGGGAGCATGTGTGTGTCAATGGGCATGTCTGTAGGTAGTGTGTGTGCGTCAGTGAGCTTGTCTGTAGTGAGCGTGTGTGACAGTGAGCTTGTCTGTAGTAACTTGGGTGTGTATTAATTTGTCTGCACTAAATTTGTGTGTACCAGTAAGCTTGTCTGTGTGTGTCATTGAGATTGTCTGTCAGTGAGCCTATTTGTGTGCATCAGTGAGCTTGTGTTTTTATGTCAATGAGCTTATGTATATCAATGAGATTGTCTGTGAGCCTGTGTATCAATGAGCTTGTGTCAATAAGATTGTCTGTGTTTGCATGTGAGTATGCTTTACTGTATAATTTAATTACCACAAAAGGACTAATATTTTAAATTTGAAAAAGAATATACCAATAATATTTATATATATATATATATATATATATATATATATATATATAAAAGAAAAAATGCTCTTGCACTCACGCTTTAAATGTCCCTTGTGTGCCGGGTGCTAAGCCAAGGCTTTAAATATCCAAGAAATCCAAAGAGGTAGCAGCACTCACGGTCCAGATAAAAAAATCAAAATTTTATTAAAGCATATTTAAAATGATCGACGTTTCAGTCCACTACACAGGACTTTCCTCAAGATCAACATATATATATATATATATATATATATATATATATATATATATATATATATATATATACAAATGGCAAGGGCTTGCACTCCTGGTAATGTTCTATGATTTCCGTTGCTGGTCTGGCAAAGTCATGTAGATGTAGCAAAAAGAACCGCACTCCAAGGTCTTTGTTGAAGTTTTCAAGTAAAAGTTTACTTTTATTTAATCCATATAAAAGTGTCAACGTTTCAGGTTTCAGTCACCACATGAAGCTTTCATCAGGACAAAAGATTTTTTGTTCTGATGAAAGCTCCATGTGGATGCTGAAACGTTGACACTTTTATATGGATTAAATAAAAGTTACATTTTACTTGAAAACTTCAACAAAGACCTCGGAGTGCGGTTCTTTTTGAGATATATATATATATATATATATATATATATATATATATATATATATATACTCACATTAAACACACACACACACTGAAAAGCACAATGACCTATGGGGCTGGCATAGATTTTATTCCAGGGCTGCTTTGTATCCCCAGTCCAGCACTGGCCACACGCAGTGAAATGTACATTTGTAATAGTTTTGACTTGATTATATTATTTAATAGTGTATATTTAATTTATTGTTGCTATTACGTTGATTCTTTTTCAGTAATATGTCCATTAGTACAACATTTTTCCTCATGAATTTAGTTTTGTTAATTTTGTGACATAGTATGTATGTATTATTATTATTATTATTATTATTATTATTATTATTATAAATGCATACTGGGTGTGGAGCTATCTTTACATAGTTAAAGCATTTGAACAACCCTAAGAGTGTAAGCTGCTGCAGAAATCTGGTCAATTTCACCAATTGGTGGATTACAGACTCAAAGCTGTTTTTGGCTGGAAACCATCCACTGTTCACTACCATATAATAATCAGCAATGTGCATGGACCATTTTGTTCTCTTTACAGCATTGTATAGGGTATAATTTGTAAATACCTACAACTACCCTTTACAAATCCTGAGAGCATGCAAACTAGCTGACAAATGAGAACATGAGTCCTGACTATAACTTTTAAAAATAAAATTAAGAACATGAATAGATAGCTTGATTAATGCCTCAAATTGATAACCAGGAATCAGAAGGATTCTGAACAGTGACTAGACAGACAAAGATATAGTACAAACTTGAACGGAACACCAAAACCACTATAGTGTGCTGAAGTTATGAAGTTAAAAATGGTATGACTTTATACCTGAGGTCCTTTGGGAGCCATCCCCTCTCCCATTACTTCCGACACAGAGCTCCTGCTCCTTAGGAGCTTCTGTTAAGCTCTTCTGAACTAAGTGGTAGCTCACTGACTGGCTGCATCAGTTTAAAACACAAATAACTATCAATGTACATTAAACCAAAACTAAACCAAAACTCACTCCCTAGAATGTGTGCTCACCAATTACATTCTAACATTCTAAAACAAAGTGAATAGACTGACCGAAAAACAGAAAAATTAAGTGAGACTAAATATTCTAAACCTAATTCACCTTATTTATTTATTTGACCACTTTCTTACTAAATATTCAGTGGACGAGTATACCAGCCTACTACAGAGGAGTGTATACCACACCCGTGATGATGTGCCTGTTTCAATATCTTTTTTTGTAAGTGTAATCATTCAATTTGTTGATTTTAAGTGATATTTCACTATTTTGCGGTTCTATCTTTGTTTTTATCAGTAAGGACACGGAAATGTGCCAATCTGTATACTCCAAAATATACACATAATATACTATTATGTAAATATTTAGGAGCATTTTCCGACCATTTGGTTCACATATCAGGAGAGAAAAAGTAGTCAATAAATTGAATAAATATAGATTTTTATATTTCTGCTTTTCCTTTTTTCCATTCATGTCTCACTTCTCACTGATCTGTGAATGAAATCAACATTTAGTGCCTGCTCCCTATCCTAGTCTGGTATCTATGTATCTTCTTAAACCATCCAGATTCACTGTAACAATGCATACATGAGGATTAGGTTTTCTGGAACTGATTCAGCAGTAGTGATGTCCCGAACGGTTTGCTGGTGAATAGCTCCCGGCTAACATAGCGTGTTTGCGTTTGCCACGGATGGCAAACATATGCGATGTTCGGTCCGCCCCCTATTCATCATCATTGAGTAAACTTTGACCCTGTACCTCACAGTCAGCAGACACATTCCAGCCACACAGCAGCAGACCCTCCCTCCCAGGCCCTCCCACCTCCTAGACAGCATACAATTTAGATTAATTCTGAAGCTACATTCATTTTATTTTTTTTGTTTGTGTTTATTATACATTATCCCCCATAGCCAGTAACCTGTGTTTATTATACATTATCCCCCCCCATAGCCAGTAACCTGTGTTTATTATACAGTATCCCCCCATAGCCAGTAACCTGTGTTTATTATACATTATCCCTCCCATAGCCAGTAACATGTGTTTATTATACATTACCCCCCCCCCCCCCCCCCATAGCCAGTAACCTGTGTTTATTATACATTATCCTAGGCAGCATGATGTCTTAGGCCGGCCCAGAGAGTGAGTGAGTGAGTGAATAATATAATATATATGTTAAGAAACATATTAGTAATATATGTAAATCAGGTTCATGCAAAGAGGGTGAAAATGTATTAAAGAAAAACACACTTATTGCATCAAATTTACAAAGCCAAACTTTTAAAAGCTTACCTAATTTCTTTCTCGGGATGAGGAATATATCGGTTGTAGACTGAGGATTTCAATCTGCCCAATCTTTTAGTAATATGCACTGGAGTGTCAGTGTTGAAGGAGACCTAAGCTGCCCCTATTCTAAATGAAAGACCCGAGACATGGATACAACCCAATCTTAGAAGTAGTGTTCTGATGTAGAAGATGAATTTAGCCGTAGTCAGAGGGATTCAGTGAGAGTAGTGGTGAAATGTGTGTGACATGACTGAGTGTGGGTAAGTAAGAGATTTTTAGCGATATCCAATATTTTTAAGGTGGTCCCAGTGCCACCACTCATATCTAGTGTCACAATAGCTTGCATTTAAAAAAACAAAAAAACCTTTTTTGACTGTAATATAATAGCAGTCAGTTTCCAACACACGTGTGCGTTTCAGGGCCTGCCAGGGCACAGTGTCACAAAAGTGCAACTCATATTGTAACAGTAGTGTACATTAAAAAAAAAAACTAGAAATTTGACTGTGAAATAACAGCACTCAGTTTCCTTCACACGTGTGCGTTTCAGGGCCTGCCAGGGCACAGTGTCACACCAGTGCAACTCATATCTGGTGTAACAGTAGTGTACATTTAAAAAAAAAAAATACAGGGGGCTTGTTGTCACCTTTCGGGGACCCTTGGTGTTGTACTTGGCCGGGTGGAGGAAGAGACCTTCAATGACATCAGTGAGGACAAGGAACGGGACATGGATAGCTTGGTATCCAACCTTGTGCAAATGGGGAGTTTGCGGTTGTGCAAATGGACTGTTTGCGGTTGTTTGCAGTGCGTTAAACGGGGAGTTTGGTCTGTCACTGTGAAGCGGGCGTAACCCTTACATTACCTGATCGATACAACATCATACCTGATGTTTTAAAGCACGTTATTCCAAACAATTTAGGAATGTTAGGTGGTTTATGCCCTTTATGGATTAAAACCAGACTCTGCATCAACTATGTAATTTTCCATGGGAGTTTTGCCATGGATCCCCCTCCGGCATGCCACAGTCCAGGTGTTAGTCCCCTTGAAACAATTTTTCCATCACTATTGTGGCCAGAAAGAGTCCCTGTGGGTTTTAAAATTCGCCTGCCTATTGAAGTCTATGGCGGTTCGCCCGCTCGCGAACATTTGCGGAAGTTTGCGTTCGCCGTTCGCGAACGGAAAATTTTATGTTCTCGACATCACTAGTCAGCAGTTTTTCCATGAATCTAGCAGTTCAAATAAAGAGCTGTGTAAACCCAGAAATCTGGTTGTACAGTTGCAAGTCATTTCCATGAATTAAGATAATGAATATAAAGTCAATGAAACAAATTTAATTTGTCCCCAGCTTTTTATTAAAATCAATTTTCAGCCAAATGGGTCTCTGCACTGTTACTGTAACTTTTGTAATTGTGCACTTGGAAATTGAGAACTTCTTAGGAATCCACCTGTGCTGCCCATTAGCAAGCTGCTGCCTTTTCTAGCACTTTGCAGAAAATGCACAATGCTTCGTGATCAAACCGGTACATCCCTACCTGTTATAACACTACAACTTCCATGAACCTTTGCCTGATTTATGTCCTGGTACATAGTAAACATTTACTCCTCAAACCTATAAGATGTTTTGCCTATTAGAGTGTGCTCAATTTCCTGTCTATCAAAGCTGTTTTGACGTTAAAGGGGTACTCAACAGCTCATGTGAAAGTCAACGTTAAGCTGTGATAGGCTGTTCATTTTAGGGTAACTGTCTTCTAGCACTTTAAGCTAGATGGCTATTCACTTTCACATTAGCAGAACCATGACAGAAGGGCTGGTCTGTAGACCCAGTTTTTCTTAAACTGATCAAAAACATTTTATCTCAAACTTGAAGGATAGATTTTGCATTCTACTGTAATGGTTGCCCCTTTAAGTCACTAGATTTAATTGAGGTTCCAATATGAGCAACTTTTTACAACTGTCCAGTAATGGAATCAAATATGGTTGTTTTATTCCTAAATTCCTTGTCAAACATACCTACAGATATTTAGGGACAACATTGCTGAGCAGAAGTTCCTTACACTGAGATATTATTGCTGTGGTGTGTGATATCTTCTTATTTAAAGGAACATTATAGCGTTAATAATTAGTGATGTCGCGAACATAAAATTTTCGGTTCGCAAATGCGATCTTCCGCAAATGTTCGCGAACGGGTGAACCGGGTGAACCGCCATAGACTTCAATAGGCAGGCGAATTTTAAAACCCACAGGGACTCTTTCTGGCCACAATAGTGATGGAAAAGTTGTTTCAAGGGGACTAACACCTGGACTGTGGCATGCCGGAGGGGGATCCATGGCAAAACTCCCATGGAAAATTACACAGTTAATGCAGAGTCTGGTTTTAATCCATAAAGGGCATAAACCACCTAACATTCCTAAATTGTTTGGAATAACGTGCTTTAAAACATCAGGTATGATGTTGTATCGATCAGGTAATGTAAGGGTAACGCCCGCTTCACAGTGACAGACCAAATTATCCGTTTAACGCACCGCAAACAACCACAAACAGTCCATTTGCACAACTGCAAACTCCCCATTTGCACAAGGCTGGATACCAAGCTAGCCATGCCCCGTTCCTTGTCCTCACTGATGTCATTGAAGGTCTCTTCCTCCACCCAGCCACGTACAAAACCAAGGGTCCCCGAAAGGTGACAACAAGCCCCCTGGGACGCCTGCTGTGTTTGGTCTTCCACCTCCTCAAAGCCACCTTCCTCCTCTGACTCCTCTTCTTCAGACTTCTCTCCCTGCGTTGCGTCTCTCTGCAATATTATAAGGTGTGTTAAGTAGTACTATTCCTATCAGTTTGATCCCTGTTACGTCCCCTATCAGGGGACATGTATATAAGGCATCGAATTTAGGAACCGGGAGATGGAAAAGATGCTTGGTCGGTCCTCCTACTTCAAATTTGGGGCACTGCACGTGCAATCTAATGTGCCACCAGATAGGAGTGGTGTGTTAAGTAGTACTATTCTTATCAGTTTAATCCCAATGTCACGACTACTAGTGTGGTCCAGCACGCAGAAACTATGTAAACATATACATAGGCAAGAAAAGGAAAATAAAAGGACAGAGCGTAAACCGGACCTTAGAATGGCCGGACTAATACGCTAGAGACAGAGAATGGTCAAAGAGAAAGCCGAGGTCAAGGAAGCCAGAAAATACACAATACCGTTTACACAAGCCAAGTCAAGGAAACCAGAATTCAGAATAACCAGGGAAAAGCCAAGATCAGGATACCAGGAAATCAGATTCACAATGATAAAGCACTCTCAGGAAACCAGGAACAGGAAACCACGACAGGGCAAGGTACTGGGGTGAGCTAGGGATTTAAATATCACGCGGCGGGCCGGCAGCCGCGACACCCTGTTACGTCCCCCCCATCAGGCCTTCTTTAGTCGACTGTATCGCCCACTGTCAGTCCCTTTGGGATCCATCCCTCATTCATCTTAATAAAGGTGAGGTAATCTAGACTTTTTTGACCTAGGCGACTTCTCTTCTCAGTGACAATACCTCCTGCTGCACTGAAGGTCCTTTCTGACAGGACATTTGAAGCGGGGCAGGCCAGAAGTTCTATCGCAAATTGGGATAGCTCAGGCCACAGGGCAAGCCTGCACATTCAGTAGTCAAGGGGTTCATCGCTCCTCAGAGTGTCGATATCTGCAGTTAAGGCGAGGTAGTCGTTCTCTGAGGGTGGACGTTCTCTGAGGGTGGACACCGAAGGGCTGTGGCGATGCGTAGGACTTAAAAAACTCTGCATGTCCTCCATCAACAACACGTCTGTAAAGCGTCCTGTCCTTGCCGGCGTGGTCGTGGGAGGAGGAGGATTACTTTCACCTCTTCCCCTGTTAGATTCCCGTTGTGCTGTGATACCACCCTTATACGCTGTGTAAAGCATACTTTTTAATTGATTTTGGAACTGCTGCATCCTTATCGACTTGCCGTAATTCGGTAACATTTCAGGCACTTTCTGCTTATACCGGGGGTCTAGTAGCGTGGACACCCAGTACAGGTCGTTCTCCTTCAGCCTTTTTATACGAGAATCCCTCAACAGGCACGACAGCATGAAAAACCCCATTTGCACAAGGTTGGATGCCGAGCTGCTCATGTCCTGTTCCTCGTCCTCAGTGATCTCTCTGAAGGTATGTTCTTCCCCCCAGCCACGTACAACACCACGGGTACCAGATAGGTGACAACGAGCACCCTGGGATGCCTGTTGTGGTTGGTCTTCCTCCTCCTCCTCAAAGCCACATTCCTCCTCTGACTCCTCTTCATCACAATCCTCTTCCAGCGTTGCTGCAGGTCCAGCAAGCGATGCTGATAAGGCTGTTTCTGGTGGTGATGGTGACCACAACTCTTCCTCTTCACGCTCATCTACGGCCTGATCCAGCACTCTTCGCAGGGCATGCTCCAGGAAGAAAACAAATGGTATGATGTCGCTGATGGTGCCTTCGGTGCGACTGACTAGGTTTGTCACCTCCTCAAAAGGACGCATGAGCCTACAGGCATTGCGCATGAGCATACAGTAACGTGGCAAAAAAAATTCACAGCTCCGCAGAGGCTGTCCTAGCACCCCGGTCATACAAATACTCGTTAACGGCTTTTTCTTGTTGGAGCAGGCGGTCGAACATTAGGAGTGTTGAATTCCAACGTGTCGGGCTGTCGTAAATCAAGCGCCTCACTGGCATGTTGTTTCGCCGCTGGATATCGGAAAAGTGTGCCATGGCCGCATTGGAACGCCTGAAGTGGCCACACACCTTCCTGGCCTGCTTAAGGACGTCCTGTAAGCCTGGGTACTTATGCACAAAGCGTTGTACGATCAGATTACACACATGTGCCAACTTGCCCAAATGCAATGCCGCCAACAAATTTCTTCCATTGTCACAAACCACTTTGCCGATCTCCAGTTGGTGCGGAGTCAGCCACTGATCCACCTGTGCGTTCAGGGCGGACAGGAGTGCTGGTCCGGTGTGACTCTCTGCTTTCAGGCAAGTCAACCCCTAGACGGTGTGACACTGCCGTATCCGGGATGTGGAACAGTACCTGGGGAGCTGTGGGGGTGCCGTTGATATAGAGCAAGATGCTGGAAGAGGATGGAGTAGGAGGAGTAGAGGAGGTGGCAGCAGGCCTGCCTGCAAGTCGTGGCGGTGTCCCCAACTCCTCTGCAGAGCCACGCATTCCATGCTTGGCAGCCGTCAGCAGGTTTACCCAATGCGCAGTGTAGGTGATATACCTGCCCTGACCATGCTTTGCAGACCAGGAATCAGTGGTCAGATGGACCCTTGCCCCAACACTGTGTGCCAGAAATGCCATTAATTCCTTTTGCACAATCGAGCACAGGTTGGGGATTGCCTTTTGTGCAATGAAATTTCGTCCGGGTAACTTTCACTGCGGTGTCCCAATAGCTACAAATTTTTTGAACACTTCAGACTCCACCAGCTTGTATGGTAAAAGCTGGCGGGCTAAGAGTTCAGTCAAGCCAGCTGTCAGACGCCGGCTAAGGGGGTGACTTTCTGACATTGGCTTCTTACGCTCAAACATGTCCTTGACAGACACCTGACTGTGGGCAGATGAGCAGGAACTGTTCAAGGCGAGAGACGGAGGGGCGGATGGTTGAGAGGGGGCAAGGAGGACAGCAGTGGTTAATGTGGCATTCTGGTGGTGGCAACAGCATGCGTTGATTGGCGTGATGTCTGGCTGACCCCGGGTGCCGATGCATGCTGTCTGACTGTGCCACTGTAGCGGTACTTACCCTTTCCAGGGGCCGGCCGGGGTCCTCTGTTCAAGACGCGCGCGGTCCTGCTGCTGCACGAGCCGCGCACGGCTCATCCGACGGCTGGAACAGGAAGGCGGGCAGTGACCGCGAAAAGCAGAGACAAGTGGTCCTGTCCCCCAGCAGCAGTGTACCTTGCAGGGAGAGGAGAGCAGCGGCCTCCCTTCCCAGCGGCAAGGTGAGCTACAGGGATGCTGGGCGGTCGGCTCAGATCCCCAGCGGCAGTGTGATATACAGGGAATTGGGAGCCCAGTCTCCATTCCCCAGCGGCAGAGTGTCCTACCGGGAATAGAGAGCGCCTCACTGGCATGTTGTTTCGCCACTGGATATCTGAAAAGTGTGCCATGGCCGTGTAGGAACGCCTGAAATGGCCTTCAAAAAAAAGCGAAAAGCGGTCACGTGTCCCGCCTGACTCTTAGAGCGCGCTGCGGGTCTCGGGCGCGCTCTTAAAGGGACAGTTGGAGCCTAAATTGGAAAAGGCCTCCCATTGGTCCCTGTCATGCCACACTCCCCATACACTTACCTTTTGGGGGCGTGGATATGACAGGGGCCAATCGAAATAGATGTTTAGTTATATATACTCACCTTTTTCCCTTAGTTCCTTGCCCTATCGTGGTTTCTGTTTCAGTTCCCTTTAGCGCTTGTTGTATTCAGTTGTGTTCCTTCCTACTTGACCTTGGCTTTGTTTTCTGACTTTATCTCTTTATCCTTATCTGTTCTGTTTGCCTGCTTGCTGTTTTCTGTGTACCAGACCCCGGCTAGTCCTAGTTTACGCTGTCTCTTTGTGCCCCTGACATCGGATCGTTCTGACTCTGTACTTCTCCTATATACGTCGAGTCAGGCCACTCTAAGGTCCGGTAGACGTATCTCCCCTCTAAGTTGTCTTCTGTTTAGCTGAATCCTGCGTGTTGGGGTATATTTTCGTTACAGCCACTAGCTCCTTGCGTCGACCTCCCCCTGCTTCCAACTCGTCTCCTCCTCTTCCTCTCTGTCTCCCCATCTGAACTTTCCCCCTGTTCTTCTTCCCTTCTAGCGGGCACCCACGTGACATCCACTGACGCATCGTCATCATCAACCGCTTCACTTGTATCTGACAACTTAGCAAAGGAAGCAGCAGCGGGTACAACATCATCATCATCACACCGTACGTGTGTAATGCTGCCTGACTGAGACATATCCCTGTTATCTACATCCTCTGGCAATAATGGTTGTGCATCACTCATTTCTTTCAACTGATGTGTAAATAACTCCTCTGACAGATCAAGTGAAACGGCTGTGGTGCTAGTGTTGGTGGTGGCGGCAGGCGGGCGAGAGGTAACTTGAGAGGTGCCCGAAGCTAAGCTGGAGGAGGATGGTGCGTCAAGGTTCCGAGCGGAAGCTGTAGAAGATTGGGTGTCCTGTGTTAGCCAGTCAACTATGTCCTCAGAACTTTTCAAGTTCAGGGTACGTGGCCTCTGAACACTGGGCATTATTCTAGGGCCAAAGGGAATCACAGCACTACGACCACGACGGCCCCTGCGGGGTGGCCTGCCTCTGCCTGTCATTTTTTTTTCGATTAGTGGTACTATTCGTGCAAGCTACTGTGACAACAGATATGAGTGGCACTGGTTTGACACTGTGCCCTGGCAGGCCCTGAAACGCACACTCGTGAAGGAAACTGACTGCTATTATATTACAGTCCAAAAAGTTTCGTTTTTTTTTCAATGCAAGTTATTGGGACACCAGTGAGTCAGTGGTGGCACTGGGCAGGCCCTGAAACGCACACGCGTGAAGGAAACTGACTGCTATTATATTACAGTCCAAAAAGTGTTTTTTTTTGTTAAATGCAAGCTATTGTGACACCAGATATGAGTGGTGGCACTGGGCAAGTGGGCACAGTATACGCTGTGAGCCTGACACACACGCTGGCAGACAACTAACTTCTATTCAATCTATTACAGTCAAAATTGTATTATTTTTTTTTTAAATGTACACTACTGTTACACCAGATATGAGTTGCACTGGTGTGACACTGTGCCCTGGCAGGCCCTGAAACGCACACGCGTGAAGGAAACTGACTGCTATTATATTACAGTCAAAAAAGTTTTGTTTTTTTCAAATGCAAGCTATTGTGACACCAATGAGTGAGTGGTGGCACTGGGCAAGTGGGCACAGTATACGCTGTGAGCCTGACACACAGGCTGGCAGGGATGCAACTGCAATTACATTACACAGAAAAAAAAAAAAGCAGACTGATGTTCTAGCCCTAAAAGAGCTTTTTGTTGTGCTGTCCTTACAGCAGAGATCAGATGAGTCCTTCAGGACTGTAGTGGACACTGAATACACTAGCCTAGCTATCCATTTCCCTATCTAATCAGCAGCAGCTACACTGTCCCTCCTCTCACTAAGAATGCAGCTTCACAATGAATGTAAAATGGATGCTGTCCAGGAGGTGCGATGGTCTGGGAGGGAAGGTCTGCTGCTGATTGACTGGAATGTGTCTGCTGACTGCTGACTGTGAGGTACAGGGTCAAAGTTTACTCAATGATGACGAATAGGGGGCGGACCGAACAGCGCATGTGTTCACCGTCCGTGGCGAACGCGAACAAGCGATTTTCGCTAGGAACTATTCGCCAGCGAACAGTTCGGGACATCACTATTAATAATACAAAACTGTATTATTTACACTGTAGTGTTCTCCTCTGCATTTAGTTTAAGCCCCCACCCAAATCTAAATAAAAATTTGAAATTAAGAGTTTTACTCGCCTTTATTTCCAGTGCCTATAGCTGCTTGATCCACCTCTCATGACATCATACCGACATTCCTCACTTGTCCAATCCAATGCTCCTCTTAGAGGAGCATTAGGGCCGAAAAGCACGTTTGTGGCCAACATTGCACTCTTCTAATCAAATGGAGATTAGCTTTGACTCAATTCTCCAAGCAAAAGCACCTCTAGACCTCCACCTTGCAATGTAGCATTGCCGTATCTGCTGAATGGGAGGGGGGAGGTAGTACCCAAACCAGTGAGCAGGTCACTATAGTGTTTGGAATACATATTTCCTTTAAGTCCAATTTTTAGAGAGTCTGCAATTTTGAAAGCAGTTTTATCAGTCATGTGACAGAGCAGTTTTGTCCCACAGTGTCACGAGGACTGGGGTAAACTGCTTCACAACTGGGGTAAATGTACACGTGCTGCACGTGTGGTAAAATACAGGGCATTTAAGTCAATAGACAAGCTCTCTTTCAATTCACCATTTTAAAAGGTTTAGTAGATCTCAAGGTGCAGTAAAAATGTAAACAAAGAATCGGTTCCAGCGGAACTTGTACTTTTATGTATAATGCACCAATCCATGCAATATCAAGTGCCCAAAAGCTCCTATATTTAAGTAAAATATAACTTATAAACTAAAGCCATGACTCCAGAACTAGGATCAGATGAAAAAAGGTCAGATTAAAGCCTCAAAAGAGAAAATGCAAAGGATATAAAGGTTATAAAATATATGCGCAGAACTCTATCCAACAAGCTGCCAAAACAATAACTTTTATGAACTACAAAATGAAAATGTGGACAGGTTTATTGCAAACTAATAGGTGTATATCAAGGCAGTAAGTCACTTGTTTCACCCAACTAGATTTAAATATATTGGATAAATATCTTGGCAAGCTCAGCTTGTTCAAAGTCAATGTCATGATCTGAGGTCAAAGTAAATATAATTCATTGTAGTTCCATAGACTTCTATAAGAGCAGATGTCATATTCTGCGGTCGTGTATAGCCAATCACGCAGTCTTATTACAGACAGCTGACCACGCGGGCGAACATTATCTTAGACTGGATTTGTTTCTAATTGTCAAAGTTTCACTCTGCAATCAATTTGCTTGTTTTTAGATACATAATTAAGTTGTGTTTTTTTTTAAATGTATTTTTTTTTTTAATAATTTCTATTAATACGATTCTTATTTAATTCTGTCATGTGTCAGGATAACTTGTGCAGATCATAGCCCCAAAAACATCCATTCTCCAGTGACAAGGGTTAGAGTTTGAACCTTTCTATGTTATACACATACAGTGTGTAAGGGCCCGCCTAGCACCCGACTGGGAACCTCAGTCAAACTCACTTCCTAGCTCTCCTCTGGGACACAGGAGTGCTTCAGCCCCTAGCCACCGCAGCTTGGCTGGGGTCTCTCAGTCGCTTCCCGGCCTGGAACAGAATCGTGTGTACAGCTGTAAGTGATTAAGCTCTCCTGCACAGAGTATAGCAGCCCAAACACTAGCCCAGACTGAGTAAAGGGTGTAAAGCAACTGGTTTGTTATGGCCACGTTGCCTGCTTATATACACAACCCCCAGCAGGGGGTCTTCACACAATACAATGCAAGCCCCTCCCCAAAGATCTCTGTGGCTGGGAAATAATTGTGTTAAAGACCTGTAAGCAAATTATCCATCAGGAACCGAGAGGCAAACATAAAAATATAAAACATAAAAATGCCCCAAAACACCATAAAAATATATAATCACCCCTCAAATAGCCCTGATCTGAGTGCCCAAGTTCTCAAAATAGCGCTTAGATCCATGCAGTGTAGGTGCACACTTGTTCCTATGCCCAAAACAGTTTTAGGGCGTTTGGTGCTTTGGCCGGTCATCTTTCGGGAGCTCCTGTAGCCGCAATACAGGGTGCTCTGTCTGGGTCTCAAGTAGCGTGTATTCCCGTTAGTCTCCGACACCTTTCCTCCAAAAAGGAATACTAAGTAACCTTTACTTAGTATTAATAAATTTGGCTAAAAGAGGTCTTTCAGCCTTTTGCTAGATAACTCCCCAATACCGTGGGAATTAGGGAGTTATCTACTAAGCGGCTGCAAAATGCAGCCACGGCACGAATAGGATCAGAGGTTCATTCATTCAAATGAAATTCCGATCCGAACAAAGTACCGAATTGCGTCCTAACACGAATGGAGAAACTTAATGCATAGCTACCTGGTCACATGCATCCATCGACTAAAGGCATCATCTACACCACCAGGCTTAGCTCACGCAAAGAGCTTTTGCCACGTTGAGAAGCAGGCAGTGGTGCCAGATGGAAACTGCGTAAGAAGCCAAACCATTCTAAAACTTTGACTGTTTACATTGATGCCAGGGCAGTCCATGGACACCATAACCACTGAAAGCCACTGTGGTGGTTATGGTGCCTGGAGTTTTCTTTTAAAGTATGCACGTCAGAATCCAAGATACTGTCCCCCAAAACCAATGACAGTATGGGAGAGGCCCGTGGCAAGGATAAAGTGGGGGGAAGGATGCATTTTCTTTTCTTTAAAATGTCATTCTATTTTCTATACAGATAAAATAGTCAATATTATACTTTGTAACTGTATGAATTTTTCTTGATTTTGAGCAGTACTGTGCTAAGTATTTGTTGATTTTTCAAAAACAGAAGCCTAAACTAATAAGCAGAAGACTGGAGTTACAAAAATACCTCTATATGTTTCCTGTCATTGAGCAAGCTCTAATGAGAATTCTGTTTAGAAACATTAACACATTTTCTGTTTTAATTCAGCCTCCTGTTTAGCTCTATTCTACGTCTACGTTTGCAGTAGATCATACCCATCTAAGAGGTTAAACAGTAGAATACTTTTCTTTATTCTGCTAGGTATTAATCTCAGGCCCCAAGTAAAAGTTGTGGATTTGTGATGCTGTAAAGGTTACGGAGAGAACAGTCATAGCCATCATTCAGATGACTGTAAAAATCTTCCAGCGTTTACTTCTTAAATAAAGCCCAGCGATTTCTTGTCTTGCAGAGAAAGACATATTGCAAGGAAATTCTCTTTGAAAGGGAAAAAAAAAGCTCTTGCAGTTTTCAGGTCTTCACGAAGACTATCCTTCATGTCTGAGGGATAGTACTTTAAAATACTTAGAGGGAATAAACAGCTTTTAATGAAGTTGCATTGCCACATAATGGGTATCATAAAATAGCGCTCATAGCATGGGATCCCTGGATGGTTCTTAATATCGACTTAGTCGGAATATGTTTTGTTAACGCTGCAGAGGCCGGCGTGAAGGATACAAAGTCACCTTAAATTAACAGATTGAAATAACCACCACATAAAAAGCGCAGCGCTCAGTGGAAATGAAATCTGCCTTTGGGGTGGTCTGTCAGACCTGGTTTGCAGGTAGCATTTTATTCAGAAGAACACAAGAGTTTCATTGCAGGAAAACAGATGTTCATCTTGTTTCTGTATCGGCTGTTTGATGAGAAATTTATTGCATTTCTGCTGGGATGAAGCTCGACTGCTGTGGGAGTCTATTAGCCAGAGCAGCCGCTGGAAAGAAGCCAGAAAGGCAATGTTTTGATGAAAGCTTTTGGTCTGTGGGCGCCACTAATAATGCATTGGCTAGACTCTCCTTATTGGGCCATTGATTGCCCCTGATTTGATTTATTGATCAATACCCCTCAGATTTGGCGTCTGAGAAGCTGAACTAATCTTTAACCGCTGTGAAACATCTCTGGCTAGTGGAGAATTAGACCTGATAAGGAATGTATGAAAAGTATCTGAGCTTATCTTAATCACACAGTGCGTCTGCTCTGCCTTCAACCGAGAGAGTATGTGTGCGCAAAACACAATCACCAGGCAGAACACAAAAGATCTATACATTGATGGAATTCAAAGCCTCCAGCATCGATTACCATTATAACAAACAGCGGTGCACAGAATGTCTGATTATTTTTAGACAAAGATTCTGTGCTCTCAGCAGCAATTTTGCTGATGCTGTCAATGTGTCAGATGTCTGCTGTTGATTGCAATTAGATGCAAAACAAAAAATATAAAGCCATCTGCATCCATGCTATTATTTTGAACCTTTTAAAAGACACATCATGTGCATCTTGCAGCATCTATAACTCCATATATCATTATGTCTCAGACCTTTCTTTATTGAAATCCAATCAATCATGCCCCTGTCTAGTCTTTTAATGGTTAAACTGTTATTAAGAAGGTTTTTTATTTATATATTTATTTTAACTAGAGAGTGAAGATTCATTCTCTAAGACTCACAGTAATATTGAACATATTTCCAAGGGCTGTTTTTTAAATTATTATCTTTTTTTCTGATACAGTGGTACTCCGCCTCAGGCAATCGCAGACAAACCCCGTCAGTCTTTTACATTTGGGGAATAGAATAGGTTGAGATATCAATGCAATTGAGAGATATTGTCTCACATCTTACAATAAAGAGAGAATACTAATAATTACATTTAAGAGTGCTGTTATGGCAATCATATATGAGAGCCAAAGCGTTGTTTGTGAATTAGACTCCCACGAGCCTTCATAGCAGATTGCCTAGGTTCCCTGGTTCATCAACTTTCCAGATCAAATAATGTTCCCTGTAGTGGGATGATGGAATCTTCGTATGATTAATTCTCTCTCACACTGAGTAGTTGTTCCCATGCTGCAATTTTCTGTGTATTTCCCTTCCTCACAAAAGTGCAAGCAAGAGATTCTTTGTGTCCCTAAATGTCTTAACACAAATCCAATGAAGTTCAATTTTCAATTGTCAGCTAACGGTTAAACGACAAATCCTGGACATGATGATATCGTGTACAGCAGTATTTGTGGAACAAAAAAGGATACACAGCAAACTTGAAAAGTTTTATAAATGATCCAACATAACTAACCGAATTGTGTGTTAATAATAGGGCTACCCTGTGGGATTTGAAGTTGACTACTTGGCACTTGTGAAAAAAAATTATAAACTAGACATTCAAGATGCAAGATGATGGCTTGACTCCAGTTATAAAGGCCTTTCCATGTGCCCCCAGTTGATGTGGACTCTGTTGTTGAATTCAGGATGTTGATAGTTTAGAGTTGAAATGTGTATATAAATGGAGAGGCTTTCTTCAATAATAGTGGGGAGAAGGGAAGGGGACATAGGATTTTCCATATGTATTATATACTTGTACAATAACAAGTTTTGCTGTTCTCCTAGGTCAGAAAATAAGTGGCTTTAGCAGGCACAGGTTGAGTGTTATAGATAGCTATGTGCACTGAGGATACTAATAGCTGTCAATTGGTAAATAAAGAGTTTAAAAAAAATATTGTAGTTATAGGGCTCATCAAGAGATGTCTCTAGTGGTTGTTTTTTTCTACCCCCCCCCCCCCAGCAGAAGCCTATTTGGATGCCTTGTAAGTAATATGTTGACAGTTTTTTTTTCCACTGGTTATCTGCTTCTGGGAACATAAGTGAAAATCACGAAAAAACACGATTGAACCTTTCTGTGTAAGGTTTGAGCACCAGACTTGTTCATCTCTTTTTATGTCAGGTCCTATTTTTGTTGTCTGTCAAGGCTTTTCAGGGTGTGTTCCTGCTTCCTTTGCAAGAATGCATAGTATAGCTGTGTATGTGATGTGTGTCAGATAAGCATAATGCAGAGTTGATGAAAATGTTTTTCAGAGTAGGAATATGTTTAGTGAGTTTTTTGCATTTGTACATGATTGTGGGTGAGTGTAGAAAGAATGAAAAAGACATAGTAAGAAGTATTTAGCTTGTAATTTCCCGGAATTGTCACCTATCACTCCATTTCATCAACATTTATTGGCTCGGTCTGCTCTAGCTTCCTGTTAAACCCCTTTCCATCCCATCACTGTGCTTCCAATTGACCCACAATTCTATCCTCCATTCTACTAAACCATAAACCTCACTACTATGATACATGTTGGGTCTATTTCTCTCTTTTATTGGGAGTTTGAAGATGCAAGTTTGAATAGTGTGTACCCACTTAAAATATCAAAGACGAACTAATTTCTTCAGAGCCATGAGTACTTTCCAGTGTTGGACTAATTCCGTTATGTGGAAAGTAATGTTTTACCTAACATGGATTTTTTTTCTGATTGTATGTTGATATCTTAGGAGCCCAATAGTTGCAGGCTATTGATTTTTTTTAATTCTACATCTTGGGTGCCCAATTGCTGAAGGCTTCCACTTTATAATTCTGGTTTCCTGCTAGACTCTCAGGAGCAGTGAGAAGTGTCTCTTCCCTAATATGTGTTAATATCCACAGCCATAAAATAGATGCTGTCAGCTTGAGAAGGGGGAACAACAGTCCCTGTTTATGTGAGAAGTCCCAGAAGGGAGCAGAGAGTTCAACTGGAAGTCTGCGAGCAATAGGCATCCATTTCACACAGGTATTGTGTAATAGGGTTAGGTGTTTAGAGCAAGACTGTTGCAAACAAACCTCTAATAGTAGAAAAGTCAGTGGGAGCATTCCTTTGGTTTCCATGGCAACTGCTCCACTGTCTCAGAATTTCTCTTTGTACATTCATGATTCCGCTGCTCTATGTGATGGGTAATTAAAGAAAACATACAAGTAAATTATGACAAAAACTAATTTAGAAAACAGACGAGGTTGCTGCTCAAATGAGCCTGGGCATTCGAGGAAGTGGGGTACTATTACACATTGTGTAACGTTAACATAGATGCCATCCCCACTTATTTTGGCATAAAATTAGTAGTTTGTTTTATATAGCAGTAAGAAAGCCACCAAGTCACAATTTATATATTTTAATCACAGATTAAGCGGAACATGTTATGCGAAGGTAAGAAAACCATAAAATATATTGTACATAGGCCTCCCAACAGTCTTAATTTCAGAGTTTCAGTTTTCTGAATCTAAGGCCAAGGAACTGTCCTCAGGCAGCACAGCATGCATGTATCATTATCATTTGTGCTGTGAAGGACTCTAGGACCATGATCAGGGCCGGTGCAAGAATTTTTAGGTACACAGGCGGAGATGCATTTTGCCGCCCCATCACTCCCTTGATGTATACAGAGGCGCCACTTACAAACACAAAGATTATTGCTTTGGACTGGGTATTCCTCATTTACCTTGATCCTGGGCATTAACATTCACAGTATTGTGTGTTGTGTATGAGTTAATCCCAGAGATCCACAGCAAAAAAAACTAAAATGTATTTTTTGAGTGTATCACAAATCGGAGCTCCACACCTATAAAAATGAATGTGCATTTTGTATAACACTATCACAGAGCTCCACTATAATAAACCTCATAATAATGTAATGTAATGTGTGATGGCTGTGTTTGGTTTGTGTGTGATATGTTTTATGTGTTGGCTGTGTGTAGTGGGTGTTTAATTCATATAATAAAAATATGTTTTACCTCTACTCCTGTTTACTTTTTTTTGTATTGAGGGAACTAAATTCCCTGGTGGCCTGGTGGTAAAACGCATGTCCTGTACTTATGACTGGTGCACTGCAGACCCCTCCTTCTAGTCTGGTGCTTGTTATGAGTCAAAGTTCAGGCTAGGAATCCCAGTGTGAGTGCATTGACTCTATAACTGGGCACCAAAACCATGAGACAGTAATTATAATAGTCTGCACCAGACACAGGTGCATACCATGCACTCCACCTACGGCTCACAAGGAATTAAATTTTTATTTATTAAATTGTTGATCTTGTAAAAAAAAATTTAAACAAAGGGAACAAAATGCTAGAGAGACGGGGCATTACAATGACACAAGGGAGAGTAACAAAGTTACTGGGACAGAGTAACTCAAAGTTGGGGGACAGAGAGTAACAGGGAATTATGGGGCAAAGTGATAGCAGGGTTGGGGATTAGGGGGACAGAGTGACAGGGCTAGGCGGACAAGGAATTAGGGAGACAGAGTGACACACGACTAGGGGGCAGGGTATTAGGGGGACAGATTAGCACAGGGCTATGCGGACAGGGGACCAGGGGGACAGAGTGACACAGGGCTAGGTGGACAAAGTGATACATGTCTAGGGAAGCAGTGTATTAGGAGGATAGAGTGACACAGGGTTTATTGGGCAGGAGATTAGGAGAAAGAGTGACACAGGGCTAGGGGGCAGGGAGACAGTGACCCATGGCTAGGGCAGGGAATTATGGCTACAATGACACAGGGCTAGGGTGACAGAGTGACACAGGGCTACGGGGGCAGGGGATTATGGGGGTAGGGATTGGGGGACAGAGTGAAATAGTAATATGGGGCAGGGATTAGGGGGACAGAGTGACACAGTGCTAGGGGGTAGGGGGACAGAGTGACACAGGGCTACGGGGGCAGGGGATTATGGGGGTAGGGATTGGGGGACAGAGTGAAATAGTAATATGGGGCAGGGATTAGGGGGACAGAGTGACACAGGGCTAGGGGGTAGGGGGACAGAGTGACACAGGGTTAGGGGATTAGTGGGCCAGTGACACAGGTCTAGGGGGCTGGGGGATATAGTGACAAAGGGCTAGAGTGCAGGGGTTTAGTGGGGCAGTTACACAGACCTAGAGGGCAAGGGGACATAGTGACATAGGGCTAGGAGGCAGGGGTTTAGTGGGGAGCTCACAGGCCTAGGGTGCAGGGGGATATAGTGACACAGGGCTAGGGGGACAGTGTGACACAGTGACACAGGCCTAGGGGGCAGGGAGGACACAGGGCTAGGGGTGACACAGGGCTAAAGGGCAGGGGTACAGAGTGACACAGAGCTAGGGGGCATGGGATTAGTGGGGCAGTGACACAGGCCTAGGGGGCAGGGGGGCAGTGACACAGGGCCAGGGAGAAGGGGGGCATAGTGATACAGGGCTAGGGGGACAGTGACACAGTGCTAGGTGGCAGGGGATTAGTGGGACAGTGACACAGGCCTAGGGGCAGGGGATTAGTCGGCAGTGACACAGGCCTAGGGGGCAGGGGGGCATAGTGACACAGGGCTAGGGGGACAGAGTGATACAGGGCTAGGGGGACAGAGACACAGGCCTAGGGGCAGGGGATTAGTGCGCAGTGACACAGGCCTAGGGGGCAGGGGGACATAGTGACACAGGGCTAGGGGGACAGAGTGATACAGGGCTAGGGGGACAGAGACACAGGCCTAGGGGGCAGGGGATTAGTGGGGCAGTGCCTAGGGGGCAGGGGGGCATAGTTACACAGGACTGGGGGGGCAGAGTGACACATGGCAGGGGATTAGTGGGGCTGTGACACAGTGCTAAGGGGATTAGGGGTACAGTGACACAGGGCTAGTGGTCAGGGAATTATTGGGACAGACTGAAACAGGGCTTAGGCAAACAATGACAGGGAATTAAAGACTCTAACCTCACTCTGTCTCACATTTCCCCCTAATCCCCTGTCAGAGCTATAGGGGATCAAAGTGACACACAGCTAGAGGAATGGGGTAATGAGGGGGTTAATTTAAAAAATTTACATGCTGCTCTCCTTACCTGCTCACTGGTGATGCTGCCAGGCCCATCAACAGCTCTGTGTGTGTCCTGTCCAGGTGCAGCAGTGACTCAATGCAGGGAAGCTGCACACTGGGCCTGAGTTCCGTTCAGCTGAGACCGCCGGGGAGTTGGAATGCAGGGAGGAGGAAGCCCCGCCCATCATACTACTCTGACATATCAGAGCAGCACTGGGAACCGGGCAGCAAATCAGGAGCAGGAAATATTTTTAAAATGTGAGTCACAGGCAAAGGGCCCAGGATTCGGATTTTGCGCCCCCCCTCGTGTTGCGCCCTAAGGCGGCCGCCTGTGCCGCCTTATGGATGCGCCGGCCCTGACCATGATTTAGCAGCGTTTTCTCCATGGCCCTGTGTGAAGAAGTTGGCCAGGTGGTTGTCTGTCAGTCTGCTGCTCTTGACGCCAAGCTAACGTCTCCCACTATGAGCATTACCGGGGATGCAAGTCATGCCCCTGGTGATGCCCTCTTAAAAGCTTGCCCTCACAATTCATGTGTAATTTGGAGATAGTAGTATGTGTTCTGTTTTCACATTGCAAACACTGTGCATCTGCCAGAGTCCCTTGATTATACTTTCACATCAGGACGAGTAGTATGGGACTAGACAAGGGGAGGTGGGTAAATGACTGGATGAGATTAAGGAAGATTATGGTAAGTATTACCTACAGAATTTCATAATGTGGGCAGAGCTAGGAGATAAAAAAAAGTTACCTGGGGGGGCGGGGCCTGACAGCCAACATGGCAGGACGTGCTCTATGAGAGCTCCGGCAAAAACGGGCAGAATCTTAGCAATCCCGGCTACATTAATGTGGCCAGCAACACACGAGACTCAAAAACAGGTCCAGGACCTTACCAGGCACGGAAAGACACCCGATTTGTACAGTTTCGCACTGCGAGCACAAGTTCCGACCATGCGGCCTACACTGGAGCGGAGCCCGAGGCCTGGGGGAGGCGGCCGATCCCCCGGACTGGGACCTGCTCCCAAGCGCAACCTAACGACTGCCCTGCTGCCCCCCCCTCTGGACCGGCGGGGGATATCCCGGTCCTCGTGGGGGTCGATTACCCCCCACACACAGCTCCAAAAAGCGACGACACTCGAGGCTAACCAGGACTATAAAGGTCCGATCAAGATGGCGGCCAAAGCACAAACAGCGCCAAAACGCTCCCTCACTAAGCCACCTGAAAACGTATGGGTATTCCTTGAACGGATCGGCAATCACCTCTGGACCAAACTCCAGATCAGAGGAAGGACCCTCCACTCAGCCATGTGTGCACTGGCGACATGGATACGACCAGCGACCCGGCGCCAACTAGGCAGGCATATACCCCCAGCCTCTGGAGCGGTCTCCAGCCGGACACAGACCCGGGGACCGAAGCGGCGAGTGCGGACAACATCTCCCTCCGAGCCAATGAGACCCAGAGAAGGCTTAAAGCGGAACCGGAGACCCGGGCAACACACCAAGATGCCCATTACCACGCAGTATACCAAGAAATGCGGGCCTGGGTCCGATCATCGGCCTGACGAAGCCGGCCACATCTCCACCCACGCACACGACTCATCGAGTCAACCCGAGACTTACCCGTACAGACCAACCCTAACGGAGACAAGGTGCTGGAGAGTGCTGGCGGAGCATCACGACCGGAGACCGGAGACATATGGGACCCAGGATGCCGTGCTGAAATATGCATTCCCCCTGCAAGGGGTAGGGTGACTATACACTATGACTCTCAGACGGGCACCTACTCCTAACGTATGCCCCATCTACCTGTAAGAGACTTGTGGGTCCTCTGTGGCTCATATACTACACCACACTCCTCGTCTTACCCATCGCTCTACTTTATCTGTGCATGCTAGATACTTAATCTATCACCAACTGTGGCAACTGCTAACTGTTTTGTATCTGGTACCTAGATAACCCAGAATAGCCTGCAACACTAGCTTAATGTTCCCTTTACAAATGTGCCCTAGGGCAGTGTACCTTAGCTTGATGAGACCGCCTGTTGAAAATGGTGATAATCAATCATAAGCATCTCAGGGAGCAAAGTTTTTCTCTAACTTGTGAACAGCTTACTGTCTACCCATGTGTTACCAAATGTCTGACTATAATAATTTAGCACGTTACCAAACGGATCTTAGGATCCATAGCTTGTATTTTCCGACTAAAGTTTAACAACAAAAATTTTAAAAAATGAGGCATCACAATTCTGGAAATGTAACTTAACCTTGATGATAGATGTATTAACCCTATACTGTAAAACACTCGTACATTTCCCCCTTTTTCTCTTCTGTACCCCATCTTATATGCCTTCAATAAAAGAAAGATTGACAAAAAAAAAAAAAAGTTACCTGGGCAGTATTCCAAATCCCTATGCACACGTAATGATGAGGTTTTTAGTATCACTACAATAGCCATTGAAGTGCAAGCTCAGCTGCACACATCAAGACAAACGTCATAGGTGAGTACTACAAAAATAATTTACCTTGGTCCTTTCAACTAAAAGGCAAAATCTGTATTAATAAAAAAAAAAAAAAAGAGGCAAAAAGGGTTATTTTTATGAACCCTTACAAACGTATTAACCCTTAATAGGACACCCATGGGATGGGCAACAGCATCATGGCTATGTGATACAAGCAAACAAAAACACATGTAGCACTCCCACATGTTAATTAATATTAATTTTACTATTTTTAGTGTTCAGTTTCCCACTGCCTTACCTGGATGGTAGGATTTGCAGTTACTAACTCTTCAGCTATGTCATTTAACCAGTTTATATATTCCTTATACACTTTATGGATACTTTTATTACGTCTTGTAACTATTATAACATCTCTCCATTTTTTTTTTTTAAGAAATGAATGCTGCTAAGTATATATATATATATATATATATATATATATATATATATATATCATGTATAGATTAATCTATACGCTTAATCTATACATGATAATCTATACATGATATATATATATATATATATATATATATCATGTATAGATTATCATGTATAGATTAAGCGATCTCTGCCTCTTGGCTTCCCTTTTGTGCCAGTTTTATGGTAGACGTGGTGGGCTGCAGACTATCTCTCCGATCCCTCCCTGGGGTCAGCTTGCATTAGCAGACTAATGTAGCCAATTACAGCTGGAATATTGGTCCTTGTTTGAGCTGGCTAACATCAGGCGGCGTGATCCTCTGAGTGATACAAAGTGTGTGCACGTGATGTGCTTTGATCTTCACCACTAATTGCTAATATCCCAATTAGGTTACGTTTAACAGCAGACTCATGTGTACAGGCCGCAATATGCTGGCTAATAGCAGGTCATAACAATCATCTGTGCCTGCTTCTTCACTCTTCAAATCACTATTTCCACTTACGTGTTCTATCTTGCACTTGAAAAATGCTTTCAAGTATCCTGGGTCCTGCAGTTTAAAAACAGATACAGCCCTATACAAAACCATTGTTTTTATCTTATTGCTTTGTGTGAAATATATATAATAAATATTCCACAGTCCTGCACTTGTTTCTCCAAAGCATACAATCTCTTGAAGGAGTCCACTCAATGGACATTTTTTAAACATTTTCCAAAATGTATTTAATAAGACACAAGATCATATGTATAAATAAAGGAATTTATAAAAATGTATCAAAAAGTCCTTTGAGGATTGCATATATAATATCTATCAATAGTATGTCTGTCTGCTTATCTATCCTATTGATTATTGTCAAAAGACAAACCAGACCAATCAGTAAAATATTACAGGTAAATTAATGCTCTATCAATTTAAAAAAAAAAAACACACGTTAAAGCATCTTAATCAAATGCCTCTACCCTTAGCAGTAAAAACCTGAGTAGCAACACAGTGCACAAACAAAAAAGTCATATTGCTTTCATTTTACCAACAGAGATAAGTGGGTTATACTTAACGTTCCACATAGATTTACTGTCTTTGTTTCAACATATCACTTTCCAGATATGGTTACGTACATTGCAGATAAATACACAACAAAAATACACCAAACTGAAGAAAGAAAAATTCAAGAAACAAATGTAAATAGGCCTACAGGCTACGTAAGCTGCAAGCACAATGTGAATTTGAAAATAATCACTAAACTGTAAATTGTGGAATTTTAAGAAAGGATACACACATTTTTCAAAATACCAGAACTGGAAAAATAATGCTTCCAGTGCAACTATGTTTGAATAAAAAATGATCTTGTTAATTCTCCACAATTGTCATTTTAGGGAATATTATACTCCTCTAGCCTTTTCTGTATTTTTTCTGATTTATTTTGGTTTAATAGTATTATAAAATGGTTTACTGTTTTAGTGTCTAAGCACTTTGCAACACATGTATTGTACAAGGTACCTACAGAAATGTGTTGACAATGCAGAGTTCTGGACATCGCTGGGAAAGGTAATCCTCTAACACAATTAAATAAATGGAGAGCAACTCAGGAGGCAGGAGCAAGGTCCAAAAGTTAAATATGCCCTCAGGATTCTTGACTGCTTGCGTAAGAGAAATGGACATTTTAAAAAGGCAAGAATTACAGATAAATTAATCCTCAGCAATGGTGGTTGAAGAGGAACTGTGAATTCTCTCACCCCAGTAAGTGTGCAGTGTTTACTCTAATGGTTAAAGCAGCAGGGGCTACAAAAACAAACTTACCTCTGCTGCACTTCCATGTTGTGGCCACTTTGCTGTCCCATGATGCTTCAAATGCATGCGCTCTCTGGCATCTACAGACAAATTCCATAGAAGCACATTCTTGCTCAGCATTTGCTGGCAGGGCATACAAATGTAATTAAAAAGCACGCAAATGAGATAATAAAAAAGCAAAAACAAAAAGAAACGTATTGGCACAATTATACTTAGCTGTATTGCAGCCTTTTAATTTTCTGATATGGCTGCAGGTCCTTGGTTGATAATTCCACGATTTGGGAAAGCTTCTCTCTTCTAATGTCACATCCACTTTCAACACGAAAAATCCTACTGGAGAAAGCGTTGAAACCCCCAAAAGTATGTTTGATTAGCTTTTTAGTACATATTCTATACATTCTCTGTTCTAAGTATTGACTCTCCGATCTCGTTATGATGTTGGTTTTGTAACTGTAATTGTTCATTTATTTCTTTATAAACATATTCACTAGAAAAAGAAAAAGCATTAAAAAGTAAAATATACCCGGTTTGTTAATTTGTGTTTTGTGAGAGGTCTCCTTTAACCACGTTAGCAGCCATAGGATAAGTGTTAGTTTTTTTAAAACCATATATCAATTTCTAATGTCCTAATTGTCCTTGAGTGTTTTAATAGTAATTGCAGTAAATGTATAATTGCTTTAAACAATCAGGATTCCAGAAGCAATTAAAATCTAATTTTTAAAACTCCAGGAAACCAATATTCCAACAAAACTGCTATTTATTTTATTTTGCTTTCTTTTGGCCAACTGTAAGATTTGTCCATTCTTATATAGAATCTGTATAGGCAAAAGTTAGACCCTACATTTGTCAAATTTAATGACTTACTAGCATCAATGATACTACTTTCCAACTATTGTTAAACGACTTAAAAAGCACATTCAAGTTTCATGTTTCATGTATGTGACAAATCATTTCATTCCGACTTTGATTCATCATTTTATGATAATATTTTGATTGATGAAAACATTAATGTTCAGTGGAAAGGACTATAATTGTTTGAAAAGAGCTGCCTAGGACCTAGGTCATTGCATTACTTGTAGGCTCAATATCAATGAAAGCACAAGTAAAATAAACTGTACAATCAGTTAATTTTCACTGGAACTATGCCAGTGTATTAAATCATATCAATGCCAGATTAATTCACTCGTTCGCAGACAGTGTTCTAGTATATTTGGGCATATTACATTTCCAGACACAACCAACTGGTCAAAAATAATCTTGATGCCAGTTACTTGCTTTGTGATTTTTTAAATTTTTTTCCTTGAGTGTACTAGACTTGGCACACTGAAAGTAACAGCTGTGTAATAGATGTGCAAGAATCTAAATGTGTGGGTTGGTACTTGCTCATTGATGACTGTGTAGATAATTGTGTAAACATATTTTAATAGCTAGCAGGTAACATTTTAAGTGGACACTGTCGTTTTAGGGGTGAGAGTGAATAGCCACACCCCCGTTCTGCGAAAAATTTAGAAATACACACTGCACATTAGAGCGCATTTTATTGCTGTGGGGCTCTGTGAAACATTTGTAAAAAAAAATGTAGGTTCTAGAAAAGAGATGCTTGGGTAGGGGAATGTAAAAGAAACTTCATGAGCGTGTAATATATAATGAAAATGCTGCATAAGCTTGGCGCATAATCTGATTGCAACTTTTGTGTGTGTGAATGGAGCTATATGCTTGATTGCATAACTGTAACTCTGGTTCTCCTTCACCAAAAGCTGTGAAAAAGCCAGTTAAATGAGATGGCAAATCGTGAAATCACTGAGGGGCTGACTTTCACCTGCAGCCATCTTTGTGAATCAGTGCATTTTAAAGATACTATTAAGTTAATTGAATGTAAATCTCAAATTTTAGACCGAAATAACCAGACTGGAAGCATAGCTGACATTGGACATTTTTTTATGTCCACCGATTTAGCCTTCAATTTGAAATTCCCTTTGAATTCCCAACAATTCTCAATTTAGTAAATAACATTTTACGTATTAGGGACACAGCGACATACAGGTTGTCATGCTACTGGGCGCGTTTCTTTAATGATACTCTGTATCCACTGCAAAGTGTGTTTCATTTTATCTGTGCTACACATGAGGTCAGTTTACTGCATGCACACATTCACTTTCCCCAAATTAAAGAGCCATATATATCTTTAAAAGTCTTATTTATGAACACTTAACCATAAGTAAGTGAGCTCTGGATCCATTCCCTCCTGTTGATATATGTTAGCTGGCAGCTAAGTGTTCTTTGCATTAAATCCCTGAGAACACGGCATTGTATCCCGCAATGGTTCGAGCAAAGCTACTAGTGAACTAAGGCCTTGAAACGCTTTGAAAGAAACTTTACTGAAGTATATTGATTACAGCGGCTTCTCATTATCTAAAAGCCGTTCTGATTTTTGCATTGAATACATCGTTTTTTTGCTTAAATAATTCATTGCTCGTAGTCAATATTGTTGCTGTGTCTAAGAATTGGATGTTTGCAAACTTGGATATGAGATGGATTATTTATGTATCATATTAAAAAAAAAAAAAATCCAACCTCCCTATATTTCCTATTACAGAAAGAACTCAACTCGCTGGCGTCTGAACTGGCTGCGCGGCAGGAAGAGAGCGAGCATTCTCACAAGAGGCTTATTGAAATCAGCCGGGAGTTTAAGAAAAATGTCCCAGAGGTATTGAACTGTTATTTTCATTTATTTTACTGGGGTACTGATACACATATTGGGGCTTAGTGCAAACTAGTAATTCTAGTTCTCTTCTTTAACATGTCCTTTTACAGACTGTATTTATTACATTGACTGTTCCGCTTGGTATTGTGTAACTTTGTCCCCACTGTCTTTTTGACTTCTTATATCCTTTGCTGCTGTTCTCGTCCCTGTCATACTACCTTGGGCAATCTGCTTCCTTCCAAACAATCTTTAGTGTTTCTGTCTACTCATCATCTTTTGTTCAATTTAATAATTTTGTCTAATTAATTTTACCAGTTTGAGTAATTACCCTAAAATACAAAACGACTCATTTGTGTTCCCCTCCACTATTTCCTATTTTCTTTAGATTGTTCACTAAAGTGTACATTGTTGAGGATTGAAGTTGAACTCAAAAGTGAATTCCATGTTTTCAGCCGAAATAGACAATTTGAATAAAAGTTATTTTCATTTTGAAATTCGCAACAGTCCACGCTTTATTGTTTCACCTTGTATGTTATTTGAGTTTATGTACCTTCTTTCTGTATTTGTGATATTGTTCTGGGGGAACATTTATTTTTGTTTTCCCATGTGTTTTTCTGGCCTTCACGGTCTCCTTTGTGTCTTAAGTATTCATCTACGTGTTTTATGTCACATTTTCTCTCCAGTGTGGTTTTTTCATTCCTCACCTAATTTACTTGCCTTTTTTTTGTTTTCCACTATCTCTGTTATAGTTTTTTTAGGATATAGTCTGCCCTTGGTGAACCTGCCTGCTTGATTGGCACGAAGCCTAGTGTGAATCATGCCAGGCTAACTGCCAAGCGGACCAGTCGAACTTGCTAATTTTCCAGGCGAATAAGACCCTTTTACTATCACATTGGTGCATAAACCTGAAAATCGTATTTAATTATCTTTATTTTTTCTGAAATTGTACTGCTATCAGTCTCTTGAAAAGTGAAGCATCAATATAAATATTTCTATGTATGTCCCGTATAGATATCCCATTGAGCCATATTACTTTAAGTGCAGGTGACCTAAGTATACTGTAGTAAGATAAAGGTCTCAGTTCTTCCATTAAGCCAACCTTCCATTCCCTCTCTGTCTGACCTTGTTTTTCTGCATTCAATCTCTCCTTATAGTTAACTTTACATTTTCTTCTTAGGAAATCAGGGAAATTGTAGCTCCGGTTCTAAAGAGCTTCCAAGCCGAGGTAAGTTTGCTACATATTTGATTTTTTTTGCTCTTTGCTCTAGAACACCTGCATATAACAGGTAATATCAATACAACAATAAACAGCTGTTCAATAGAATTTCTCCTTATCCTGCGAAAATGTTATGTTTTATAATTCTTCTGACGTAGTCAGATGCATTCAAAATCTCATACCTGCTAAGTGTCCCCGTTTAGGAGGCACAGTCCCTATTTTGAGCCAAAATCATCCTGTCCTCCTGTTCAAGGATATATTGTTAGTGTGTCTGAGTGTATAACATAGCTCCACAGCAATATTACTCACAGTAATGTGTCTTTAAACTACAATAAATGTTTTTTATACATCTGTCTTAGTAAATAAGATACATTGTTCTTATTTGAAATTAAATTTTAGCTGTATAAATTGTTGTTAATAAGTCACCTAAAATTCCTCAGAACCTCCCCACCCCTGAACAGAACCCCATTCAGACCCCTAAAACGAAAGCGTCCCATTTGGAATGTATGGTATGTACGCAAAACTGACTGGAGATTCTCCTTTAATCATCAAATCAACAAAGACCAGTTTGGTATGGATCACTGCGCCAAAGTAGATCTGTAAGATGGAAGTGCCAACATTTATTGATTTGGAGTTTATAAACTATAATTCTCGTGGAACCCGCCTGATTTTTTTTTCTAGTTAAGCCCTCCTTGCCATCACAGGCATTAGAAGCACTCTTTATTAATTGTGTTCCACCTGCAAAATGATGACATTCTTCTCCTGAATACTGAGGGCCGTTCAATAATTTTCTAGGGATAATTTGTCTTTATCAAAAGCTTTGTGACTCTCTCTTATTAAAGTAGCTTGCCAGGAAGCTGTCCATTTCAAATAAATCGGCTATTCACTAAAATATTAACTGACAGTAATTGACCAGGGAATTGAATATTGCAGTCCGAAATAGCTGAACTCAAAATATTGGTGAGTTGGAGAATCTTACAATTAACTATTTTGGCCTAGGTCGATAAGGATTGCAAACACACACACACACGAATTATTCACTAAAGTGAATTCAATGTCCGTTTCAAAAAGGTCAAAAAAGATAAACTGAACCAATTCTCTACGTCATCTATGCTTTACATTTACCCATTCAGGCCTTAAGGTTGAAATTCACTTTACTCACTTTGAATTCCCACTTTACTGAATATCCCCGTGTAAAATGTCTAAGGTCTTTTTTCACACTACAGCCATCAAAAACCCAGCACTTTTTGTTTTTACAAACATACCCATCTACACAACAGAAAGCCATAACAGGTCTACAGCGTCTGTTTTAAATAAAATAATATGATGGTTACATCTTTAAATCAATTTACAAACATGGACCTCTCCCCGGCCGTCCTGCAACGTGTCACTGCTTGCCTCTCTTCCATCTCTGACTGGATGTCGTCACGCTTTCTCAAACTTAACCTCTCTAAAACTGAACTCCTTGTCTTTCCTCCTCCTAATACTGATCCTCCTCTCTCACTCTCCCTTCAAGTCAGTGATATCCACATGAGTCCATCCCTACAAGCGCGCTGTCTTGGCGTCATACTTGACTCTGGTCTCACCTTTGAGTCTCACATCCAGTTTGTTGCCAAGTCCTGTAGGTTCCAACTCAAAAACATAGCCCGCTTCCGCCCCTTTCTTACGCAAGATGCTACCAAGGAGCTTGTCCATGCTCTAGTAATTTCCCGCATGGATTACTGTAACCCTCTCCTGATTGGTCTCCCCAAAAGCCGTACTGCCCCGCTACAGTCTGTAATGAATGCTGCAGCTGGTCTGATTTTCCTATCCAGTCGGTCCTCTCACACCTCGCCCCTCTGCCAGTCCTTACATTGGCTCCCTGTATCCTATAGGAGTCAATTCAAAGTGCTAACCATACATTTAAAGCACTGAACAATTCCAGCCCCTCTTATATCTCTTCACTGATCCAGAGGTATGCCCCTCCTCGTACCCTCCGCTCTGCCCGCGACCACCTCCTGACCGCTGCTCGCACCCGTACGGCCAACTCACGCTTGCAGGACCTCTCACGGGCGGCTCCTCTCCTATGGAATAACTTGCCTACTGCCATCAGACTCTCCCCTAGTCTTCAATCATTTAAGAAGGGCCTTAAATCCCATCTCTTCAGGAAAGCGTATGGCCTCCCAGAGTAATCTCTCCCTTACATACCTGTCTCTTGCTCTCCTATGGGATAGTGCTTTGCTCTCTCCTCCAGCTCTGCTTCACTCCTACTTGATATTTCCTATCCTAATGTTTCTAATACCCCACCTCCTATAGACTGTAAGCTCATTTGAGCAGGGTCCTCTTCAACCTATTATTCCTGTAAGTTTTCTTGTAATTGTCTTATTTATTGTTACATCCCCCCCTCTCAAAATATTGTAAAGCGCTACGGAATCTGTTGGCGCTATATAAATGGCAATAATAATAATAATAATAATAATAATAATAATCAACATATATAGAGCTGCCTACACATCGACAGCAGGGTGCTTTTCGCACCAATATGGGTGGTAGGTATTTTCTTTTCTTTCTAAAATGCTTGTCATTTTAAATATATTACAAGGTCTAAAGAGAGGGTGATTTTTTTTTTAGATCTACTAATTAAATGTTTAAACCTAATTCATATATCTACCATGTATGGCAGAAACAGGCTCGGGACATAATAAAGCCTTAGAATGTGAACTTAAATCTTCTGCAACTCTTACTCTCTCTGCTTCAGAAATACACTATGAATGTCATGGTTGTCCGTAGGCCCTTGGAGAGCATTGAGTTCTGGCAGAACGTAACGATTTGCCTTATAAAACATGTATTGGATCAATTAATTTGTGCACAAATAGTACACTGAAATCTTGGAGCATCCGCAGTCCTTCTGGATGGCAGTCTAGGTTATTTATAACTACGTCACTTGTTTAATTTTAAAATAGATAATTTACAAAATTTGTGAATGACAAGGCTTTCGAGTATTCTTTATTATTGTACATTTTTCCCTCCAAAACATTTTATTGTTTTAATATAACAGAGAAGAACACAATGGTTGTCGGTGTTACATTACAGAACCCCCAAACAAATAGTCACATTGGAAGAAAACACAAAATAGTAATTGATATCCTCGTCCTTTTTCTCTAGGTGGACGACCCTCCTCCCCCTTCTTTCTTCTCATTTTTGCTCTCTTTTTGCACTTCTATCCCTCCCCCTCTTACCTTCCTTCTCTTTCCCTTTTCTACGCCTCTCTTTTTACTTTGGTCTCTTGAACTAGATGATTATTTATTACTGTACGAAGTAATGATGACAATACCCTTTTTATTTTTTCATTTACTCTTTATTTTATTGTACATTATCTTACAGTTTTCAATTGTTTCTGTCTTTGCTTAATACACATTTGTGACTATGCTCACTCCTGTCGTTTCTTGTTCTAAGCCCAAGTGTCTCTAGTGGGCTTATGCATCATCATCATGCCCAGGACATACTTGAAAACGAGAGAAATCTCAATGCATCTTTCCTGGTAAAATATTTTATAAATAAATAAATAATTTAACTGTGACTATATTTTTCTTGTTGTTGAGTATTTCAATAAAAATTTAAAGAAAATAAAAAATATAACAGATAAACTAAAATATATTTATATAATAATTATCTTGGCCAGTGCTTTTATTCTTGTACATTTAAAGGAACACTCCATGCACCGTAACTACTACAGATGTGTGTGTGTATGTATGTGTATATATATAAATATATATATATTTACATTTGTTGTCGGGGACAATAAGCCGAGTTATGTTAGTGGTGCCTAATCGGTTGTGGTTTGCCGAAACCGATGTTCAGGTAGGCCTGTAAAAAGAGAGCAAAAAGTTAATAGCTTCACACTATAATACGTGTCGACATTACACAATCAATACTTTACATTTTATCAGAATTTATAACCATACCTGAAAGAGAAAATTTGTTAGTGGGAGACACTTTATAACACCAAGATACTGGCTGACTTATGTTATGCCAAGTGACGATGAGAGGCTCTACCTATAATTTGGTTCATTGGGTACATGAGCGTTGTGGCGGGGTATTGGCCTCTCGATGAGGATTAAATAGATTCAAAAAGGGTTAGCCGTGACAAGTGAGAGCCTAACTGCTTTTGCCAAGAGGGCAGAGATGCGAGGCAGTAACTATGATTTAGCCCGAGGGGTGAATACCTCCGTAGTTGAGGATAGGAGTTGGCCTTGTGGGACTGCTAAATAATGGCACAAGAAGCTGAAAACTATCTAGGGTCACTTAAGAAACCCTAACAGCCAGACCAAGTTAAACATAAGTTGTGTAGAGCAAGTGGTTGTTGTAAGAAGGGAGGTAGTATCGTTTAGCGAGTCACTTGTATGGTGACTTGAAGAACTTAAATGCGAAACACTGGCACTGATATACTCCTAGCGTGTTTCGATATGTAAGAAAGGCCATAAGTGGAGGTGGCCAGAATAATTGAAACAACATGACCCCTGTTAAGTATATGTCAAGGCAAGGGTACAATCACAAATTATCTAGTTGAGGATAAACAGCCGCAAGTTTGGAGCAAGTAGGCATAGTGACAGAAAGGCATTTCAAAACATAATATTGCGGAGAAGTGGAGCAACTGGAAATTATCAGATTACCTCGAACACTGAATACCTGATGTACTGAATCTAGGCATAAATTCCCACTGCACATCCTTCCACTGGAAAGACCTGATGTACGTATGAGAAAGACCACCCTGAGAAATAGACAACCATCACATTATCGAATCCCATAGCGTACTGGATGAAGCAATATACCAGAACTAGCAAGTGACCCAAAGTGGAGGTGAAGTTAAAACTAAAACAGTTAAAATAGTGACTGAACGAAGAGGCCTGTATATGTTAAATGCGTAGTGATAGGTTCTAGGGAGTGTTTTGAGATAGGGCTCTATGGGAAAGCCTTGTGTGGGCCTAAGAAGGCTGAGTGTAATAATGGAATGTAGTATGAAAATGAACCTGCCTAAATAGATACAGGTGAACCAAGGTGTTTAATGTGAGGTAAAGCTAATGTATGGGATGAGGCATTACAGTTACTCCACGATGTTATGGCCCAATGAGAGTGTTAAGGATGACAAGTAGTATGACGGGATAGTAGGCAACCCTATTAAGATAGCTATAATGCAAATGAAATGACCAAAGGGTTTGCCGAATTAGCATGTGGCAGGTTGTAACTAAGATAATGTTGGTAATAGATGGTAGAGAACCCGACAGTTACTAATCATCATCTAGCTTATGAAATGGTTAACATAATCATCAATAAAACAACATATGAAACATACCTACTGAGCCACAAAAAAGGAGGTGTTGGAAGACAGAATCAAAACGGGAACAGAGGCCTCTAGAATGCCATAGTGTTATATGTAACACATAGGAAAAGACAGGAGATATAAGACATATATAAAAAAGACCGACATGGGGAATGCTTAGGAGGATGATAAACACTTATGCATACACAGCTGGCATGGAAGATTAGGGTTGAAAGCAACAGGAAATGCTAGAATAATAGTAGAATAGCTCAGTAATATTAGCATCAGATACAACTTTATGCTTAAACTGAACATAACTGAATGATGTTCCTAATGCGTGTTCTAGACCGTACAAAGAAAGTCTGAATGGTGTTAGAAAGTGAGGGAATGCAAAAGCAGCAGACAAGAGAACTGCAGGTTTAGCTAGCGGTTTTTAAATAATATCCCAATGAAAATTACATCATTAAATGCATGGAAGCTGTACCTTGGGGCATATCTACTAAACAGTGAATTACCAAACAATGTTGGCCCAATGAGTATCCGAATACCCAGAGGGCTCTCTCGGAATTGGCCTTTCTGCATATAGTGTCACTATGCAATCTAGAAGTGACAATATAGAAATAACTAGTTTGCCCAGTGTTGGAAGGAACAATCTAAGAACCTCTGGTTGACAGACAGGAACCTGCTTTATAATGTTATTTGTTAAATTACTTTGTTTTTTCTCTGAATTGTTTTGCTGCTGAGGGAATAAAATAGAAAGGGAATGCACAATACTCGTCTCCATGTCGTTAATAAATCATGACTTTACGTCATGTAAATAGTAAAATCTTGGAATTTTTGTTGGTAGTGAAATTCGCCATGTCCGAATAGCTGAACAAACTTAAGGTTTTGTTGAAAAACCAGCATTGCCCCATGAGCTTCTAGGGAGGAGGCAGTTGTTTACTAGAGTGAGGTAAAATGAATACTTGCGTGGGCCACACTAGGCCAAGACCAGCTTGTTTAGAGTATAGGCAGTTTGTGTTGATGACCTTTGAACCCGCAAGTAGATGGGTCTGTACTGAACCAGACAGTCTCAGCCCAGAGGAAGGGGTGATCTGTGTATTTATAGCAATATCCCCTCCCACAACTACAGGCCCAGCCTTTCATATATATGTATGTATAAAATGCCTATTCCTTTAAAAAAAAAAATGTGTTGTTTACAAGTAACTGATTATAGTTCTAGATCTATATGCCAATAAATGTAAAAGCAGACAAGGGTGTTTAGAATGATGCAACTGTTCTGTCACTTTGGTTAATGAACTAATATAACTATACATTTATTTAAAAAAATTACAAGTATATGAAGACATCACAAGTTCTATCATTTATTGTTTAGCTCATAATCTTCTCTCACATGTTTCACTAATCTTTCACTAATATTTACAGTAATGCCAAGACAAAGACTATAGAATGATTACCAACTTCCCTTTTATTAGTGTGAGAAGACTTGAGCTTCTCAGTTACACCACCTGCAAATGAATTGCTGTAAAGAAACAAAAGGAACAATAAAAACAGCCACTCATCTCATCAGCACACTCCTGATCCAAGCTGTCTAGTCATTCTATGCAGAATATTCCTGCACTGCAGCTCTCTAGTCTTCCTTTTAATACCGATAAAGCATTATATGATCCAGGAAGTCAAAGTGTTATTCAGCTGCTATTGATGGTGGTGTCCAATAATCAATCCAGGCTGGTGCAGATATTATTGATCAGCATCCCAGGTGCTGAACTGATTTTAGACAACATAAATCGTAGGTACACTGCAGCTAGTCCATAGCCAGCCTCTATTCTTTCTGGATATTATTAAGATTTTTTTTTATTTGAGATGACCTGAAGGGCCATGGGCACCCAGGTGACCCATGTAATTGTCAAATTGTTAAAAAAATGTTTGGACTACTTACCATGAGACAGTGCCCTTTGATTAATGGCACTATAACAATTACAGCAGGATGGTTATGGTGCTTTGACTACCACTTTAAGATGCTGTCCAGGTGAATCTGCCCTTTGGTTACTGCATAGGAGCCCTCAGTTTAATTAATATGCACATAGTAATATAGTCCATTGACTGTGAGAAAATAGTCATTCATCTGTTTAGCTAATATTGGACTACAACAGCTACAGTGTTCAGGTGGCATGTCAGGGCTGGATAGCACCTATTCTGAAAATACAATTCTCGTGATACTCACCTAGTATGCCCTATTCAGCACTGGGCAACAGTAGCCCTGGCATTGTACTACAACTCCAATGATGCCCAGTCGGCATGGAGAAGAATGCTTCTGCCCAGGCCCAAAGTTTTGAGTAACCATGTAGACTTTTGTGCTTGTAAAATGGGAATTTTAACAGTGCTAGGTAGCTCAGGGCTGTCTTCGTGGCATTTTAGGCTGCTGGTCAAAGCAGCGCACTGGGGTCCTGCCTACACAACCACTCACAGGAATGAGAATGTACATTATTGATAAATTAGGCTTATATTAATTGATACCTCCAACAAAATCAGTGTTTAAGCATTAATGCTGTACAGCAGAGATTAATAATAAAAAAAAAAACATTTAGTAGGTAACAAGGGAAGGCAACTGACATAGACTGTTAAAAATATTCTAAGAACTTTATTAACGCTTTACGGCTTCAGCAAATTATGTGTGTTGATTCTGTCTTGCTTATGTACAATTAGTACGTGTACATTGTTTTCGTCAAGGTCAAGATATGCATTTGCAACAGCAAGATCACATGTGCAGATAACAGCTGATACTGAGGTGATTAGTCAACCTAAATGTTTTAATAAAGAGGGTTTGAAGGTTCTGAATAAATCACCTGGAATATACCTAAAAGTTGGCGAGCCTGCGGGGACTCTATGCTTATGGAGCCCCCGGGCAACTGCCCAGCTTGTAAATGCGTTAACACAGCCCTGAGGTTGCTAGATCTTTGAAAGAAGAAGAATAGCAAATACTAGATTCTGTGCATTGGGGCAATAGAAGCCATGGGATACTTAGACCTGTGAGCCTACAGCAACCATAGTTTGCACTAACACACAATCCCACAACATCCTCTTTTTCATTCACACTGCTTGTCAAAATAAAAGAAAACCGTGTGTTTTTCTGACATCAAGGAAAAGAACACACTGCGTCTATGTAATTGACAGAATGAACGAAGGCCTGCTTGAAATGGACAAACTTTTAATATCTTTGCGCAGAAAAACCAGAGAAAGACGAGAGCCCTGCTAATTACAAAAGTTGCTTTACAAAAGATAATTCAAAGCAATAATTTAGCAAACATAATCAAGTAGCACAGATGGGAATTTTGATGAATGGTTTGCAACATGCAATTAGCAGTTCTTGCAGTTACATATCATTAACCCCCAGAGCACAAAAATTATTTTCTCATTATTAGCTGAAAGGTAAAATTAAGCTGACTAGACTGTAAAGGGAAAAAAAAGATACAATTAATTACCTTCATTTATTATAATCATTATTTTAAACATACTTTTTAGCCTGATAGATCGCTGAAAACATCTGAATTATAGGTTTTGTTATGCTAATTCGCAGATTAAACTTTTATAAAATGCCCACATGAATTAATAAAAATATTAAAATTAGAAAAACAACAGAGGTTTATTTTTCCAGTGTGAATATGTGACATTTCTATTCTCAGGATAATTGCATATTACCATTAAAATATTAAGCTTAATAGATGTAAAGAAAAATATGGCCAAATCAAGTCACTGTATCAAAAATGCTCGGTCTTGATTAACATTTTAGAATTAAGGGTCGTTTTGGGGTTTTGGGGTTAATGGGTTCCACAAAGAAAAGTAAGAACTGGACATTCTTTATGATTGGTAAGCTCATTTATTTCAAGCACAGTATCAACAGCACCAGATCACCAACATAGGCAGCTTTTTTCATTTGAATAAGTGAGCCCATAAAATAGTTTTCTTCCAACTCCCCTACCCGTATATTGATATGTGATGGACTTTCCTTTAATTATATTGGACAGAAATTAGGGAACAAATTAATAGAGTATTCCACTGGCTGATGCACCATTGACTGAGATTTTTTGCCCTCATGCTCTTAAGATAAGCACACTATTGATCAGCAAAAACAATTTAATTAAGTCACCTTCCCATAGGAAAAGCATTGAATTGGCTGAGATCGTCAAGGAGGTGGAGTGGGGTGGAGGCAGAGCCAAATGCTGCCCTGGCCAACCAGCATCTCCTCATAGAGATGCATTGAATTAATGAGGAAAGTTCAATGTCTCCATGCAAAGGGTGGAGACACGGAATGTCAGTGTTGCAAACTGTGCAGCACTGCCCCAGGAAGCACCTCTAGCAGTCATCTGAGGAATGGCCACTGGAGGTGTCCCTAGGCATCAATATAAACAATGCCTTTTCTCTAAAAAAAGGCAATGTTCACAGCACAGAACCTGCAGGGACTGATTACAGACACAAGAACGACAAATAAAGCTGCAGTTATTCTGGTGACTATAGTGTCCCTTTAAATGTTTCTTCTGCTATGCCTAGTCCTAAATAAAGATTTAAAAAGGAGACCAACTCATAGCTAGACTGCACTCTTGTAGTGATATTTCTGAATGTGTCTGCATGGAAGCATCAGTTTGCCCTATTTGTAGTGTCCACTAATACCTTTTACGGTCCCCAGTTTTACACTGTTATTATTTTCCCACTGTTCCTCTCCTTAATGATCACTGATCCGATTTGTACATCTCTTGGCACTCTTGAATGCAAGTTTAGTGTGTGTGATACAAGTGAATTTACAGTGTGTGATGATATACCAGTATAATGCGTATCAAGCGTTTGGATTTATAAAGTGTGTGAAGGATGATAATATATATGTGTGATGCATGTGTAATTATATGTTTTATAATAATAATGATATATATTTACATTTGACAATAATGCTCTGTTTATGAATTATACATAATTGATAAGGCCTAATTACTTAAATGTATTTGATTTATTTTACAAATAAACAAAGTACTGTGGTCATTTAACTCATATAGAATGAGTCACAAAAGCTGAATTAAATATCTCAAACAGGGCCAAGATTTATTAGATATCCAGAGTACTTCATTTCAGACATTGGAAGGAATAGGACTGAACAATTTAGCCACTTTGTGGTCCTCACAGTATCTGTAGATGTGAAGCAATTGAGAAAAAAAAATCAGAGATGAGTATTTTTCGAGTATCGGTATTATTGGACATTGCTTATATTTTAGAAAAGATTGATATGCAGACACAATGTCTACAGATAAGAGTCCTTCAGATCTGTAATACTTATTTTGTTTAAATGAGATTATTGTGTTCCAACGCCTGCAGTTTAAATATAAAATAAAAAATTATATAATATTACAGTATATTACTACAAAACATTGGTATATATGTTAAAAGTTTATAATGACTAGATTCATATAGTTTAGATAATATAATTTTTTTTGGTACTGTTTAATTACAGGGTTACTCTGACCCTTTGCAAAATGATAATTTAAAAAATATTATTAAAAGGTAAAAAAATCTTTAAACTTACCTTGAATCCAGCGCTGTGTGAAGCTCCCAGGGCTGTCCTCCATCCGAGGTCATGGCAGTCCTCAAGAGGTCCAATCACAGACTTCTTAAGAAGCCCTGTCTGCAAGGTAGAAGGTTATTACAACTGTTGCAAATTATTGTGAATGTGCAATGTTTCAAGCAGACCCAGACTCCTACCACCAATACCACTTAAAATCAGGTGGTTGGAGTTTAACTGCCCTAGAAGTTAAGCTGACAGTCAGGACAGCTTCCTGGTTCCCACTGCTTGAACAATCATTCAAGCAGAAGTGAAGCACCTCCATTGGAGAAGGAAACATTAGTAAATTCTTCCGTATGAAAAGCGTTCTATTGGGCGATTGATGCATCTGATTGGCACATTCACAGCAATTGCCACACATGCACCCAGGGCCAGACTGGGAAAAAAATTCAGCCCGAGCATTTTTTAATCACAGTGGCCCACTGAGAGGGAGTGGGGCCAGATAGGGTGTGTTTTGTCATCACCAATGACAAGAGCATTCCATCTCAAAGTGAGCATGTTGGTTCAATGCTCTTCAAGGGCAGATCGTGCACAGAGCTCTAGCATGAGAAAAAGGCCCCGTAAATGTTCTGCACAGTGCAAGCAAATAACATACTTGCGCTGTGTTTGCTTGAAATGTGTCTCTGGTGTCTTCATGAATGGGATACCAGGAGACAAAAATGCCAGGAAAGAGTATTGTGCATGTGTTTGGAGCTTGCTTGTGGGATTGCGTGTGTGTAGAGTGAGCTGATTGGGGTGTGGTATTGTGTTATTAGGTTGGTTTCAGTAATTTTGTTTGTTATGTAATGTAATGTATGTGTGTCTAGGTGCTGCAGAGAGTGTGTGTATAGAGGGCATAATGTGTATAGAGGATGTAGCGAGTGTGTGCATACGGGCTGTAGTGTGTGTGTGTGTGTGTGTGTGTATAGGTGATGTAGTGTGTATAGGGGTTTTAGAGAGCGGGTTTTTAGGGAATGTAGTATGTGTTTGCTTACAAGGAATCTAGTGTATACATAGGGGATCCAGAGTGTGTGTGTGTGTGTAGGTTGTGTCGTGTGTGTGTTTGTGTAGTGGGGTCTAATGTGTGTTTGAAGGACCCAGAGTGTGTATAGGAGATCTAGTGATTGTGTGTAGAGGATTCAAAGTGTATATAGGGATCTAGTGTGTGCATTTGTGTAGATGATCCAGAGTTGGGTAAGGGATCTAGTGTATGTCTGGAATGTAATGTGTTTAGGGGTGCAGTATGTGTGTGAGTGGTACAGTGAGTGTGTTAGGGGTTCTGTAGTATATATGCATATATGTTTGGAAATATTGTTTGTGTGTGTGTGTGTGTGAGTGATGCAGTGTGTGTGTGTGTGTGTGTGTGTGTGTGTGTGTGTGTGTGTGAAGTATGTAGTGTGTATATGTGAGGAGTGCAGTGTGTGGGTGTGAGTGGCGCACTGATTTGAGAGGGATGCACCGTGTGTGAGAGGGATGCACCGTGTGTGAGAGGGGTGCACTGTGTGTGAGAGGGGTGCACTGTGTGTAAGAGGGGTGCACCATGTGTGTGTGTGAAAGGGATGCAGTGTGTGTTTGAGTGTGAGGGTACTGTGTTAGTGAGGGTGCTGTGTGTGTGTGAGGAAGCAGTGTGCGAGGGTGCTGTGTGTAAGTGGGGGGTGCAGTGTGTGTGTGAGTGGTGTGTATGTGTTTGTTTGTGTGTGTAAGGGTGCTGTGTGTAAAATTTTGGAGGGATTGTGTGTTTGGGGGAGCCAGGTTAATATCAATATATATGTATTTCATTTTTTTAAGTAAAAAAAAGCAAGCATTGTATCCCCCCTCCCTTCTTACCTTTTACCTGGGAGTGGGGATCATGCTGCTGTACCTGGTGGTCCTAGTGGTGAGTGAACTCTAGCCTGTGGGGCAAGAGTTCACTCTCGCAAGACCCGGAGCGTTGCCATAGCAATGCTCCGGATCTTGCGAGAGGAACCCGGTGGAGCTGCAAGATAGAGCTCCTCCGGGTCCTCTCCTGTCTCCCTGCCCGCCAGCGGCCTCATTAAACTGCCTGTGGACCGGTGAGGGAGATCTTTGATCTCCTCACCAGCCCATCATGGAATACAGCAGGGCCGGTGGTCGGATAGCGCGGGCCCTGCATAGACCGATGGCCAGTCTGGGACTGCATGCACCTGTTATCACTGACAGAGCAGAACTGCTTCGAGATGTTACTTGACACTTGTCCGAAAAGGTAAATAAGATTTAGTTTTAGTTTATGGGGTTGCTGTCTGTCATTTTTTGTAATAAAGAAACACTCCAAACATTAAAACTACATACCGTTTTTAACATTGGAGTGTTTTTTTAACACAGTGTTTTCGACACTGGAGTATGTCACCTACACCAGTGCCATTTAGTATAGAAGGGCCTGTTTCTTTCAGAGGTCCTCTGTGTCACGATTCCGGGGAACCCAACACGCTAACACACACACAGACACACACACAGAAAGTGTGCAGTACCGGTCCTTAGAGTGGCCGGGCTAAGCACACACAGAATAGTCAGGAGATAAGCCGGGAAAGGGGAACCAGAAAACAGAATAACGAGAAACAAGCCGAGGTCAAAGGGTAGGAGAAAGTCACAAAGTCAGTATAACAAGCCAGAGAGTACGTAACCAGAAAGCACACGTTCACAATCAATACTATGAAGCAAAGACCACAACAGGGCACAGAAAGACAGGAAAGGTAAGTATTTAAATCCTAGCCTGAATCCTGATTGGCTAACCACCAATCAGTATTAACAAACACACGTGGGGGATATCTATACCCCCCACTGTGTTTGTTGCACTGTAGCTTTAACGCCGGGTCACGTGAGTGACCCCGGCGCTTAGATAATAGTGCCGGCTCACAGCGTGCGGCGTTAGACATGCTGCCGCTGGGAGGGGGAGAGGAGGACGCGAGCGGCGTGTCAAGAGGAGAGGACGCCGCTCGCTTATCGGTAAGGGGAGAGGGGACCGCGGGCGGCGACGGACCGAGGGTGAGTGCTGCGAGAGGATTGCAGCCTCCCCTCACTGCCGCCCGCGGAGCCCTGACACTCTGTAATATGTGTAGCCTCATTGATTGACTGGCAGCCATTAGTCTTCTCTTGCTCACTTCTTATTTATTGGAAGTGGGAGTGAGTAATGATGTTGGCAGGATGCATTCCCATTAGACAGCAGCTCTGCTTAATACCTTAATAGTCTGAGCAAGCTGGTTCCAAAGAGCAAAGCATTTGCCTGTATGCCGATGCAATGTTGTCGCTAGTCAAGAAATGCATATTCCTTTCTAATTTGTGTCAAATTAATGTTGCTCAGTATATCAAACTCTGGGAGTTTAATCTATGAGATCAAGTGAATGATTGATCTGTCTCAGTATCTAAAGCCTCAACATATATAAATAGGCTTTCAAAAAAGGATTAACTACTTAAACTACTAGACGCATTAAAGACTTGGTTACCTACTTACAGTATCTACAGGACAGGTTTGATTCCAATCTAATATTCTTGGAAACTTTTTTAAATGGATGTAGCACGGTTTTGAGACCAGTCTTCCAGTATGATGTTTTCCATTTGTAAAACATTAAAAAGATATATTTTTTCCACTTCAGTCAAATACAAACTTTTTCATAATTGTTGTTTTTATTGTGTTACTTTATTACTCTATTAAACCCGATGGGACAGATATATATATATAAAAAACAAACAAAAGCTGGTCCTTGCATACAGGCTTAAAGTATACCAGCAAATGCAGGGTGCCAGCCTGAGCCTTGAGTATCCAAATGAAGAAGGGAGGAAGCTTCACGCTCGGTCTTCAATTAAAATGCAAAATATTATTCGATATGCATTAAAATAGATTCAGTCCTTTGTCAGGCCTTTCCTCAGGATCAAACACACACACACACACACACACATATATATATATATATATATATATATATATATATATAAACAGGGGTTTGGTTGCACTCACCAGAACATGCTTAGAGGGGGGGGCTGCTGGGGGCCAATACATAAAGTAAAAAATGAAAATACAGCACACTCCCTATCTACTAAACAGCTACTTTGTTGTAAGTTGTATTAAAAACACCTAATCTAGGCAAAAAATGATGGGGATTTAGTTACATTATATGATCATGCATTGCATAAGCCTGCCACAACGTCAATGTACCCCATCTTTGGCAGGTCCTACTCTAAATGCCAACTGTCTGCTAAATTAGCTACTCTCTTGGGGAAATCCTTTCATCTCAAGTTTTCTGCAGTACAAGGCCAAATAGGATCCTGGGATTGGGGCACCTGTGACAGGGAGGGGTGCAAAGCCAAGCAGCTGGCTAGACTCCTAAATACATATCTATGAAAAAATAGGGGGTTGGTCGCACTCACCAGAACATGCTTAAGGGGGGCAGGCGGGAAGGGGGGTGTGTGTATATGTGTGTATATATATATAGATATATATACATATAGTTAATACAATGCTAAACAAAAATCTGCACACCAGTCAAGCCAGATTTTTGTTTAGTATTGTATTAACTATCCACATACTTCAGGTGGAAGGGGTTTTCAATCACAATTTTTCCCCACCATAACCTATTTGGATTTTGCTTCTATATACATATATTCATATATTAACCTTGTATTTAATGGTCACATAAATGGGCCTATTAAGCATCCTAATTACTACAGTAAATTTACAGTCATGGAAAAAGAAAGTACACTTCCTTTGAATTTTTAGTTTTTCATGACATAATTCTCCACTTTGGCTTTATTTTTGTTAAGTAAATCACGACACTATATAATATGTCATGTATTGTTGTTCATCTGAGGTTATATTTACCTAATTTTAAGACCTGCTAAGGGTCAGATGATTATGTCCTGATATGGAAAACCATAGAATTCAAAGAGGGTGTACTGTTTCTATTCCCCATGACTGTAAACATATAAATTAAACGGGGCTCTTATTAATCAAATCATAGATGGCAGTGATAGTCCTTTATGACCACCTGTATCTTGGGGGTGGATGTATAGCAAATATGAATAATAACAAGTGGAGCTGGTGTATAAGTTGATAGCAGCCTGTTGGGCTGGAACCTGTATTGTAGAACTTAAATGGACACTCCAGACCCCTAAAGCACTTTAGCTTGCTAAAAAGCTTTATGTGGGAAGAGTGTGTCCTCTTTTTTTCATTTTACAAAAAGTGCAGATTTCAATAGAAATTGACACTTTTATAAATTATACTGGTTACAACCCCCTGGATTTTAAAGCATTCACCAGCTCCTGTTACTTCCTAGTTTGGTATTTGCACTGAACTCAAAAGGGCGCAATTGCCCAGAGCACCTGACTTACAAAGACTTCTCATTGAACTGCATTGATAAGTCTGTGATTGGACAGCTACAGAAAGTCTGGGTGGGGTTAGTGTTAGTTTGTGGATGATGGATATTTGCCAACTCATTCAGAGCTCTGGAAATTGGAAATTAATAGCAGAGACGTGTTCAATAACCAATTCAAATTTAATTATAAGTCAGTTGCATTTATACCCCATTTTCATGTCGGTGGGGGTCATGAGCATTAATTACGTAATTTGTTTTTCACAAGTTATAAACAGCCGTTTCTAGTTATAATCTTTCGTTATATAACGCATTACACATTTGATTAAAACCAGATATTTACAAATACCGATATCTTGGACAATTAACAAGTTATTTTGAAATCAGTACTTTTCCCGTAACTAGGATTTTATATAAATCCTATTTCCGAGAATAGGAGATAAAATGCCAAATGTATTCTTGGTTCAAATTAACCCTTATATGGACAGCTAGGATAGATAGCAAAATGGATATTTGTATCTACAGTTAGAAGATGCGGAATTGCAAATGCAGCAGACAAAAAAATCTGCGGTTTTTGCAAGCTGTTTTAGATATATCCTTAATGGAAAAAAATGCATGTTTAAATTCATACAATATTTAATTTGGGGTATATATACTAAACAGTGATTTTTATTTATTTTGTATTTGGGCAGTGGAGTGTCCCTTTAAACTCAGCTGCAGTAAAATAGCTCACCTTTGTATAGCATCTCTTACCAGCAAGAAAGGACGATGGAGATATGTTCTATATAAGTGTGTGGTAGCAGAGGGCTTTTAAAAATAAATAAATATATATATATATATATATATATATATATATATATATATATATATATATATATATAATAGGACTAGTAGCAGGCTTGAACTGAGAATCAAGTAGTCACTATCATTAGCATGTGAATGCAAATTTAAGTTGCCTGTGAGGCAATTGTGTTGTTTTGTTTTTATTTAATATTTTTCACTGTTTTTCAATAACATCATTGATGCTTGCAGTTGCTGTGGCACTGTCTATGACCTCAGAGAGGAGGGTAATACTATTTCATGCACCGCAACACATGGGCACATATTCAAGTGACAAAAGTGATTTTGGTACCTGGAGGAGCAGCTTAATTTTTTATGATAAAATCCTGAATTTCTAAGCATTATAATTGGTTAGTGGATCTAAAAAAAAAAAATAAAGAATATCCAGAGCATTCAACAGTAAGTAGAGAAATGTTAATACAAATCTGGTCATAAGTAAAGTGAACAAAATGATGTCCACATATTTTGATATCCCGCTTAGCAAAACGTGATCAATAATCAGGAAGTATATTCTGTTTTTGTCAATGTTCGGTTCCAGGGAAAAAACATCTCTTAAAAGGAGAGCTCAGGCAAGAAGAAGAGGGCACCGAACATTCATCAACCATGGTGAAAGAGCTACAGAGTTCTGAAGCTCAGAGTGGGGTAATAGGGCTCCAGCAATCCATACACTGGCATTTATGGTAGGGTTACATATGAATATAGGTGCTCTAACTTTCTTGGTTTCAAGTAATTAGCTAGTGGATAAAGCATATTTAAATAAAAGCTGGTTGTCAAAAGTCAGACTTCACTCCACATTTCTAAACCAAATATACAAACTAACCTTAACACATAACCAATTCAAAATATCATCAAATACGTAGTTAAAAAGATAATCCTTATTACACTGGAGCTTGGGTACATTTATTGTTTCTTGTTTTTGTTTATTTAAAGTCAAGTTCAATTAACATTTGTACTGCAGTAGACCATAGGTAGATGAAATATAGACTTAACAGTTGGTTATTTTTTTAGAAAATAAAGGAAAAAGAAAAGGAAAAAAGTGGTGTGCAAGGCTAAACACGGAGACGTATCATACATATGGAAAGAAAGGAAATTGCATTATATTCTTGCCATCTGGTCCAGGTTTTGTGATAGGAAGCTTGTAAAAAACAGACGATGCTATCATTTAGTCTATACCTTAGTTTTCATCAGATTTTGCTATAACTTCCTGCATCCTGGGTACCGTATCTTTAAGCCATTTAACCTTCAAATATTCTAATTCTATTTAATTTAAATAGCTTAAACATTATACAAAATTAAGGTATACCAGTGGGTCCCACCACCCTTAGGTTTTTGACAGAAGGCTTTGTTCATGCCCCATGCTTCACTTGTTGTGTGCTTTTGGGGTCCAAGAATAAAACCCCTTGTGGTGCCTGTGAACTGTATAATCATGTCAGTCAGGTATCTAAATAAACCGGAGGATTCACTAAAGTGAGAGAAATCATAGTGAATTCAAAGCGGATTTCAAATTACAGGCCACAGCAGCCGAACTTAAAATATAACTGACTTAGAGAAATTTTCCAGTTTGGCTACTTTGACCTTTAATTTGAATTCACCTTCAATTTTCAATTTAGAGAAAAACTCTGAAAATCAACAACGTAAATCTACAAGATGTACCTCTTATACAAAGATTATGCACTTTAATACACTTAGAACTTGTTTTAACATTAGGGTAAAAAGTGCATCATATATATATATATATATATATATATATATATATATATATATATATATATAGTGATAGCTATTGTGTATGTACAATTTATCACAATTCTAAACCTTGTGACACTCGAAGGTTTCTTCTCAGCTGATAAATGTGACTTCCTACCTGAAAAAGATGCCAGAGAAATTATGCATTTCTTTCTATTTGCCACAGTAGCATAAAAAGGGTTAGCTGGACAGGTTAACAGGAAGTAGCTTCCATTACCGCATACTTTATCATTACACCCGCCGTATAGTTTTATTTCTGTGAACAGTAATAAGTAAAATTGTGGTTTTAGGAAGTCGGCCAAAGCATTATTGCACTGCCTAGGAAACAGAGTAAAATTGAGAAGCAACGTTTTGTTTTTTTATGTATACAATACAATATTTTTGCAATGAATTATGGATGTATTTTTCTCAGTTAAAGCCTTATTTGCACCGGTCCCGTTGCATTTATTTGAAATAACTTAATCTAAACGAAAAAAAAAAATAGATTTTTTTCTTTCCTTCTCTTGTACATCCTCAAATTATGAACGTGGAAAGCATATTTTATTCCTGCTCTTTTAACTAGAGTACTCATTTTTTATTTTTATAATATTGATCTTCTTGATGTGTATTGCTTTTGGTCCTTGTTAAAACGTATCTAGCTTTGTGCCTATAGAGATTGGTTGAGGCTGGAGAACTTCGATGATTTATGGAAATATTTCATTATAAAAAAATGTTAAAAATAATAAGTCTAAAATGAAATTGACATGGAAAACACGCTTGGATGTGACCTGCAGAAGAGTAACCACATAGCAATGATTACATAGAACAGCTAAGTTTCTGTCTAATATGGGTCCAATAGATATGAACCTCCACCAAACAGTGAGTTTGCCCGTCTTTCTAGGATGTTGTCATTAATAATGGGAGTCCACTTGCTGCAGTGTTATGTAAAGAGAGAGGAGCTAAAACGAAAAGGATATTTGAAAAGGATCAGTGCTATTGTTTTAGGAGCGTAGGATGAAACTTCAAAATGCATGGTCTTGCTGCTATGATTTTGGCTTACCACTGCCTAGCAAAATATATTTTGAATTCTATAGTTTAAATCCAGAATTTACCAATTTGTTTACATTTTGAACTACAGACTTACAACTAAAGGTACATGCATCACTTTGAGACACATGTGTCATTCAAAAGCTTTAGGTTTGAATGAGACTTTTGCCTCACTGCAACCTGAAAAGAGCAGCAAAATATAGTAAAAACCAAAGGGAAAAAGTTGCCTGCGCTCTTTCCACATCCCTATGTATTTTTAAAGAAATTTAGGTTTTTAGTTATCTCCAATGGCCATGAGAGGGTATGCCCACCTGCCACGTCAAGGCAGACCTCTTAGGTGGGTCCTAACTCTAACCATTCACTTTGCTTCCTTGAGCTTCTGGCAAAGATATCTCTAATGAGACAGAAAGGGGTATATTTTTTATACATCCTACTTAAAATCACCTTTCTCAGCAAATATATATGATGATTTATTTCCACCATATGGTCATATTGTGTTGAGCAGTGAGACTGCAGAGGCATGATCTATATACCAAAACTGCTTCATTAAGCTAAAGTTATTTTGCTGCCTATAATGTTCCTTTTAGGATAGATGTGCTACATGTCAGATCATCAAACCTGGCATTTGTTGCTCAGTATCTAGTGTCGGGATTGTCACCTGGTCCCTACTATCCGCTGGTGGGCGGTTTGGGATTTCAGGTGGGCGGTGGTGGGTTCTGCAGAAAATGCCCAGTGGGCATCGATGGCAGTGGACCAAGGCACACACACAGACGGCCCCCTTACACAGACTGCCTCCTCGCCCACAATGCCCCCCTCACACACAATGCCGCTAGTGGGCGGTTTGGGATTTCAGGTGGGCGGTGGTGGGTTCTGCAGAAAATGCCCAGTGGGCCTCGATGGCAGTGGGCCAAGGCACACACACGCACTGCCCCCTCACACAGACTGCCCCCTCGCATACTACACTCCTCACACACACTACACCCTTTACACATAAACTGACTGCCCCTCTCACACACACTCCACCCCTCAACACACACTGCCCCCCTCAAACACACTGCCCCCTCACACATGCACTGCTCCCTCACACACACACAGACTGCCTCCCTCACACACACTACACTCCTCACTCACACTACACCCCTCACACACATACTGACTGCCCACCTCATACACACTCCATCCCTCACACACATACTGCCCCTTCACACACCCACTGCCCCCTCAAACACACTGCCCCCTCACACACGCACAGCACCCTTCACACACACACATCAACCCTCACACACGCACAGCACCTCTCACACACACACACAGCACCCTTCACACACACGGCACCTCACAGAAACACATAGTTAAAAAAAGTTGAATAGAAAATAGAAAAAAGAGGGAAAAAATGATAAATTTAGGTACATATTTAAAAAAACAAAAACCCTACTTTCTAAAAAAAAAATATTTGCACTTGTGCTATAAAATTAGTTACTGCGGCACTGTTGGGCAGTAATGAAATTTTACCATGAACAAAGACAAAAGTGGGCAGTAGGTTTTAAAAGGTTGACTACTCCTGATCTAGTGCCTAGTAAGAGACATTAAGGATTCCTTAGTAATTTGGCTCATTAGTCGGGAACCTCTGTGATCTTAGTCTTACATGACTGCATATCTTGTATCTCATGATATTAGTTTCCATTTTATTAATGCAAGTATTTTCTGGTGAAGAAAGCCATTCCGTTGCTATCAGCACCTATTGTCCTCCGTTCCCTCCGGCAAGACAGAACATAAGTGAAATCTGCTACTGTAGGGCTCTCAGTAACAGTTTTTTCATCTCATAAAATCTTCCTTTTATTAACCCCTTGCTCAGCTAAAATGAAAATCTAGACTTAATTTGAAGAGAGAGTAAAATATATATATTTAGTGAGCACTAACTTTTTTTGGAATATTGATCAGTTAATTAAACTTTTTATCTGTCTAAAATGATCACCATAATTCTGGTCTGCTCAGAATCAGAAGAAATCCCACTCAAGGCTGGCGTGTCTATAGGTCCTGGTTGGACCATGGCTCAAGGCAGCACTTTGAAAGGGGTGGCATTTTGCCGCCCCTGTGTGTCCCAATGCTGTGTAGATTATTCATTATGCCCCATGTGTATTTTTGTTTGCTCACAAAAAAAATATTTTTTATTATTAATAAAAAAAATATAATTAATAATTAATGTTTTATTATTTTTATTTTAACGTTATATCTATTAGTGTTATTAATTAAAGTATTATAATAAATATAAATAGCACACACATCTATTTCCCAAACATAAAATAACACACACAAAAATTAAATTCCCCCTCCCTCCAACAACAACTTTGACATGTATTTTGACAGATTGTTAAAAATGTATCTTATCATTTATTAGAGTAATTTAAAACAAAAACAAATTATAATCACACAAGGGGGATCAAAAATAATATGTATGATGTATGAAGCAGAAAATATTTTTTTAACTTATCTATACACTCAAGTGTTTGTGGGCAAAGTCTCCAACCTGTCAAAATAATTTCTACTGAGGGTTATTCCCTCCCTATGCCCTCATACAAAATCTATCGAGCTCCCTGTATCTCCCTATTTCACAACTTTGACATGTAGAACAATCTAGGTCAGGTGCTTATATGAGGCGACACCTGAAAACTGGCAATAAGTTATATCATTATGTCTTCGTGAACAGGCATTATAGACTTTTCTGCAGGTTATAATATCATCTTGTAGTAGAGCCGTCATTTTTTCCTTTGAGTAAATATAATATACAGTCTTGTATACTTTATTAAGTGAGGGGTAGACATCATCCAAGATTTAGCAATATATGGCCTTGCAGTGGGACATATTGTATGAATAACCTGTAATAAGTATTTTAGAATTCTACTTCATGAAGATGAATTATCAATGTGTCCTAGTTGTAATATGCTATGCCCAAATGTTTTAAATACAGGATATGTCCACCAATCCTGAATGTGATTGTGGGTAACCCTCATTCTTGTGTACATATATGTTCTACAGCAGAGAAATGTTGAATTAAAATTCAACAGTGATGTCATTGGCATGTGGTCACCTGGGGCTCTCAGCCAATGAATGGCAACAGCATTGGCTTTAGGCTTTTGCAGCTGTTGCAGAAGTAGGGATAATGTCACCAGACTTTCAGAGAGCCTCGGAGTCTGATGGGGACGCGGGTAAGAGGGGAACATTGTTGCTTACGGGGAACTGGGCCAGGGTACTCTAGCGGGAAGTAGTGATGTTATGATGCTAGAAGTAACCCTTTAAGATTTTTATATACTGAGCTACTTTTGGCCTACCTTAAATAAAAATATAAAAAAATTGGAAGTGAAAGCAAAACAGGTTCATACTGTGATGGATCCCTTTTAATAAGTGTTAGTGGTATGATGGACCCCTTTTAATAAGTGTCAATGGAAGGAAAAATCACACACAATGTTTTCCATTCAGTCCTTGTAACTAATAAATGAATAGGAAACATGGACTTCAAGTAGTTCAGAGATCTGTGCAAAACTTTCCAGTGAGTAACCATGGGAACTTGTTATGCGTAGGAGTTTATTCTAAGAGCCGAATGACTGTTGACAAAGAGCAACATGAATTTTAGATAATTTCCATTAACAATAGTTAATGGTTTTTGCATTTTAATGACCACTGAGAAGCATTTCTGTTGTGTCATGAGAGCCATTATTCACCTAATTTTCTTGCTTGCTATTTTGGGAGCGTTTATAACTTGAGATTGGGGATTAATCTCATTATAACTGGATGCATTATGTTTTTTTACCCGGCTGTCAATGTTGCCTTCTTTAACTTAAGTACTACCATCCTTCAAGTGTTCTGTTGAATTATATTTATTATTACATTATTGTTTAACGTAACACGTATTTATATTAAAATACTCTACAGACAAAGTAGCAAAAACATACATAGGGTAATACTGTGAAGTAACAACAAGTGCAGGTGTAAAGTGCAAACAGTACATAAAACAGTTAATATTACCAATCTTTGGTTTTATATTCAGATCTGAAATAAATAGAAAATATAGACCATAGTGTAGTAATAAAAGTTCATATAAACACTTTTGTGATGATGAGTGTAGAATATTACTTTGTTCCTATTTATATTCATAGTACGCATGGATGTCTAATAGGTTAAAAAGAACAGATGGTATAGATGCTGCGCTGTACCATGAGAACTCTGGAATGTGGTAATTGGGGATATTGTCCTTATATGGCCAGAGTTATATTCTGACGTCATAATGGTCATATCTACTGGTATATAGAATAGTGAACAAAGGACTCAGAGGTTGTTCTTCTTGTTCGGCTGTCCTCTAACTATGTAAAGTCTAACTCTCCCTTCAGGAGTCCAGCCATTAACATTTGTTGTTGAACATCCATTATCCTGTAACATCCTTTGTTGTTTTATTATGTCTCCGTAACTGTGAGAATAAACCTGAAGAAACCATAAATCAGATTGTGTAATAGTATTTTTGGTTAATATAGATGTATATCAACCTGGCGGAGCCTTTAACCCAAGAAGATATGTACATTAAAGACTTATTTCAACACATTTAATCATCCTTGAAAAACAACTTAAATCAACATACTACAATGAGGTATTCAAGTCACATGACTAAGCCACTTATAGTTGGCCCAGACTCCTGTTAGTTCTCCTCAGGTCAGATTCTCTGGCTTTTCCAAGTTTTCTTTGGCAGTTTATTTGGGGTGAACCAGTCCATTTTTAATGAACTAATTTCTACAAGTTGTGCAGCAGTGTCCAAACATTGATGGTCCAAGCCTGTGCTGATGGTAACCTGCAAGCATTAAATGGGTTTCGATGTCCATCACACCATCAGATAATACTAAAGACCACAGAGGTTTTCATGGTGCTCTTGGTAGATTATGAGGCATCTCCATTAAAATGTGTCGCTTGCTGGGAAAATTTAAGAAAATAATTTATACAAAATTGCGTAGCTCTGAAATGTGCCACTTCTAAATTCTGAGCTTAAGTTAAGGGGGGCCCAATTCTTCAGTTTTACAATGATCTCAGTGACCCATTTCAATTCGAATATTATATTTTACTAAACAAATTCAGCAAAATCTTACCAATGCCTACAGAAGTCTCCATTGCATTACAGTAAGCAACTTACAGGCAGTTACCTTGGGCTACCTAACATTGCATACCTACTCCAACCATTGAGCACTGAGTAACTCAGCTTCAGGACCCATAAATTTAGTACCACTGGTTTAACCCGTTGTCCTGAGTTAAGCCCCCTCTAGCATCTTTAGTTATTACACTAACATATGCTTTAAACTCTCTGCTTTCCATATGATAACAATTATAGCATTGCTCACTGCTTGTGTACACTGAAAGAGTTAATTACCGGTATGTCCAGTTAGATGCAGGTGGGTCACAAAATGAATTCCTCCCACTCCATATGTCTTGTACAAGAATTCCACACTTACATGTGAGAGTCAATATTATGATACACACACTGTTAAAATGAATATATGTCTTAATAGTTACCATAGCCTAAAAATAACTTCTATAATATGATGGTTTATTTATTAAAAGGAAACCGTTTTTTATTGTCAAAGTTCATGTGTGAGTAAAGGGAGAATAGCTTAACAATTTTACTGGTCAAATTTAAATAATACTTCACAAAGGCAATGTTTGAAAAGCAAGCTTTATAAGAAGGTGTGATCATGGCAGAGAGGCCGGTCTGACAATAGTAATTAATTAGGCTATTATGCATTCAACTGTGATAATTGCTTTGCTGGAAAATCACCAGTCATGAAAAAAAAATCCCACACATAAATGTAATTTATCAATCTGAATTGCCTCGGCACAGCTGCATTTTCTCACCTTGAATTTTGTGGAAACTATAGCAAGACAATGGAATACATAAAAAATATATAAATAAGAGGAAATGATCCATATATCTCTGCGTATAACTTATGTAAGCTCGTATCGGTCTTGAATCATTTGCAGTCTGGTTATACATAAACTAAAAGGATACTGTCACTTCTCAGGGATTCTAGTTTATAGTTTACTTGCCCAATATATATTAGTTTATTTTCATATTCTCACATGACCGCACGTGTAAATGTAAGTCATCTTATGGATTGCGTGCAAGAGAACACAAAAAGAAAAACGTGGTGTTGACAAGATTATATGTTGCACGTATAAAAAAAATCCCAAAATGTTAGGGTTGTTGTGTTGGGAATTAAAGACAAGGAATAACATAGTCAAAGGCCCAGTGGTGGGGGAGGAAAAGAAGAAGGCTCTGTCATCAAATCATAACTGATCATAAGCTGGTTATGGAACTGTGAAACTGGAAGACCAGTGAGTGAAGTTGGAGAACTGGCATACATTCTACCCTTTCAGTGGAGTAAGTGTGGACATGATAAGAAAATCTCTATAAGGTATTAACATGCAGGGTACTCTGGGAATTATGTGCAAACCCATGAGTTTGATAGCACAGACTGCAGATGGGGTCAGACTGCAGATGGCCCAATCGAGGTCCAGTACTAGTCTGCATTGTAGACCTTGGAAGTTTACCAAGCTGGGTGGCTGCCACAACGTGTTCTCCTCTGTGCTAAAATGTCCTGAACAAGATTATTGGTAAGTATCCCTGGGACATTTCCACATCTAAAAGCAGTTTCATCTGTTGGGATTTTACGATTGTGGCTACATCTTTTATATTGGAGACAGCCAATCCAACAAAATGTTGATTCTGTGGCCTACCAGTGGCCATCTTGTGTGTGTGCAGAAGAAGGAGATCAGCCCCCTCTCGGGGGGCCTGAGATGTTATGTTTCCTATAAGACAACAACAAGACATACATAATTTCTGCCCTGTATAAGTCACAGAGTAAGATGTGGTATGTCATTCTAGGGGACAATATTGACACCAACAGGTAGCTGATGCATATCCTGGATTTTGGCTGCCCAATGAGGACTGATTACAAAGTGATGATTTGATTGAATGGAACTATCTTCAATCTGTGACTATAGGAAGCTCTTCCTTGAAAAAGTATTGAGGACGAAACCGGTTGGACGCATACGGAGCCTCCATAACTCTCTATTTGGGACATCCTTATCCAGAACTTACTCCTTTATTACCCCTTGGGATCCAGAACTCGGGTGCATTCAGGAGCTGACTCAGAAAATCTTGGAGTCCCTTTGTGGCAGGTCTTTTGACCTATTGATGTGCCTTTCTGGCCACTGTTAGTGGCGGACCACGTGTGACTGCATTAATCACCTTATATTTTATCATTGTATCTATCAGTTTTACACTATGTTTTGTTTTATGTTTGTTTTTAAGTGATTAAAAGCTGGAATATAATTTCCTAACTGGAGTACTACCAGTATATTTCGGGAGACCGACAACCAGTGTTTGTGTATTATCTCATTGGTGATCCTCACACATGTAATTGTAGCACACCACACCATTTCCTTTGCCTTTTGTGTTCATCACGGTTTTCTGGAGTTAACCGAGGTGTTGGTGACAACTAGGAGACTCACTATACTTCTTGTGCATTTATATATGTGGTGTACAGAATGTAGTAGTAGAAAGCAAGGACAATGTCAAGATAACAGGAGCAACAGCATTCCCACCATGCACACAGCAAATAGAATAGTGCAGTAAGATTAAACTAACTTTGTATGTCAGATGCTTCTCTTGCCACTCATGTACATGTGATCTATTGTTTAATAAATATATTATATTTTACGTCACTAGCATGAGTGTATATTACTGAGCAGAAGAACTGGTAGTACGATAGTCACGGATTCCAATATTGAAGTTGGTCTTTTAGCCACCCTCATCCTCTATATTTAACAAATATGTTATTGTGATTTCTAAAAAATAATATTAAGTGTAAACATCCACAGCTCTTTATCCTGCAAATGGATGCCATCTTGTCTCCCTGTCAATCATTGTAATTATTTTAGTCCATTGCACCTAGCAATCAGCATATAAAAAGCATACAGAGAAAGGAGATATTAAACAATGTTTCTGTTTAGTCTCCTCATTTGCAGTTTGTTCCATGGCTGTGCCCGGACAGAATTGGATTGTGAAGTAATATGCTAAATGTTTAATATAAATGAGATACTGGTGATTTTTAATGATGTATTTAATGTTTAACCCCTTAAGGACACATGACGTGTGTGACATGTCATGATTCCCTTTTATTCCAGAAGTTTGGTCCTTAAGGGCAGTGGCGTACATACCAGGGTCGCAGGGGTCGCGGCTGCGACCGGGCCCGGCCCACCAGGGGGCCCGGCCGCCCCTGCGACCCGGTATGTAGCCACTGGGCCAGCCTCTTCTCCTGGGGGGCCCTAGAGCCGGCCACCTCCGGGCCCCCCCGAGGCTGGCCCTGCTGCCACCCGGCTGGCCGGTCCTGCGGGCGCGCGAGGGAGCACTCTCCCCTGAGTGCTTCCTCTTCAGCTCCCTCGCGCACCGCTTAGGGATGCCGGCGCCGGAAGATGACGTTATCTTCCGGCGCCGGTATCAGTACGCGGCGCGCGAGGGAGCTGAAGAGGAAGCACTCAGGGGAGAGTGCTCCCTCGCGCGCCCGCCAGCCTGACTGCCCGCCGGGTGACCGGACCCCCAGGAGCCCAGCAGCACCACTGGACCCCAGGGAATCCCCTCAGCACTCCAAAAGGTAAGGAGGCTGGGGGGATTAAATACAAAAAAACGTTAGTGTGTGTTAGTGTGTGAGTGTTAGTGTGTGTGTGTGTGTAAGTGTTAGTGTGAGTGTTAGTGTGTGTGTGTGTGTGTGTGAGTGTTAGTGTGTGTTAGTGTTAGTGTTTGTGTCTGCTAGTGAGTGTCAGTGAGTGTGTTACTGTGTGTGTCTGTTACTGTGTGTGTTTGTGTGTGTGTTAGAGTGTGTGTGTCTGCTAGTGTCAGTGAGTGAGTGTGTGTCTGCTAGTGAGTGTCAGTGATTGTGTTACTGTGTGTGTCTGTTACTGAGTGTGTTTGTGTGTGTGTTAGTGAGTCTGTTTGATGTCTGTTAGTGAGTGTGTGTTTGTCAGTGAGAGTGTATGTTTTGTAAGTGAGTGTGTATGTATGTCTGTCGCTGAGTGTGTCTCTGTCAGTAAATGTGTGTGTCTGTTAGCTAATGTGTATGCGTCTGTTCGTGAGAGTGTGTGTGTGTCTTCAGCACTTACCTTTCTCCAGCGCCGGACTCCCTTGGCGCAGGGGAACCCTCCGCCTCTCAGCTCCGAATGCGCATGCGCGGCAAGAGCCGCGCACGCATTCAAACCGCCCATAGGAAAGCATTACTCAATGCTTTTCTATGGACGTTCAGTGTCTTAGAATCGCGGAAGCGCCTCTAGCGGCTGTCAGTGAGACAGCCACTAGAGGCTGGATTAACCCTCAGTGAAACATAGCAGTTTCTCTGAAACTGCTATGTTTTCAGCTGCAGGGTTAAAACCAGAGGGACCTGACACCCAGACCACTTCATTGAGCTGATGTGATCTGGGTGTCTGTAGTGGTCCTTTAAGTGTGTGCATCTGTATGCACTGGCGTACATACCGCGGTCGCAGGGTTCGCAGCCCTGCAACCCCTGCGACCAGGTGCCCGCCGCAATGTGTTGCGGCCCCGGTCCGCCAGAGTAAGCGCGGGGGGTTGGAGGGGGCCCACGGATCAATTTTCGCACCGGGGCCCCATGGGTCATGTGTACGCCACTGCTTAAGGGGTTAATGGTGTATGGTGGTTTAGTAGTTTTGAAACTACCGAACAAATAAACGAAAACTGTGGAAATAGGTGAAAGATTGTTCAAACAAAAGTCAGGAAATGCTGGTTTTCTTACACCATATTTTTTTATCAAAGGGGAGGAAAAAAAAATCGAAATAGTTTCCCGTAAAATAGACTGCATTTTGTTACCTTTAATCTTCTAAAATACTAAAATATACAAATAATATTCTATAAGTAAAAACGTATTCTTCTAGTTATGACAAACTCTGCTTTAAAATGGATCTTAGAGCATATAAATATATATGAACTCCTATCTTATTTTTTTTCCAAAAGGCAATTTTTTTTCAAGAGACATTACACATTAGCGGGTGTTAAAATTGCACCTTAAAGGATGCACTGTGTTCGGATCCAATTATTCATTTGCAATTTCAAGCAAATCTAGACAGATTCATCTTTATTTTTCTTTTAATCGCCTACATTTCATTACATTTTTCTTACCTAAGGTATTTCTTTGTTGCTGTGCACTGACAATTTGCAGATCACAAGCTGCATTTTGGAGGAGAGTATAGTCAAAATGATTGAAGAAAACACAAAAGACAAAGGACTTCAAATAGGGACTTTCAGTATCCCAACAATATTGGGTATTACAAAGCCTGTATTTACACTACACTTTTTTCCAAAGCTTGAAATAGCACAACTATATATTTTCTTCAGCTTGCAGTCAGCTGATTTTGAAAAGATTAACAGGTTGAAATTAACTTGCTCAAGAGAATGCATAGAAAGTAACTGTAGGAGTGATCATAACTTTTTATTTGTTTTGTATATTGTTTTGTAACCTTTTTGTAAAAATGTTCTGTCTTAGACTCCATGTGTTCAATTTCTTACAATATGATCTGTTAATTAAAGGGGCACTCTAAGTGACCTTACCACTAACTAGAGTACCCTGGCACAACTTTCTGTTTTAACTATTTCCGGGGCCAAGGGATGCCCTTACCTTAGCAACTTTGTTAATGTCATATAACAACTTAAAGCCCAGTAGAATGTTCCATGCTATCTAAGAAAAAGTGGACTTTATAGTCCATTAAAATGGGACATTATTCAGTTTATGTGCATACAGGGTTAAATACCTACTGGCACCAGAGAGGCAGTAAGTGGGAAGGCAACTAGCAAATGGCACATCCCAGGTAAATTGTCAAACCTTTATTAAATGGTTTGACTACTTACACTGAGAGGGCGCCAAAGCACACGTGGCACCATAATCACTACAGTGGCCTGTGGTGGTTATGGTGCTTGGAATGTTTATTTGAATTGATACATTGTGCTAACCAAATGGCCGGCAAATATATAGGTGAAAAGTGATTTCACAGTGCATTTTACCTCATTGGTCTGTGGTAAAGACAAGAATTATATAGAACAAATTACCTCTACAGTGAGGGGAAAAAAAATATTTGATCCCCTGTTGATTTTGAACGTTTGTCCACTGACAAAGAAATGATCAGTCTATAATATTAATGGTTGGTGTATTTCAACAGTGAGAGACAGAATAAGAAAAAGAATCCAGAAAAACGCATGTCAAAAAAGTTATAAATTGATTTGCATGTCAATGAGTGAAATAAGTATTTGATCCCCTATCAATCAGAAAGATTTCTGGCTCCCAGTGCCTTTTATACAGGTATAAAAGACACCTGTCTACAGAAGCAATCAATCAACCAGTTCCAAACTCTCCACAATAGCCAAGACCAAAGAGCTGTCCGAGGATGTCATGGACAAGATTGTAGACCTACAGAAGGCTGGAATGGGCTGCAAGACCAACGCCAAGCAAGTGAGAAGGGGACAACAGTTGGTGCGATTATTCACAAATGGAAGGAACACAAAACAACTGTCAATCTTCTTCGGTCTAGTGCTCCATGCAAGATCTCACCTCGTGGAGTTTCAATGATCATGTGAATGGTGAGGAATCAGCCCAGAATTACACAGGAGGATCTTGTTAATGATCTCAAGGCAGCTGGGACCATAGTCACCAAGAAAACAATTGGTAACACACTACGCTGTGAAGGACTGAAATCCTGCAGCGCCTTCAAGGTCCGCCTGCTCAAGAAAGCACATGTACAGGCCTGTCTGAAGTTTGTCAGTGAACATCTGAATGATTCAGAAGAGAACCGGGTGAAAGTGTTGAGGTCAGATGAGACCAAAATCGAGCTCTTTGGCATCAACTCAACTCACTGTATTTGGAGGAGGAGGAATGCTTCCTATGACTCCAAGAACACCATCCCGAGCGTCAAACATGGAGGTGGTAACATTATGCTTTGGGGGTGTTTTTCTGCTGAGGGGACAGGACAACTGCACCGCATCAAAGGGACGATGGATGGGGTCATGTACCGTCAAATTTTGGGTGAGACCCTTCTTCCCTCAGCCAGGGCATTGAAAATCGGTCGAGGATAGTTATTCCAGCATGACAATGACCCAAAACACACTGCCAAGTTAACAAAGGAGTGGCTCAAGAAGAAGCACATTAAGGTCCTTGAGTGGCCATAGCCAGTCTCCAGACCGTAATTCCATAGAAAATCTGTGGAGGGAGCTGAAGGTTCGGGTTGCCAAACATCAGCCATGAAACCTTAATGACTTGGAGAGGATCTGCAAAGAGGAGTGGGACACTTTTATTTTTATTTTTCTTATTTTGTCTCTCACTGTTAAAATACACCTACCATTAAAATTATAGACTGGTAATTTCTTTGTCAGTGGGCAAACATACAAAATCAGCAGGGGAACACATACTTTTTTTCCCTCACTGTAAGTGACATGGCAACATCTGTGGGCATCATTAGTAAATGGCTCTATGGCCTTTTTGTTGCCTCTTCTTTTATCAGCAACTCTAATTATTGAATTGAAATTTGTCAACTTCCACTAATATCAGACAGCATTACAATTGAGGTGACACTAATCCTCTTTCTCTGTGGCATATTTTGCAAACTAATGAAAATTTGTGAGTGAGCAATCATTGGTTTCTATTTGTCTTATATCTAAGTTAATACTAGGTTAACAACATTATCTAATTATCATTTCAACCTTCAATTTGTGGTCTTGACATCACAGGAACTTTAAGTGTGTTTTTATATATTATTATTATTATTTTTTTTATTTTTATATTTGTAGCAACTATTTTTTGGCATCATGCAAACAAAAAAAGAGCGACACACAAACTACATATAATGTGCAGTTACAGTTATACATAGCATGGTTATTTAGTAAAGTGTGAGATCTCATACATTTACAGTGAATTGAGGATGAATTTCAGATTTTTGTCAAAATGAGATGAACTGAAAACATAGCTGACTTGGAGATTTTTTTGTTTTTTCATTTCAGCTGTTTTGGGCAAAAATGTGAAATTCACATGGATTTCACTTCAATTTGTGATAATTCACATATTAGTGAATAACTCTTCTAGTGTTCGTTTGACCTCTGCACTTCTTGTAAGATCAGCTTTGCATCAAACCCATCAACCTAATTATTTCACAATATTCAGATAGAAACTAAATGGATATGCTCCAATGCAAAAAGAAAGAAAAACGCTCTGCTGTGGAGGAGGCTGAATTACAAATGACCATATTGCGTTTAGTTTGAGTGACATGCAATTTAAATTCAGGTCCCAGCAGATATCAGCAATGGCGTTTTCCCAGAGAACAATCTTTTCCCATTTTTTTGTGTTTTTTCTTATGGTTTTTTTATAGCTCTGGAGCATCCATTTGCTGTTTCAAGTAGAATTTTAGATTTTACATGGATTGTTTTATAACATATTTTATGACAAGTTTTATATTCAGTATAAAATGTTTTGTGCTAGTACTACAAGATGTCTCTTCAATTGAAAGAAGGTGTTTAAGATTTTACAAAGAAATTAACTAGTTTTAAACACTCACCGCGCATGCACATCAGATCACCAGTGCTCCTCTAGGAGGAGTATTAGATTGGACCAGCAATGGAGGAAGCAATGCCTCCTCTTGATGTCATGAGAGACTGAGAGGTGAGCAAAGTCAAGGGAGACTCCGCACTGGAAAACAGTGAATAAAATAATATATTTTTTTTAAAACTGGGACAGGAACACTATAGCGTCAGGATTGCACAATTTGGTTTTCAACTTGTTAAAATTATGGCGAGATGACTAAACTGCAAAATGTATTCTACAACAGAAAATACTTTCTGACATTTATGCCAACTCTGCTGTTTTGGACTAAATTTTGCAATATAGTACTTTTAAAGCAATATGTTAATCTATTGCAGCTAAATCTCACGGCCAATACTTTATCCTAATCCTAATCCTAATCCCGCATTTGACACTGTTGATCATCAACAGCTTCTTCACATTCTTCATAACTTTGGTCTACGGAATACTGCTCTCTCCTGGTGCTCCTCCTACCTCTCCCAGCGCTCTTTCAGTGTTTCTTTCTCTGGTTCTGCCTCTTCTCCCCAACCCCTCTCTGTCGGCATCCCCCAAGGTTCTGTCCTCGGCCCCCTATTGTTCTCTATCTATACTGCCTCCCTTGGTAAACTCATCAGCTCCTTTGGTTTCCAATATCATTTATATGCAGATGACACGCAAATCTACCTGTCCTCCCCTGATCTCTATCCGCCCACCTTGACTCGTGTTTCTGACTACCGCTCCTACCTGTCCAAAACTGAACTTCTAGTTCTTCCTCCCTCAAGTGCTGCTACTCCTGTTGTCTCCATCCAAGTCAACGGCGCTACTATCACCTCTACCTCGCAGGCTCGCTGCCTAGGGGTTCTTTTCGATTCTGACCACTCTTTTACTCCCCATGTCCGATCGATAGTCAAATCCTGTCGCTTCCAACTCAAGAACACAGCGGTTATTTCCTTTAGTTCATTGACAAGAAGGCAGCCAGTAAAAGGGAATGAGGCATATGGGTAATCCTTTTTATCAGAGTTCAGAGAAAATTAACCATCCAGGGGGGGTGAAGGAGAAAATAATATCCGTCAGAGTCCATTATCGATCATAAATCTTGCGGCTAAGAAAGTGGTCATGATACAAATACAAAATTAGGTAATGGTATAGAAGCAAATTACAAAAGGAAAAAAACAGAGCCAAAGGTTGTCACCAAATATCCATTAAAGGGACACTCAACTGCCCAGAAACAAACAAACAAATGAATAAACAAATCACTTTGTTTACTAGCTATACCCCAAATTACATTCTTCGTGCTTCTATAATGCATTTTTCCAATGGTGTTATATCTAAAAACCTCTTGAAGATCTCTTGTATGCAGCCTTTGGAAGTCCTCCCCTTCTAACTCCGCCAACACTTTCGATGACTGTCCAATCACAGACTTCCCAATGCAGCTTAATGAGAAGTCTCTGCAAGGCAGGTGCTCCGGGCAGTTGCTGTCTCTTGAATTTAGCTCCACTGAGCTAATTTACCGGCATATAGCAGGACTGGTTGTCTGAATTACATTCAGGGGATTGTAATCAGGTTAATTTATAATAGTGTAAATTTCTATTGAAATCTGCACTTTTTGCAAATGAAAAAAAAGAGCACATACTCTTCACAAATAAAGCTTAAGTGCTTTAGAAGCCTGGAGTTACCCTAAAAATAGATGCTTTGTGGGGTTGATACTAGTATTAAGCTGGGGTCCGTAGTTGAGATTGCTGTAATAGAAAGATAAACAATCACTTCACAAAATATAGGTTAGAAAAATGTAATGTTCACCAAATCCATGATACACTAAATTTAAATAACTAGAAGGAACTATGGACATCATGGTTTTGTAAAGGAACACTCAAAGCACCATTATCACGTCAGTGCACTATGGTGCCCAACCCCCTGTGACAAACGCTCATTCCCACGAACGTTTGCCACAAACTCCTGGAGGAGTGTGGAAGCTGGCCTCCTGCCCACTGACTACGGTCCAGGTCCAAAACACCGTTCAGGAGTTACCCTGCCCAGCCGATATTAGCAGCTTTCACTGGGTGCCCCTGGTTCAGCACTTTCCCTTCATTCGAATGGAACCGAACGCTAGCCCCCTGGAGGCCGTTCGCATGAACCAAACCCACGAATGGTCCTCAGCGGTACTTAGCCGAGAACGTTATGGAACTGTTTTCGGCATGAGGTGACCATGCGGTTCCCAGACAACCTGGTCCAGCATTTGGCTCATTAAAATCATTTGAACTCCCAGAACTATGTGTCGTCTACTTACTGGTAAGGGAAAGGTCTAATCACTGTTCAGCACCTTATTCCAGCTCGTGGAGGATTCAGCTGGGAAAGTCCTTGTAAGGACTACAGCTCCCAGGACTGTGTTTCATCCAGTCCGTGGGAGGGAATAGAGCTAGTCCACTATCCTATTCAAGAATGGAGAGGCTTCAGGAGGACCCCAGTCAAGCCATGGCGACTGGGGCATAAGCGCAGAGGTTTTCCCCAGTTCCAGCTAGGAAGCGGTCCTTGGCAGAGGTATTCATCCAGGGTACAGGGAGCTCCGCTACACCCCCAATGCAAGTAGTCAATCTATTTTCTAATGGATTGATTTCTTAGCTGGGGTCCGCCAAGTGCCGGTCATTATTTCTCAGTCATGCAGAAGCTATTTGCTTTGAGCCAAACCTAACAGTGCATGGCTTAGCAAATTAGCTTAGAGTAATCAGCTGCCACTCTCAGCCAATAAGCTGGTCCTGAATGGAAGCGTTTAGCTCAGGAGAGCTAAGAGAGATCCATGCAGAAACTTATAGAAATAACTGGTGCGCAGTGCCAGGTAAGAAATCAAACTGAAGAAATAAAACTAAATGAAAATGTCTATAATTCAATTCAAATCCAACCGAAGCATGACAAACACCTTATAAATAAGCCACGCTCTTACTGATTGACATTGAGCCCTCCCTTCACCAAACCTTCCTCTTTGTTAATTGCATGAATAAAATTTATATTTCAAGCTTGCTTACTGTGTAGAAGAATGGAAAAGAAGTCTATTATTTAACGTCCTCTTACAGTATAAGGGAAGAATGAATAATGTCAGAAAAATATGTTTATCTCTATTTAGAACTTAATTGTAGATTAAAAAAGAAAGGTAAATGAGGCATTACATGTTTTTATATTCTTTGTAATACAACATGAAATAATGTCTATAAACAACATTGGTAGGTAATGGAGTTAATAAAACAAAAGAGATCTTAAAGAAACATTATAGTATTAGGAATACAAATATGTATTCCAAAACATCTAAAGATGAGTAAACAATTCTGATGAATAATAAAGCTTATAAATATGGTGGAACTGAATCCCCATATTTATTTGTTAAGATAGGTGATTTTAAAGGGACACTGTAAGCACCCAGACCACTTCAGCTCATTGAAGTGGTCTGGGTTCAATGTCCTATGTCCTTTAACCCCGCAACAGTAATTATTACAGTTATTGAGAAACTGCAATGCTTACTATCCAGGGTTAACTCCACCTTTAGTGGCTGTCTACCAGGAATATTTGTATTCCTGACATTATAGAACCCTTTAAATATGGTAATTCCAAATTAGGGACTTATCTATTTATATATACCATTGAAATATTCCCTGTCAGTTGCAGCATTCCATTTGCCTGAATGTAAATTCCGAACTGAAAATATTGGATGCATTTAATTTCTGATGAACCAAAAAAAATTCCACTATGGGCAAGTCTTATTCCCAATTGCTGGTCAAAAACCAGTAACCGGCGACCGAGGAGGGGTTGGCCCTACAGACCCTGCGGAGCTGGCAAGCACTGAGGGGACAGGAACACATATCCCCACTACCCAGCCCTATGATACCGATCACGCATAACGAGGAGTTGGGTGGAGGTCTCCCAGCGGGAGTGTGGACCAGTGAGAGCACGCATGAATATATATACCCATTTATACGGTCCTCTCCGCTGGAAGAGTGCGAGATTTCCCCTCATTGCTAGCGGACAGACCACGGACACCTCTCTTACATCTTTGGTACCTGCAGTTGAAACACTTCCACGCCTCAATACCACACAATGAACGTTTAAGTAGAGATCTCACTTGGTTCGAAGAACTATGTGACCGGGGAGCCTCCCTTGATCACGCTATCTCGACGTTGTATCAACATCTGCTAGCTGGTGGCGCATCCACCCAGATGGCATTTAAACAACAATGGGAGGGAAGCTAGGAAAAGCATTCACTACCCAACAGTGGGAATTAGCGTTACTTTGGCAACACAAGAGTTCTATGAGCTCCTATTACCAAGAGATGAACTACAGACTCATATCCCTATGGTACAGGACACCAGTATTTTTACACCGCATTAATCCATCTCACTCCTCGGTGTGCTGGAGATGCCAAGATGAACGGGGCACGGTATCCCATATCTGGTGGGAGTGCAGAATAATAGCCCCCTACTGGGACTTGATCAAAACCACGCTGGAACTCATCTTGGGGGATATACCTGATTGGACCGCAGAACTGGCCCTGTTACACATCTCCTCTCAGTCCATCTCGGTATACAAGAAGTCAATCCTACGACACTTACTTAATGCCGCCAAAGCAAACATCCCAGCTCACTGGAAGACGAATGTGGTGCCGACTAAGCAAGAATGGATACGCAGGGTGGAAGAGATTCAGGGGGCAGAGGAAGCCCGGGCCACCATCATTGGCCGGGGGACCAAGCACGTCGAAATGTGGACCCCGTGGTTCTTATATATCGCCAGATATCGACAGGAGGAGGTTGCTCGTGGTAACAATGTTCATAATGCAATGCCCACCCCCCCCCCTGACTCCCTTCTCTTTCGACTATGCTCTGGATCCACAATGGTCAGGCGTGTCTGGGTCCGGGACTGGTAGGACCATATACGGGACGGAAAGCTGACAATGTACGACTTGTGACAGACAATGACATTTACGGATAGTGACTCTTGAACTATAATCTGAGAAAGGACTACAGATACGGGCTGCTCGCTCCATCACCAGGGATACGTACTGCCCTGGCCGACTTATGAACGGGACAAACCCTATACCTCGACGCCTTGACTGAAAAGTGCCCACCAATACATGAGTGACGGATTTAGTGACTCCTGCCATGACTCATATAAGACTTGACCCTGACATTTGGACATGACACAACGGCTTGGGGCTGACATAGCCTAACAATTGACTCTCGAGCTCTGCTACAGGTGGCGGTCGCGGGGATCGGGTGAGCCCTCCCCTTAGACGCGAACCCTAGGTTATGATACACTCAAATGTGGGATGTGGACTGGGTGTTTGGAGTTGGGGAGGGACGGGAAACGGGAGGATAAACTCAGCAGAGAAAGATACATAGGCGCTATTGCACACATAGAGGCATAACTGACACACGCCCAAGACGCAGAAGAGGCGCTAACTTTGATGCCCTACCGCATGTGCCCGATACGACTCAGTTGAACCCCGATCCGTGCCCCTTCTAGACTCGATTCCGCTCTGTCCCTCCTGACCCGAATTGGCATGCTCTTCTTACCGGGCCACCTGACCCCCCTTCCCTACGACATAACAGGGTATGACTGACTATGTACAGTTGAAGATGATACTATATATAAGTTGTGTTAACCTAACCTACAACAAGCATGAACGCAAGTAGTTTCCGACATAAGAATGGCAGTACGTTGGGAACACACATACCTACATATAACTGTTGAACCTAACTACAGTTTGTTAAACTTTCTTTTCTCTTGTTTACTCACAATGTGTGTAACTTTATCACCTAAAGAGGCCAAAAGTGTATAGCAGCTTATCGTGCTTACAACCATGGTTAGGTCTATCTATGCGAATATACCAACCTTTGGATGAGAGGTATCTGTTGCACCTCTTCTTTGGGGATAGATGCCATAACTTATGTAACCAGCTACACACTCAGATCTTTAGAGTGCGATTAGACATGATATGAATGCCTGTACTTTGCTGAAACGTATACTTTAATGTTTATCTTGTTAACCTATGAAACAATGTACCCCTTTTTCCGGCCTACGAGCCAACTTGACGTACTCGTTATATTGCAATAAACAGATTTACAAAAAAAAAAAAACAGTAACCGCAAATGTTAATATAAGACGGAAATTTCATGCAATGATGGAAATCCTTTCTGTAATTGAGAACTTAGTTAATTCTCAGCCATCCTATAGTTAAGTGAATATCTAAGTGATGACAAAGGGACATTGGAAACAATTTATTTTTACATTTATGAAATGTCAGAATTAGATAAAACCATGAAATAATCTGGGTGGTATCCCAATTTCCCAATGGCTGATTTCCTGACGTATACAGTGCATGTCTTTATTAATTGTCTAGGATATGCATCCTGCTAACTTCTGCATATCTCATAAACCTGATCTCTTTCTTGCTTACTCCAGTATTAAAAAATTATAATAGCCACAATGTATCAGCAAGAATGGCTGAGCCAACGTGCCACTGAGATTCTCAACGGAATATCATTCATATCGAGAAAGGCAGATTGGAATACATTTCTAGGCAAAAGGAAATTAGTACATTCAAAGTGCTACATTTTGTCATTAAAACCCAAGAAATTTCCTACACTAATGCTGAAAATGCAATTTAATGCCATCATCATTCATCTGTAAACTGCCATTGCATTGTGCTTGGACTCATTTTATGTTCTTACATTTTTGGAACATTTTTCTATTTTTTTTTTTTTTATCTTGCCATTCAACTTTATTTCTAATTGATTTATATTATTTTATATTTTACATATAATACTTTTAGTTTTGGATAGAGCAAGTTAGTGGATTTTGATGTAAAAGATGTTAATGCCATTTTTAATTGTTAGTGGTAAATGATAAAATAATTTGGGAATCATCTCCTTCCAAGTAACTGACTATTAAATCAGCAATATAACTTTCCTGCATTAATGATCATGTGTTTGTATATTGGAGAAGCTTTTTTTTTTTTTTTAAATAATCTTAATCTACATTACTATTCTTGTTCTACAACAATTTGTTTAGCATTATCTCTCACTGTTCTCTTATTTTGAATTACCATTGCACAGAAAACTTAGCGAGGTAATCCCCCATCTCCACAACTAATGTTAAATAAAACATCATCAAAGGAAAAGTACATAAAAATGGTTTGTGTCTTAACTGACCACACGTATCAACTGTTTAACAATCTCGTTTAACAATTTTCCTTTAGAAATGAAAGAATATCAGAACATCAGAGTTCTGATGATAGCAGTAAGTGTGACATTTCTAATAGTATCATGAAATAATCATGCTATTAAAAGACATCCACTACAGACATTAAAGCAAGTGTAATGGTGACATCATCTTGACGCCAGGCACAGAGCAAACACATTTCTAAAGTAAAAATAATTCAATTCATCAAGTACTCGCGTGACATGTAAGACACTAATTATTATCCAGTTCATGCTAGGCTATTGGAGATTAGAACAGTAATTTATTTTTCACAAAGGGTCAAACTAGAGGTCCTGCCTAGCAACCTGTTCTTGCATGAAACATTACTGTGTCACATTCAACTGCCTTTGAACAGGTACTAAGAAAGTCTACACCAACTTGCTGTATGTACGAGAAAGGAGGATGTGTGTTGATTACTTATTAGCGCAGAAAATGTTGCAGTAGATTTATTTAAAGCTCGCAATGTGCAGTAGTACTTGCCAGTTTCCCAACACAGAATTGTTTAATGTTGGAATACAACTGTTTTTAATTTAAATTTGGTACCCCCTTAAAACCTCCAATTTGTTTTTATTTCTGTGTTGTCCACACTTTGCTTGCGTAATGCAACTTGCTATGACCTTCGTTTTGTTTAAACTTTAAATGTCTCCCAAAACCTGAAAATTGTTGATTAAAAACCATACCATGGTTGCTGATATTACATTATATTATAGTACAACATAGTATTGAATATTATGGAATTACTTACATGGGGAATTCTCAGAGGGCTAGTAAACCACACACACACACACACACACACACACACACACACAAAAAAAAAGCTTAAATTGGAGTGTCAACAATCTTGCCAATCTTGTCAGAATTTATACTAGTTGTCTCATTTATTGTTAAATTAACCCCTTTATAATAATAATTGAATAAGCTGGTGCTATATAAATGCCAATAATAATACGAAAATGCAGACAGTTCCAAAGAAAATGCATGTCTTTTTACTCAAATTGTAAATAATTGTCTGATTCAGCTCTTTTTTCAGCTTGGATCTTTTGGACAAACATGTATAATGTTCCACAATTCCCCATTTAGTAAATAAACCCTAGGTCTTGAGAAAAACAAGTAAAGGAGCGGGCATTATTCATTAAACAAACATAATAGATTCATTTATTTTTAATGGGTTTGGGTTTATTGTAAGGGACAAGTCTGTCCGACAGAAGAGGGCTTTATAGGGGCACGCATTTTCTGTCTCTAGCTTAGAATGCAATAAGAAACTGTTAAATACTGTTGCATCAGCGGCACTTTATCATACTGATTGCCTCTCTCTCCTCCTGCTGTTATAGCCGAAGCCCTCCCTTCTCTCATTCTGGCGTCCATTAGTCTGATTTCCCAATGATCTTTCCTCCTACTCTGTGTTTGCGTTGAGTGTGCCCTCCACACATATCTTGCTTTCTTAGAAACTCAATGCCAGATCTGAATGCTAACACATTAATTAAATTCTTTATGATTATATTCTGAACTCGCTCTCCCAGATGGGAAGAGTCTGTCTTGGAACATAAATAGAGATAGTGAGAGAGGTAAAGATTAGGAGAGAGTTAAGTGGAGACTGGGTGTAAATACAAGATAATCAATAACACCGAAAGTCAACCCTCATTAGAAAGCTGAATAAAACAGGCTAGTTGATCCTAAGTGCTGCTTACATTGCAAACAATGCATTCTTGTGCAGAAATCTATCTGAAGTGAAACTAATTTTTTTCTGTCTGGGTGAAACGGCTATGTGTCTTCTACCCACTAAGAAACAAATTATTGAGCATTGTCTGAGCAGAACAGTAGTTGCTATGGGCATATTATCATATATTTATAAATTGACAGTAACAAGACTTGGGTCTTGAGTGTGGGAGGGGCATGATTCCCTACTTAAGGATCGCCAGACCTCTCCTTATTACCGTTGTTGGTCTGGCGATTTCCAGGTGCAGCAGATCGACATTTTGCTTACCTTTCCTCATGAATACCTTACCTGTTCTTAGAGTGTCCGCCCATTTCTGGTTTGAGTTTTTCAGCTGTCCAACGCCTCCGGGATATTTCCCCTCTCCTCCGGTCGCTACCACTAACTGTCTCGAAGCTGCAGTAACAGTGAGTTGGTTGACCTTCGTGACCCTGTCGCAGGCGCACAAAGTCATCACGGGCCAACTCTATTCTAAAACTTACCTCTATTTCGTATGCCTTTCGTATAGTGTTTCGTTAACTTCCATACGAACGTACAGTTCGGTAGTTTGTTTAATTATTTTACTGCTTGTCGGTTCGTATACACTGGCTTTTCGTGAGGTTGCGTTCACTAGTTTGGCCTTTAGTTCATACGCACAAACGTTACTTACGATTCATACACCCTGTCTGTTATAGTGTTCGGTTATACTGGAGCCAGGGCCAGATTAAGAGCCCAGTGGGCCTTGTGCTGACAATTATGATGGGGCTTAATTACAGAATCTTATCGACCAAAAACAATAAAACAGTAATACCTCCCAAACGTCATGTATCTGATGGAGATGGCGTTGGAGGGAAACTCAAAGGATGCAGCTATAAGAAAACACATACTCTATGCTAATCTCTCTCTAATTTATTCTTTCATCTTTCAAGTAAATCCATACCCCCTAACGGCAGTGTCCAGTGAAGTAGGAAGTCAATTTCACTATCATCTCCAATTTCACATCAGTTAGTGGTTTAGATTTGTCTTGGTGATCCACGATCTGACCCTCACTGCCCAGATAACCTAATTGTTCCTTTTTATGTTAGGTACTAGGCCTTACTGGTTCTACTGCCACTAACACTTTGCCTGGTTCATTTTAGCTTACCTAATGCCAAGTGGCGAAGAAATTATCTAATAATGGAGAGGGGAGCCTTACTAATTGCCAAGTGGCATGAGAGGCTCTAGCTATGTGTTGACTAGGCCTTTCGAATCACACACTAATCATGTAATTAAAACCGCTTGTATCCGAACCGCTGGCACCCCGACCGGATACCTTCCGTTGATGGATGCTCCTAGTGCTTCCCGAGGACTCCAAACACTCCGCCAGACACTATAACCACTGCAGACCCCACGAACCACCGCAGCTTGGTTGGGGTCTCGCCATCTCCACCCACTCTGGACCCAAGACCAGGGTTCAGCTTCCAGTAGGTCAACCTCTCCGAATTCCAGAGAACAGGAACAAGCACCAGCTCTTAGCAGAGCTTAGTGATTATACCCTGGGGAGTATAGTGATTATAGCAATCCCCAGAGTGTAGTTCTCCAATCCCCCAAACAAGAGCCGAAACTTCATGAAGGTCCAAGATGATCTGAACTTTTAATGACCATACGCTGGCTTTTATGCAAGTCCCCATGCAAGGGGACATCCCACAGGGTGGGACACAATACAGCCAATCATTTACAGGCAAACCGTAAAACACACCCAGCACACACATACAATCCCTCCCCTCTGCCTGTGATATAATTACTGAACACAATGGGTTAATGTAATTTATCACAGGCAGGAAAAATACACTTTTTATACATATACTATAACTTTAAAAATATGCATCATATTCACATAAAACATACATATTCAGAATCAGCATACTTTAAATATAGACATAACCAAAAATCATACAAATCCCTCCAGTACATAAAAAGTTGGACGGAAGTCCTTTATGACCGACCGCAAGCACATTTTCCTGCCCAAAACAGTTCCATAGATTTGGGCTGTGCGGCCGGTCTATTTCCGATGTTAAAGGCAGTTCACTTAGAAAAACTACTAAGTCCCATTCGAATGCACGAACGGGCCCCGTTCGTGAAAAAAGCACAGTGTCACATGGCGTTCGAATTGTCGAACACACTTCGACTTTAGCCGAAGCGTCGAAGTGGAGGAGACGGTAAGGGTCAGCGGTGTCCGTGCATTTGTGTAGCCGATTTTAGTTCCATGGATTTACTAGCACACACCGCTGACCGCGTTATACTAATTTAAAATGTCCGCCGCCACGTGCTCCTTTGTCGAATGGCGGCCACTTCGACGACTTCGGCACTTCAACTGCATCCGAAGTGCCATATAAAAAGGTACTAATCCTCCCCCATAGTGTTTAAAGGGCCAGAAGTAGTGAAATATTATCCAGTATGGCTGAATAATGTTTTTAAAGGGTCCAATCTCCCAGGGGCCATAGTCATGCGGAAGGAGGCTGGCAATCAGGCACCTCCAACAGCCATGGGAAAAGGGCGCTTATCACCTAACCATCCAGTGACAAAAGGTGTTTTGTCACACCGCTATCTACTTAGCTTTCTATGGGTTCCTCAGACCCGGAGACTTCACCACTACAAACATCACATCCCAAGATGCCATTAAGAGATCCCAGATTGTAAAAATACAAGATCACTACATACTAACCCTCAACCACACTAAAACCACACCAAAAAATTAACTGGTAAAGATCACCTATTACCGGGAACAGATAGTGCCAGATACTAGATAAATTCCTAACCATTGTTCCCGGTTCTCATGACCAACTTTTGTTTACCCTACATAGCAATGCTCTCACCACTAGTAACTTCATGCTCTATATTAGAGTATTATTGGCAAGGTTAGGCCTTAACCCATCCCACTACTCAGGACACTCCTTCCGCATTGGACATCTGACTGCTATTTTGGGGTCAAGAAGGATTTTTTTTTGTTGCAAAATTGGAAGCTCTTCAGACTGGGTTTTTTGCCTTCTTTTGGATCAACAGCAAAAGCATATGTGAGGAAGGCTGAACTTGATGGACGCAAGTCTCTTTTCAGCTATGTAACAATGTAACTATGTAGCTACCACTGCTTCCAGCAGAAACATACCGGTTCATATTATCAAGACATTGGGACTTTGGAATTCATCGGCATATACCAGATACATACCCCAGTCAATACAGGAAATATATGAAGCTTTTTGTAACATGAACATGTGATATATGCTATATGATTGTCAAATTGTAGGTTGAAATAAAACTTGTATGGTATACTCTTTTTGCCTCCTTCGATTACAGGCCTATCGCATCGTCGGTTTTGGCACACCACAACCGACTGTTCGTATTTTCTATTTTGTTATATGGTATAAATATATTTACATGTCTTTGCAGGAAATCAGACAGACATTGTTAAGCTTATTGTGAACCTGGATTTAAAGGAATAGTCTAAATTGTTTATTTGTCATGTTCCTATGTGATTTCAAAGCTGCATCCTAATTGTGGACAAAATAAAATGAATTCAATACTGCACTCTCTAATCCGTCAAGAAATTGTGTCAAATTAATTATGTTGAATTATTTATGAATTTTATTTTTATGCAAGTATGTGATTTGCTTAACCCCTTAAGGACACACGACGTGTGTGACATGTCATGATTCCCTTTTATTCCAGAAGTTTGGTCCTTAAGGGGTTAAACAAAGGGGAATAACAGCTCATGTGTCATTAGTGCAATACCTTGTGAATTAGTGATCCAAAAAGATTTACAGAGCATAAAACCAACAATATATCCTGATGCAGTTAGACTGGTCTCCTACACAGCAATATCCAAATTATAGCACAATAGCACTTTATTTAAGAAAATAAACTTTTCCTAGTTTCTCATTTGTATCAGTTTCAAAATAGGCAATTCCTTGAAAAGTTTTTTTTTTCTTGAATTCCCATAATTTTTAAATAATAAATTTTTTAATGATTTTAGGACATCCAATTAAACACAGTCTTGAGTTTTTTTCGGTCTTACAGCACAATTTCACTCTCACCCACTGTGGGAATCAGGGCTGCTCGCTTCTAACAAAGAAAGTCTCCTTCTCAACAAAGTCTCTGGTGGCTCTGTGTTGCATCAGGATTCAAAGAACTTCGGGGATGCGCACTCTTCGGTGCTTGTCCTAAGCAAGACAAGCAAGAAAGCAGGAAGCCTTTTTGACTGTATACATAGAAGGGATGCAAGTTTCCAGAGCGTGCAGCTTCAAAATTCTTTGCATTCTGATACATCATGGAGGCATTAGAGACTATGTTGGAAAGGAGACTTTTAGTTTTTTTTTACTGAAGTGAAAATTCAAAGTGAATTTAAAATTTAAGGCCACAGTAGCCGAGCTGAAAGCAAAGCCGAGTTAGGGAATTTCACTTATTCAGCTAATTTGTTGACCTTAGATTTGAACTTCACATTGAATTCATGTTTTAGTGAATAGCACTGTTGGTCTCTGATGGTCTCTGATTTTTCCTCAGCTAGTGTAAGCTATTGTAGTGTTAGTGGTATGATGTACAGTGGTAGCATGTAGAAACCCATGCACATATTGCATTTCCCAGAGATTGACTGACTGAAGACCTGTGCTGTTGTGGAGAGGAAGTGGGGTTTTATTTCTAATCGTTTTGTATAAGGGCTTAAGAAGGAAGGAGTCAAACTGTTACATGTTTGTTCCTGTTAATAATAAAATATGACACATCATGTTTAATGAACAGCTAAGGAAAGAATTCTCACCACCATGCCCCTCACTTTCTCAACCACACCTGGATCATGCCTCTCCAACCCTTCCGACCTTCTCCCAGGCTAGTGAACAAGAGGTGGCTGTGCTTATCCTTTCCTCTCGCCCCACCACTTGCCCGCTTGATCCTGTCCCATCTCACCTCATCAGATCTCTCTCCCCTTGTCTTGTGCCCTCCTTAACACACATCTTCAACTGCTCTCTTTCTTCTGGCACTGTCGCTGCTGTCCTTAAACATGCTATTGTAGTACCCATCTTAAAAAAAACATGTCTTGACCCATCCTCCCCTTCTAACTATCGTCCCATATCCCTGCTCCCTTTTTACTCAAAGCTTCTTGAAAGACTAGTCTTTACCCTTCTGGCCTGCTTCCCCAACTCTACGGAGACTGCCCTTATTAAAGTCACTAACGACATTATCACAGCTAAATCCAAAGGTCACTACTCCATACTAATTCTTCTTGACCTTTCTGCTGCCTTTGACACCATTGATCATGTTCTCCTTCTCCAAACTCTTCAATCACTCGGTCTCTGTGACTCCGTCCTTTTGTGGTTTTCCTCATATCTCACCCAACGCTCATTCAGTGTCTTCTTTTCTAATGATACCTCCACCCTTAGTCCTGTCTCAGTTGGAGTCCCCCAAGGCTTTGTCCTTGGTCCCCTTCTATTTTCTCTTTACACTGCCTCTCTTGGCAAACTTATTACCTCATTTGGATTCCAATACCACCTGTACGCTGATAACACCCAGATATATCTCTCCTCCCCAGACCTCTCCCCTGATGTCCTGCAACGAGTCACCTCTTGCCTTTCTTCCATCTCTGATTGGATGTCCTCCCGATTTATGAAACTCAATCTTTCCAAAACAGAACTTCTTGTCTTTCCTACTCCTAATATTAATCCTCCTCTCTCACTCTCCCTTCAGATTGGTGGTAGCCATATCAGCCCATCCTTACAAGCACGTTGTCTTGGTGTTACTTTTGATTCTGGCCTCACCTTTGAGTCTCTCATCCGGTCTGTTGTCAAATCATGCCAATTCCACCTTAAAAACATCACCCGCATCCGCCCCTTTTTTACACAAGATGCTACTAAAGAGCTTGTCCATGCTCTAGTAATCTCTCACTTGAACTATTGTAACTCTCTCCTAATTGGTCTTCCCAATAGCCGTACTGCCCTGCTACAGTCTGTAAGCAGCCAGACTGATTTTCCTCTCTAGTCGGTCCTCTCACACCTAACCCCTCTGTCAGTCCTTACTTTGGCTTCCTGTGTCCTATAGGAGTCAATTAAAACATAGAAACATAGAAACATAGAAACATAGAATGTGACGGCAGATAAGAACCATTCGGCCCATCTAGTCTGCCCAGTTTTCTAAATACTTTCATTAGTCCCTGGCCTTATCTTATAGTTAGGACAGCCTTATGCCTATCCCACGCATGCTTAAACTCCTTTACTGTGTTAACCTCTACCACTTCAGCTGGAAGGCTATTCCATGCATCCACTACCCTCTCAGTAAAGTAATACTTCCTGATATTATTTTTAAACCTTTGTCCCTCTAATTTAAGATTATGTCCTCTGGTTGTGGTAGTTTTTCTTCTTTTAAATATAGTCTCCTCCTTTACTGTGTTGATTCCCTTTATGTATTTAAATGTTTCTATCATATCCCCCCTGTCTCGTCTTTCCACCAAGCTATACATGTTAAGATCCTTTAACCTTTCCTGGTAAGTTTTATCCTGCAATCCATGAACCAGTTTAGTAGCCCTTCTTTGAACTCTCTCTAAGGTATCAATATCCTTCTGAAGATAGCGCTAACCAATACCTATAAAGCACTGAACAATTCTAGCCCCTCTTATATCGACTCACAGATCCATAGGTATGCCCGTGACCTTCTCCTATCCACTACTCCTACCCGTACAGCCAACTCACGCTTGCAGGACTTCTCGCTGGCAGCTCCTTTCCTATGAAACAGCCTGCCTACCGCCATTAGACTCTCCCCTAGTCTTCAATCGTTTAAGAAGTGCCTTAAAACCCATTTCTTTAGGAAAGTTTATGGCCTCCCAGACTTACCTCTACCTCACATACCTCTCTCTTGCTCTCTCCTCCAGTTCTGCTTCACTCCCTCCTTATTTGATTGCTATTTTCTGTCCTAATGTATTTTATACCCCACCTCCTATAGATTGTAAGCTCGTTTGAGCAGGGCCCTCTTCAACCTACCTGTAAGTTTTCTTGTATCTGTCTTATTTATAGTTAAACCCCACCTCTAATAATTTTGTAACCTGCTACGGAATCTGTTGGCGCTATATAAATGGCGATAATAATGATAATATTAAAAGTGAGAAATAACTGGAAATAAAAAAAACAAAGTATACAGTAGGTTGTAAGAATCAATATTATGTAAAAAGGGAGTGTACAAAGTTTTGTTTAGGTGGAACATCCACCCTACCATGTTCTTTATTTTAAACTTTAACTTGTCAGTGGATCACACAACAACACACACTAACATGATAATTCAATTCCCTGTGAATATGAATTTTAGTTCAAAATTGAACAATTCTCCAACTCACCTTTCTTTCTAGCTTAGCTATTTTGGCCTTAAATGTGACATTTCCTGGTCTTATCACAGCCATTCACTAATTAGAAGATTCCCATAACACAAAGTGTTGATAAGTAGTATAGAGATGGCAAGTGTGTGCTATCATACGACATCATATGAATCGTTTATCCTACAAGTACCACTAATAGTAATTCTTTCCTGTCTAATATCACTAACTTGAAATACAGCAATTATCAAAGTACCTAACCCCCGTTTTTTAAGAACCATCCTATGATACCGCGGTAGAGAAATGAAGACTGTATTTTAACAAGATCAATTATGTTTTTTTTTTTACATAAGACCTTAATATAAAGAAAATGATTGGTAAACCAGTAATATAGTTACTATTTTTTTCTCCTTTCTTCCCCAAACCAGGTGGTTGCACTAAGCAAGAGGAGCAAGGAAGCAGAAGCTGCCTTTTTGAGTGTATACAAGCAATTAATTGAAGCACCGGGTAAGTACTTCCATTGAACTATGTGGCTTATAGTTAATACATATTCATCTCAGTATCTTTCAAACTGAACATTATTTTCATGATGCTTGTATGGTGGAAACATTAAAGGGAATTGCTACGTAAATATTTTATTAGTTCAGGCTGGGAATCGAAGAAGCTCTATTCTGTTTTTAAACTTTAAAAACAATAAAAATGTATACACGCAACATCTAAATATAATTGGGAAAGAACTGAATATTTTTGAGTTTTTTTAACTTCTGAAGTTGCAGACATTTTGTTTTTTAAATTAAACACTTTATTACATGCTGTTCTAGAACTGTTATTTAACATAAATTGTGACCTGCTATGTGTAGGTAAAATACAACAAATGTTGAAAAACAAAATGGATTGGGGAACATGCCGGAAACATTTTGAGAAGGTTTGAGGAACACTCACTGTCAGATCATTGTGCAAAGTCCCATAACAGCAATTATAAATACCTAAACTATCAAAGAATTTAATCTGTGGAAAAAGTATTGAAAACTGGAGATTTGAACATGAAACTTACTAAAAGAGAGAAATATTGGATGTTTTCACTCCAATCTTTGAAGGACCACTAAAGTTACCCAGACCACTTCATTGAGATGACGTTATCTGGTTCCAATGGTCCCTTAGTTTTAACCCGGCAATGTAAAACATTGCCATTTAGTACATATGCCAATGCTTAGATTGCTGGGTTAAATGTGCCTCTGGTGACTGTCTTCCTGAGGCAAACTCGCTTCTCACAGCTAACCTCCATTTGACTTGAGGAGTGCATCTCTGGCCGCACACACACTTTTGGTCTTCAGTGCTCCTCTGTGAGAAGCATTGGATTGGACAAGAGAAAACAATCTGCATGATGCCTCGGGAGGCAGTTCAAAAGGCTGCAGGAACTGGTGAGTTAAACCTTTCCCCCCAATTTGTATTTATTGTTAGGGGAGAATCTTAAACTAAATGCAGTGGAGAACACTATGGCCTTATCATGTCATTAATCCTACAGGTGTGAATGTAGATCTTGAATTAGAGTGTCTTTTGTAAAGATAAAGTTTAATACATTTCCCCTTTTCAAGTCATTCAGCCTAAATGTGGAAAACATGGTTAAATATAGTTAGTATAGTTATGCAGTATTTCAAAACCACATAATTAATGCTCCTTATTTAGTCTCCCAGCTACAATAAAGATGATATTGTAGCATAAACTAATTTTTTTAAGATTGAAATGATTGTTTATAGTTTAGGACATTGTTGGTGAAGGTCTTACCATTCATTTTCATTTGATAGCATACAATCAATTAGAAAACTGATCTTGGGTATTTATAAAGTTTGAGGCACCAATTTATTTTGTTTAACCCCTTAACGACGGGTGACGGACGAGGTCCGTCACTCAGGGGAAACCCTTAACGACAAGTGACGGACCTCGTCCGTCACGCGGTAAAATTAACCCTAGATCGCCGCAATCTCTAATACAGAGGCAGACCGGGAGCACCGGATCGGGCTGTCCCACAGCATGTCAGAGCGAGCACATGTGCGGTGTATACTTACCTTCCGCCTCCCTGCACTTCCGGGTTCACTGTGAAGTGCAGGGAGACGGATCAGTGCTGATCCTGCCCCCTGTGTAAAAAAAATAAATAAAGTTTATTTAAAATCCCACCCACTTTGTCATTTTAATAAATTAACCCCTTCCCTGCCAATTGATCACTGACTACAGTGATCAATTGGCAGGGATTGCATTTTACTATGATCTGATTTTTTTTTTTAACCCCTGAGGGTTAATTTTTTATTTTTTTTTAACCCTCAGGGGTTAAATGTATTTTATTAATTAATTTAAGTATTTTAAAATTATATATTTAGCTAGCTGGGGAGGGTGGAAGTTAGTAGGGAATTGGGGGATTTGGTGTTAGGCTAACTAGGGGTTAACGTTAAAAATGTTTTTAAATAAGCTTTAACAAGTTAAAAATTAAGTTAAAAAAAGTTTTAATAAGGTTCAAGTAAAAAAAAAAACACCCCCCTTTACCCAGTCCAAATAAAAATTAACCCCTTCCCTGCCAGTCGATCACTGCCTACAGTGATCAAAACACAGATCACAGTATTATACTGTGATCTAATTTTTTTTAACCCCTGACGGTTAACTTTTATTTATTTTTTAATCCTCAGGGGTTCAATTTATTTCATTACCTAATTTAAATATTGTATAATTAAATATTTTTTTCTAGCTGGGGTGGGTGGGAGTTATGGGAAAATGGGGAATTTACGATTAGTGCTGCTTACTGCTAGTTAGGGGTTAACGGTAAAAAAAAAAAGCTTAGAAAAATGCTAAATCTGTAAAAAAAAAAAAGTTTTAAGAAAGTTTAGGAAAGTTTAAAAAAATTAATAAGCAAAACAAAAGTTTAAAAAATAGTTTTAAAAAGTAAAAAAGTAAAAAAAAGTAAAAAAAATACATTTAAAAACGCTCATTACCACTACACCTAGAAAAACTAGAGAAAAAATTATCCCACGCTAAGGTTCAAAATATGCCTTTTGAATTACCCCAGGGTGTATTCTTTAATAAATAGTATGTGTTTGTGGGGAAGTTTCAATAACCAACCATCTAAACTACTCCAAATTGGAACATGGACACAGCGTAAAACTTCAAAGTTAGAAAAAAACTGAATGGCTGCGTCCCACGCTAAGGCTCAAAAAAATGCCTTTTGAAATACCCTGGGATGTCTTCTTTAAGAAATGGTATGCCTTTGTGGGGTAGTTTGAATTATATAGCCTGGTAAAATACTCTAAAATGGGACATGGGCACAGGGTAAAAATTTAAAGTTTGAAAAAAACTGGAATGGCTATGTCCCAAATGTGCCCATCCGATGTCCACATATACCTGGCAAAGGTACATACGGGGGTATTTTTGTACTCAGCTGACATAGCTGAGCAACATATGAAGTATTATACATTCGTAGCACACATAAGGTTTGCAAAATATACTGTGCAAACTCACTTTGTGTGTCAAAAAGGCAGAAAAAACGCTTATTACCACTACACCTGGTACAAGCTAGCGGAAAGATTATCCCACGCTAAGGTTCAAAATATGCCTTTTGAAATACCCTGGGGTGTCTATTTTAAGAAATGGTAGGCCTTTGTGGGGTAGTTTGAATTTAAAACCTGCGAAGATGCTTGGAAATTGCACATAGGCCCAGCGTCAAAATTCAAAGTTCTGTAAAAACTGATATTGCTTGGTCTCCTATATGGCACTGTAGCGTCACAAAATATTGCCAAAGACATTCATTGGGGATGTCTTTTTACTCAGAAGACTTAGCTGAGCATAATTTTGGGGTTTTGAAAAAAAAAAAAAGCAAAAATGCAATCCGTATGTAAAAAAAATGCCCCAAATTATTTTTTACCACATACTTTGGCATATATTGGTGAAAAAATGGGGGCATGCTAAGGCACAATATGCACCTTATGATATACCCTGGATTGTCTACTTTTACAAATGGTAGGCCTTTGTGGGGTTTTTTTGAACAGTCAAACTGTTATAATACCCCAAATGGAAGCATAGGCTCATTAAATCCGTCTCTCAAAATTCTACTGTGAATACTGAAAAGGACAGGTCTCCTGTATGGCACTGTAGCTTCACGAAATAATGCCAAAGACATACAATGGGGGTGTCCTTTTACTCAGAAGACTTAGCTGAGCATAATTTGGGGGGGTTTGAACTTAGTGGCACATATGAAATATAGAAAATGCCCAGCAAAAATGCAATCCGTATGTAAAAAATGCACACATTTTTTTTTTACCACATACTTTGGCATATATTGGTAAAAACATGGGGGCATGTTAAGGCACAATATGCACCTTATGAGATACCCTGGAGTGTCTACTTTTACAAATGGTAGGCCTTTGTGGGGTTTTTTTGAACAGTCAAACTACTATAATACCCCAAATGAAAGCATAGGCTCATTAAATCCGTTTCTCAAAATGCGACTGTGAATACTGAAAAGGACAGGTCTCCAAATGGCACTGTAGCTTCACAAAATAGTGCCAAAGACATACTATGGGGGTGTCATTTTACTTAGCAGATGTAACTGAACACAAAATAAAACTTTGTACAGGAACAGCACACACCATCTTTACAAAATACACATGAGAAGTTCTTTGTTATAAGTTTGTGTGCCAAAACCCCCCAAAAACACAATTTTACTCCAATATTTAGCAGAGATTGGCGGTGAAATGGCTACGTAGAAAGTGTCAAAACAACCTTAGGTAAATAGCCTGTGGTGTCTACTTTATATAAATATATACTTTTGTGTGGCAGTTTTGTTTTCTTTTATGGCTATTAAGCTTACAAGACAAACATACCAAATTCTAAAATCGCTCCACATTAAAAGTTTATTTTACTCCTTGTGCTTTGTGACCTGTTACCAAAAAAAACCTTAAAATTCCAGACACATTATATATTCTGTAAAAAAGAACAACTAAATGAATTAATTTTTAATTACTTTCCTTAACCTGCACTAATTGTGCACACATTATTATTGCAAAAACTGTAAAAAAAATATTTTTCATTTTTTTTGCATTTTTCTGTATTTTTTATAATAAATAAGCATGTATATATATATATATATATATATATATATGTGTGTGTTACATCAAATTAAAGCCCTTTCTGTCCTTTAAAAAACGGTATATAAAATACAAAAAGCAAACAATGCCGTTGTCATCAAGTGAAAGACAAGCTTCCGAAGCTCTGTCCTTAAGGGGTTAAATAACATAATATTTAGATAACATGCATTGTCAGTTTGTGGTTTGAGATATGGAAATATTTATATTGTTAATGCAGGACTAAATTGTGAATAGTTATTAACTGGAACTACTATAAAACTTGTACGTATGCAAAGACTTCTACATGATTGTGTATTTTACTGCTCAGTTAATTATACTTATCATTGTTTTAACTGTTTCCCAAAATTGTAACTGAACATATTAATGTTGTTTAAATGTGCCTAAACCATTTACAATGTTCAATTAATTAATTAATTCTATTTTGGTTAATAAAGAACATTTAACTTAGTAATAGATCCCTTTAAAGTATTATGTATATGAAAATAGAAACTTTTTCTTTAACCCCTTCAATATCCGTGTCAAGTATAGACATTTTTATTTTAATGCATTTTGCAGTATGAAATCTAGCTCAATGTGTTTCACTCATTTATATATATGATTGCCAGCCTGTAGAGAAATACATTTCTCTGGCAGAAGCCACTAGTCACAGATATAATAAATGTAAGGTTAAAAAAAGGAAGCTCGCTCACTGTTTTCAAACAATACAGAAAGTTTTAGTTGGTTATATCATTCCTAATGTGCCCTGTAGGTAATGCATTCAGGGTGCTTGCAGATACCTATAAGCAAGGTTTTTGACCCTTTTTGTTCATCTATTTTTTTTTCTTGTGAGAAAATATGCATTTTGCTTTTATAGTAACATTTCCGAGGCTGTGTGAAATTTTGCAAGATAAAGCATACTGCATGCTGTCTAAAGCTTTTCATTTTCCAAATATTTGTATAATGGCTGAATGAATAAGTAAAAAAAGAAAAATTGTGAACATTTACATAACTTAAATTTTTATGTTTGTTTGCAAAGCAATCTATAAGAAAAATTGCTGTGTTGTGATATGTGTATATGCTAGCTAAGCATCCTTTGCTTCAAATAAATGTTTCGCAATATTTTGGTATCAAAAAGAGCTCAGTAGTGAAGGGGTTAAGGAATTTTTTTTTATCAATCATTGTTTTTATTGAGGAAAAAAAAGGCATTCGATACACATAGTACGGAGTCACATCATAAGTGAATACATGCTTTAGATACTTAACGTGAGTAATATCAAAAGCGCCATACGATGGAGCATCATGTAGGAACAGACTCCTAGATTATACAGCCTCAGAGTAATATGTCAGTTGAGAAATAGTCGAGTTATAACAGATCATATTAACTGACAATAAAGTATGGATAGTGCCACTGGGTAACTGAGATATGGAAATATCGCATGGACCAAAACCGCCTATAGACTTTAGGGGGACTTAGCCGCGATTCTATGGAACTATTTTCGTCACGAAGACATTCTATGGAACTATTTTGGGCATAGGACTATGCGTGCGGTCAGTCAAATTATGACTTCAAGGAAAATCCTGAACCGATCTGGGTGATTTTTGGATATGTTGGTCACCGAGATTGGGGCTACCATGGGGTGTAACTAGGGTTTTTTTTTTTTTTTATGTATTTTAAGGTACTTTGGGGGTGCTTGGGAAATATGTGTTTTTTGTGCCTTGAAATAATTGAGTTTAATACAGTGCTTGAATCAATTATGTCCCGGGCACAGGGGAGGGATTGACCTATTTTGTATGCAAGTGTCTTGGACCTGAGAGCCAATGTAATCGTGTAAATGTTTTTATTGTAGGACCTGCATATAAGGCCAGTTGTGGCTGCCAATAAACGTATTCCAGCTTGTACTCCCAGAACTATGTGTCATCTGGTTACTGGGAGGGGAAAGGGCCAATCACTAATCACTGTTCCAGTGTGGAGTATTCAACGGGGAAAGTCCTTGTAAGGACTAGAGCTCCCAGGACTAGTGTATGGGGGTGTCTGGGGGCGGATAGAGCGAGTTCCCCATTTGGCTCCTGGAGGGAGTGGTTCCAGGACCCCAGTCAAGCCACTGCGACTGTGGTTTGTCTCCTGTTCCAGCTAGGAAGCCGTCCTTGGCGGAGGTACCCAGCCAGGGGTACAGGGAGCTTTGTTACAAACATGAATTCAGTACACTAAAGAAACATTCAGACCACACCATGAACAGACACTTGTGGAAGGTGAAATGTGAAAGGAGAGCAGATTACATTTGCTGATGGGCTTTATTAAGAGGCTTTTTATATGTTTTTTAAAGTTCTGGTGGCGTACTAAATGTTATAATCTGCAAATCCATCTGGTACCCAAATGGCTGTGCTGTGCTCAGTTTATTGGATTTTGCAAATTGTTTAGCTGTCTGCCTGCCAGGGGGATCACCAGGCTGTAAAATGGTTGCACAGAGCTAGTCTCTTTCATTCTCTACCTACTGCAAAGGTTTCAAGGTTTTATGAGGTCTACTGTCAACACAAATCTTTACCACATCAAACTTGGCTGGTGTGATTGCTCAGCAAGTATTTTGATCAGTGTCCTCACTGCGTGTCTGTAATTACCAGAGAGAAAAACAGTAAATCTTTTTGATATTGTTCACACAGATGTGGCGTGATGGGAATGTAAAAAAAAAGAACAGCAAAATGTGTTAAAAAGCGTAATTAATGTCAATGTTGTGGCGGATGGTGTGATTTAAATTTCAGTGTGATTCTATCCTGTTAACGGCAAATTTTGACTTGCATGCAGTCATTTTTTGGCTTCTTAATTTAAAGCCTGTTTGCTAACTAGGGATGTGCATGGGCAAAAAATTTAGTATGGTTAAGTAAAAAAAATTGTCTGCTTTGGCAATTCGGATCATTTGCATTTGGTTCGGTTTGGCACTTCTGAAACTTCCTAACTTGGTAGGCATCCTTATGTCTGAATTGCACATGTCTAGTAAGTGTTGTGGTGGCAGTCCTGGCTCTGGGAGCCCTACAGATGTGTAAGTGGTAGTGGTGGCAGTCCTGGCACTGGGAGCCCACCAGGGCTCCCAGGGCTCCCAGTGCCAGGACTGCCACCACTACCACTTACACATCTGTAGGGCTCCCAGTGCTCGGACTGCCATTACAACCACTTAGACATCTATAGGGCTCCCAGTGTCAGGACTTCCACTACAACCACTTACACATCTATAGGGCTACCAGTGCTCGGACTGCCACCACAACAACTTACACATCTATAGGGCTCCCAGTGCCTGGACTACCACCACTACCACTTACACATCTGTAGGGCTCCCAGTGCTCGGACTGCCATTACAACCACTTACACATCTATAGGACTCCCACTACAACCACTTACACATCAATAGGGCTACCAGTGCTCGGACTGCCACCACAACAACTTACACATCTATAGGGCTCCCAGTGCCTGGACTGCCACCACAACCACTTACACATCTATAGGGCTCCCAGTGCCAGGAATTAGCTTATTGGTCAAGATTCCAGTCATAATTCACGTAATTTTTCCTCCCTCTCTCTTGTTTTGACACTTTTCAGTAATCCGAAGCACTTCGGAACTTTGACAATTCGGAAATTCGGCATATAAGCATCTGAATGTTGAATTGCATGAAATTAGTCCGAATGTAAGTTCGGAACAAAACGAATTGCACATGTCTATTGCTAATCCTAAAACTGCTGGATAACCTTTGATGCAGTGCTATGTCCTTAATTTCCTTGGTGGATAACCTGTGATGTAGATCTTAAAAGTGAAATAAAATATAGAAATCCACACTACTTTATTTAACTCCAGTGCTCAAAATTTCCACTTGTATGCCTGACTTTACATTTGTAGCCCTGTTATCTCTATTTGGAACTGAGTGCTTCCATCTTTGCTTCCTTTCAGTCATTGCTATCTCTGCTCTTTGCACCTAGCAGACGGCATAGAGAGGGCATACAATGTTTCTATTTCTCCTTAAATACAATGTGTACCCAGGCTGTGATAGAACTTACCTGCTTTGTGGTCTTAGTTGGGAGCTAGTTCTCCATCTAGTACAAGCAGCCATATTGCAGGAGTAGGATATGATGCTTAGATTTTGTCAGCAAAATATATAAATTAAATCTATGCATACCTAAAGGTGAACATGATTTGTATATCAGAGGTGCACATTAATTTTATCGAGCTCCCAGAAAACCCATTTACCTTTCATCATACAATCTGTTTTTTGTCAAGCTGTAAATACCTGAATATAGGTTGAAACACTGCTGGTTTTCTGGAACCTCAATGCATACCTCCCAACAATCAGGAAGGGAGATTCGGAGATGACCCATATCATTAGCGACGCCCAGAATAGGTGACAAGTTCACCACTGACAATCTGGTTGGCAAGCCCCCTGGCCTTCAGGACCATGTAGAGGCTTCTGAAGAAGCCTGGTTTCCCTGCATGGTCCTAGTGCCGGCTGCCCATTGCGAGAGCATCTAATCTAACCAGGGACCTAAAACGGGACGGTGGATAGGACCCCAAAATTGAGATTGACCTTCCAAAAGTTGGACTGTTGTGAGGCCTGTCAATAAAACAGGAGTGCTGTTCACTACTGCGGTTTGCTAAATCCTCCTTCCTTACTTTTATAGCATTTGGTTTCCCACAATGCACATGGCTAAATCTTGCTATGAACCCCGAACACCCACTCAACTTCCATAGCTGCAGTTTCTACCTGTAAGCCAGTGGCGTTGAAAATTAAGCATTATCATTTTAGCTGTTCATTTGCTACCAATGAATCTAACAAAATTCACAGATTTACTGTAGTTCTTTAAAAGTTGCCACCATTAATTTCTTCCTGACAGATACAAAATAAATATGTATTAAGCATGTATGAGCATTTTAAGGAATGTCTAGGCTTTTGCTTGTGAAAACTAAAGTAATTTGTTTCTGCAGGATAGACCAAATAGGAAATTATGCATTTTCTTATCCCCTATCAATGCTGCCTGAGAATATTATTTTTCAGATATATTTACATTTTACAGTAGTTTCTCAATGCAGGCCAATTCATAAGGGATCCTGGGTAACCAGAATGGCAGATACATCACATTTTATCTAGTGATACAGTTTGAACTGCTTTCATAAATATGGTGATAAAGATGATATTTTAGCCATGCCAGGATGTATACATCGATCCATTTCCCAGAGTTTTCACCTGTTTGAGCTGAATATATAAACAGGCACAATGGCTCCCATTTTATTTTTACAAATTTAGAAAGGGTATTGCTTTGCACTGTGTTTTTACTCCTTCACACGATATTGAGATGGCCATGATGCCCTAAGCTGTGCAATAAAGGAAGTTAAAAACAATTGAGCTCTTTTTCAGGAAGTGCACATTTACATTGCGAGTCACAGCCAGAGGAGGTGTGGCTAGGGCTGCCTAAATAAAGTGACTTAACTCCTAAATGTCAGAGTATTGAACTCGGAGACTACAGGGGCATGCTACAAAGAGCCAACACTACTCCATTAGTATAAAGTTGTTTTGATGCTTATAGTTTCCCTATAAAAAGGTCAGACTCAAATTTTGCAGTGGCTACAACTGCATATAAATAATAGAGATTGTGGCTATCTGTGCTTTCTACCTCTGTGGACATATCCTGAAATTTGAAAGCATCTAAAGGAACTAAAGTTGTATTACCATTGCTTGGCGTGCTGTCACAAGGGTTGTGCTGAGCAGGAATGACTAACATTAAACAAAAATAAGTGACAAGTTTCAGAGCGCAGATGGTTGACTGACAAAAGGCTAATAGTCTCTGTAACTGTTTGCCAAGTCATATCGTATGCCTAGCAGTGTGGGATACAAATGTGTGAAGCTTTATATTTGGATCACATTGCTCTTAATTACGAAATTCCACATCTGTTTTGTCGAAGGCTGTTCATATTTTAACAGATATTGGGCCTGCAAGCCATACATGGTCTCCTTAACTACCGCTCACATCTCTTAATTCATTATATGGTGATCATGTGAGCCTCACTCCTGCAGATACTATATGTGGCCTTGCAACGAGTTAGACTTTTCCTTTAATATATTTCTTCAGGGACAGAAAGTCTAATGTGATATTGGCCTGTTTTATTATGAAAAGTTTATCAAAGTAATGTGGTAATAATTTATTTGAATGATACAGTCATATGCTAAGATTGGAGAGAACAGAACTTCAGGTCTGTAACACTGAGGTGTCCGATTGTTACTAATTAAAAATAAAAAAAGTATAAGTGCATACCGCCCAACTGTCCCTATTTATGTGGGAAAATCCCTCTATCCCTCGTTCCAATCCTAATGCTTGTCTTCTTCTAGGAGATATACATTGTAGGTGTGTCTGAGTGTATAGCAGAGCTCCATAGAAATAATACTCACAGTAATGTTTTTTTTTTTTTTTTTTTAAACTACAATAAATTTGTAGCCTCCTGGCTACACCGTCATTCATACCCCTAACATTAAAGTGTCCCTCTTTGTCAGTTTGAAATGTTGGAAAGTATGCAATTGTATTTATAGGGGTACAGCATATTAACCAGTCCTGCATGAGCGGTCGAGAGCCAATGTTACATGTATTGTACTCTTTACATGTATAACTTCTTGGAATTGTTCTTCAGGGACTCTGTACTGTAGGCAGAAACATGCGAAAATGGCAAAAATTGTGTGGGTCAAACTTTATCTATCAATGTTAGAAAAAGCATGCTAACCCTTTAGATAAATCATTTGGATCAGTCCTGCAGGTTGGCTTATAGGTATTTTGGCCCCTTCATCAGCTGGGAGACACAGCGAGTGGACGCTCGAACTATACACCTACCGATATCCAGGACTTTGATCTTCTCTAAGTGCAGTAAGATTTTATTTATTTTAAGTACTACTGTTTTTATGTGGAATAAAGCATCTAACTTCACGGTTCTGGCTGGTGGTGAGTTCATCTTTGAGTACCCACACTTGGATCCAAGGGTCTGATCCTCCCTGTGCCTGAGAGTCCGGAGTGGTCTTATAACCACTCCAGAATTGTGAGTGCAATTCTTAAGAGCACCTATTTTAGTGTGTGTATATAATGAATGCAGTGTGTTTGTATGAATGCAGTGTGTGTGTGTGTATATAATGCAGTGTGTTTGTATGAATGCAGTGTGTGTGTGTATATAATGCAGTGTGTGTGTATGAGTGCGGTGTGTGTGTATGAGTGCAGTGTGTGTGTATGAATGCAGCGTGTGTGTGTATGAATGCGGCGTGTGTGTGTATGAATGCAGTGTGTGTATGAGTGCACTGTGTGTGTATGAATGCAGTGTGTGTGTGATGCAGAGCCTTGGTGGGGGGTGGGCATTTTTTTTTAAAATTATTATTATTTTAATATTATTATTTTTTTAAATATTATTATTTTATTTTTATATTATTATTTACATTTGTATTTATTTATATTTGTATTCGTCTGCAGGGGGGGGGGGGCTCTCACTCCCTGGTGGTCCAGTAAATGGGCTGTGTAGAAGGGGGGCTGGCAGAGAGCTGTTACTTACCTTCACAGCAGCTCCTGTCAGCTCCCTTCTCGGCCGCGCGGAGCGTTGCCACGGTAAGCCGTGGCAACGCTCTGACCCCGCCGCTCTCGCAAGACTTGCAGTGGAGCTGACCGGAGGAGAGAGAAGGGAGCTGACAGGAGCCGCTGTGAAGGTAAGTTACAGCTCTCTGCCAGCCCCCAACAGGACCGCCGGGCTTGTAATGAGCCCGGCGGTCCTTTCTGTATTATGGCAATGTAAGTTACCATAATACAGACATTGACTCGAGTATAAGACGAGTGGGGGTTTTTCAGCACAAAAAATGTGCTGAAGAACTCGTCTTATACTCGAGTATATACGGTATTTTAGATCATTGAGACTATCTTCTAAAGAGAGTGCAAGTATTCTATTTATTTGGTACCAAATATGAGTCTATGGTTTTACCACAGTGTGTTTTAACTATTTTTTTCCTCACATACAATATTCAGTGTATATATCTCTGGGATATTTATATATTTTGTATATTACTCTCTGTGCACTGACACGTTAAATATTCCTTGCGCACCCACATCTTTTATACCTCGGCATCGCATGAGACTTATGGGGATGGGGTGTTATTACTGGTGGTTTAAGGAGGGCACTCTGGGCTGGATCTCTGGTGATCTGAAAGGGGGAGCATTGTGGCCTATCTGCACCCGATAGAGAACAAAATCTTTTACTCTATTTGCTGGCTCACGAAGGGCCTCCTCAAAGCCAGAGCCAGAGCTCCTGGCCCATCCTTTATAGTTACCCAGCTTTGGATAGATTCATGAATAGCAACATCAGTCAATACAAAGATACCTGGTGACGGTGAGCCATTAGCCTGGGATTCTTTTTGACCACCTAAAGAATTGTAAATCCTGGAATTTGCTTCTTTAAGTATAATTTTAGATTACCAATGAGAAGAATTTCAGAGGTGCTGAACATATTCCTGTTTTCTCTGCCTGCTGACCATTGGATGATGTATCGATGTTAATAATAAACATATGGATATTTTTTTTTGTGTGTGTGATACATTTGGTTCCATTTGTTTTGTATGTTAGAATTTAGATGAAGATCAGATCACTTTTTTTTTTATAAAATCTATCAGATAGATACTGACTATGCAAAAGGGTGTCCAACCTTTCTGTGACGAGTGTATGTTTCCTATGTCTTGTACTCTGATGTAGTAATACTAATGAATAATGATAAAGTAATTCTGTTTAATGTAGTATTTCCTGTGAGTTGGATGAGGAGTGTCACTGACATGTTTTCATGATAGATTCCCTTTAAAGATTTCATTGCTGCTGATTTCTTGTAGCTAAGGAACCCGGGTTCTTTGTCAGTTACATTCATTTTTAAGAGCTCTCTCTCTGGGTTATTCACTAAACCATGAACTCTAGGACTTTACCGGGGAATTGTAGATGATAGGCCCAAATAGATGAACTGGAAACACCAGAGTTTGGGAACTTTTCTGGTTTTGCTGTTTTAGACTTAAATTGCTTGGTGAATTCCCAGTAATTTCCGGTTTAACGAATACACCTGGCACACTAAGAATTTGGGAGGATACACATGTCCAAACATGTATTCCTGACCCTATAGTGTTTAACCCACCATTTAGGGGTTTTGCCCCTCCCTCCCCCTTAGTCCCCCTATAAAAATGTAAAACTCACCTTTCTCATATCGAAAGCATTGAATTTGCTAAAATCGGCACAAGTGCGGGGCCAAATGCCGTTTTGGCCAATCGGGACCTCCTCATAGAGATGCTTTGAATCAATGCATCTCTATGAGGAAACTTCAGCCCTGAGTCAGGAAGCACCTCTAGTGGCCATCTAAGGAGAGGTCACTTGGAGGTGTCCTTAAGGGCAATGTAAACACTGCCTTTTCTCTGAAAAGGCAGTGTTTTTACATGAAAATACCAGAAGGAAGCCATTATACTCACCAGAACAACTTCATTAAGCTGTAGTTGTTCTGGTGACTATAGTGTCCCTTTATTCATTGTCAAGGTAAAAACTTTAGTATTTAAAAAAGGCCTAACATTTTTATTTTACACCGGAATACATCAGTACTTGTTCACTTGTTTACTTTCCTTTCTGAACAAACAGCCTTGAGTAGTCGCTAAGATTCACTTATAATCCAAAACGTGTACAAAATGAGCTAAAATCGCAATTAGGTCATGTATTATGGAAAACCACACACAGGGAAAACATAGCAAATGAACAGCAGTGACAGCAAGTGGCTGAGAGTGGGACTGCAGCGTCTGTTCACATTTTTGATTTGTTTCAAAACACACTTCTAAACTACAGTATTACAAGCCAGCACAACGAACACACAAACTACATCATATTTAACCAGCAAGCCCATATCCCAGTACAACATTTTTATTTATTTATTTAGAAAGTAAATACAAGTAGGACTATTCAATATGTGAATTGTCAGGAAATTAAAGTGATATCAAAGTGAATTTATAATAAGTTGTATGAAAGAAGGGATATATTTTCAGAAGGATTAAATTTTTTTTAGTGCTCTGTATGAGAAGGGTGTGGGGAGTTTTTGACAGACTGTGACCCTAACCCTCTCCAAATGGGGGAACTATATAAAAGGTAACCTCCCAAGTCAAAAAGATGTTTGGTGACTTAAGAGTTTGACTGTATAGGCTTGGGTTATAAAACAGAACTAAGTGAGAAAGAGAGATAAGATGGAGAATGGACAAACAGAAAACAGAAGCATTAGGGAGTAAAAGAGAAGGATAAACAGAGAAACGAGACGAGAAAAATGTTTTTTTTTTTAAAATAGAGATTATCAATTAAAAGACATGCTGATATTTACCCTGCCCACCCCCACCCTTTGTTGAGAGGGCAGGAGATGGGAAAGGGTATGGTGGAGGGGTTGATAGGAATAAGCGTGGAGGGACTCACCATAAACAGATTGCTGGGTGGACCACCTCAGCCAAAGGGAGGCCAAGCAAGGCACACCCCACGGTTCACTTTATTTTGACTGTTTAACATTTATAGTTATAATTACTTATAGGGCTCTCTGTCACTGAATTGACATTACTAAAAGTATCAGAATGCTGAGATTGTGAGCACTTCCACAAAATTAATAGTATATTACCAGCTGCTATTGTGTGTGTCAGTAATTAACAATAATTGTGTTTTTTAGTATATCTTAGACTTTTTTCCCAATACCACAATGACTCCAGTAGTACTTTTTACATACAATTCCATAAAACAATAAACAATGAGTAAAGTTTTCATCAACTGACGTCCATCAGACTCTGGCTAACTATTAGCATATTAACCATAAAAATACATAACCTGCCGGGAAGTGCAATTTGTAGACATGAAAACCACCTCAAACAGTTATAAACAAAGTAAAAAAAAAAAATACTATCATCGTATAGTTACATTTATTGTAATAATCGTTAAAGCCAGCAAATCACATTGAAGACCATCCAGGAAACATGCAAAATCATTTAAAATTATGGAGCTGATCATTTCGGACCCAGCTAATTTATGTTTTTGAACTTGAGTTTATTAATTTCATATACATTTTTTAGTTATCATATTTATTTGATTAACAGAACACTCAAAGCATCATGGCCACTTCAGTGCACTATAGTGGTTATGGTGCCAGGAATTATCTGCCCCCACCCCACCTGCCCACATCCAACCCCCCTGGAAACTCCTGTTCAGGACCATAGTTAGCTATGTACTGCAGGGCTAGTTATACTGCAGGGATAGTTGTAGTGCTTATGGTGCTTGGAGTGTTCTTTTAAGTGGCCAGGACATGGAGACCATTGAGAAGCAGGGGTTTGGCTGTCACTTGGTCTACTGTTTACATGGTGGGCACGATACTTGGACCATTGGAATTAGCTTACATAATGACTATTAAACTTGGCAAGTTTTGGTTCTTTCATATGTAGCATGGGGTTGTTGGAACTCCCTATCCCAATCCGCTGTACAGGAATTAAAATTGAGGAAGTGTTAGGAGAATTCATATCCGTTTTCCCAGATATTATTCCTCCATAAGAATTGCATTTATTTTACTTCTAAATCTTCTAAATCTAAAAAACACTTATACAACAGTAAAGACAGTGCTTGCTAGACAGGTTATACATGCATAGTGAGAAGTTAAAGGGACACTGTAGGCACCCAGACCACTTCAGTTCATTGAAGTGGTCTGGGTGCAGTGTCCCTGTCCCACGTAGCCCTGCAATGTAAAACACTGTAGTTTTACAGAAATTGAAAAGTTCACTATGCAGGACTAAGACTGCCACTAGTAGTTTGACTCTGTGAAACTAAGCTGGATGTGGACATCCCGTTTCAAGCAAAACCCCATAGGAACGCATTGATTCAATGCTTTCCTATGGGGAAGGACTAATTCGCGCACAGCGCTCACCGCGCGTTAGGTCCCCTCCATCAGCTCATGTCGACGGAGGAGGAGAGTGACCTAGCACCGAGGTACTTACCTGGAATCAGGTAAGTGAATGAAATGGGGCACTTTAGTGGTAGGAATATACAGCTCTGTATTCCTAACACTAAAGTGTTTCTTTAACTTGGTTTACAAGTTTTTTCTTACGGGATTGATGTTAGTCGGGCAGTTCACTTTGAGTGATTTCTGTATCAGCAGACCTCCTTGAGATCTTCAGATCTTGTTTCAATTCCTGAAAGGCTAATGTCTCTAGTCTACTAAGGTTGGATTATTTATTTAACCGTTCTTATAGTTTTGATTCCTATGTCCAAGTGTAGAAGTATTTTAAGGGCTTCCTATTACAATGCCAAACAGAAGTATGAATTGTATTTCACAGGTTATGTTTATAATTTTATAAATTGTAATGCTACTAGGTAAAACAGATAGTGTATGTGATACCTAGCACAGTGCCGTTTTGAAAACAATAGCAGGATTAGCATTTGCTGGGAGATCTTAGCTACTTCATGGTTCTTGATAAAGTATCAAGAAACTAAAAATATAAGAACGGTTAAATAAATAATCTCCATTAATGGAGAAATGTCCTGTCCCTGTTGGTTGCCCGAGGCAATGTATCCAGAAGTAAGTATAATACCCTGGCAATTACATGTGATTAGCACGTCTATGATACCAGGGTGCCTTGTGGAAAAATGAGTTTGGAAATGCATTCAACGGGATCATGAATCATGGCGACAATGTCCTGACAATAAAAATACAAGCAACTTGTATCAGACTAACTATTCTATTAGATTTTAGAAGGACGCTCCATAACCAACTCAGCATCTTGTAGTAGCTTTTTTCACTAGGTGGTAAACCACCAATTGTTTGCCAAAAACCTTTATGTTGTTTGTCACTAAGCCCACCCATCCAGTTAACTTTCTCATTATTCATACAAAATATTTGTATGATGTTAGCATGTCTTGCAAGCTAATAGACCAGATGTGTAGAACAGCACACACGCATTTAAAGCAAACATCGAAATTTCTGTGATGAATTTCTGTTTGTATGTTTTTTTTATTGCTGTGTAACTGTGTTTGCATTGAAAAAAGAGTGACACAACCCCATCCTGGAGAGTCCTATTAATGGCTCGTTGTCTGTAATTGTTTTTATGTTAAACAAGACGTGGCCCTGTTCCACTAAAAGATTTTGCTATTAAAGACAGAGCAATCAGGTAGAGGTTTTTGATCTGAATAATAGTATGTGTAATTATTTGGACCTATATTATGGGGCTCATTTACTATACAGCAAGTCATGGTGACAAAATTAAAAATGTATATCTGCATGAGTGGTTTCATTCATTTCATTCAGTGGAGAAAAGATCACATGCACTTCAATGTGCACATTGTTAAACAAGAGCTTTATGTTTATTATATAAGGCAACAAAGAGAAAGATAGGCAAATAGATGAATAGACAGACAGATATTAGTTTGTAGTCAGGACAGGTTTGTATTACGAGCGCCTGTAGACACAGAATTCTCAATTCCCCCATCAAAACTAATTAAAATAAACTTGACTGTTTAAATATAATTTAAAAATGATTGTATATACACACATAACGAGTGAGAGTGTGTGCATAAATGTTTATCTATTGTATGCAGATGTCTAGTAGTGTGTGTATTTTTCTGTGTCTGTGTGTGTGTGTGTTCAGTGTGGGTAGCGGTCTGTGTGTGTGTGTGTAACAATGTGGGTAATGGCATTTAAGAAAACTTTAAATATAAAATAAATTAAATAAGCTACCCTATTCCTCCCCAATGCTGGACATAACCCACAAAGACATTGTGACAGACCGCCTTGCACCCCGACCGGGTACCTCTGTCAATTGCTGCTTCCTAGTACTTGGTGAGTACCATAAGCACCACACTGGAACACCATAACCACCGTCAACCCCATGAACCGCTGCAGCTTTGTTGGGGTCTCGCTGTCCTCCACCCACCCTGGACCCAAGATCAGGATCCAGCTTCCAGTGGGTAGGCCTCTCCTAGTCCAGAGAGCGTAGCAGGAACAGCTCTTAGAAGAGCTAGTGATTATACTCAGGGGAGTATTGTGATATAGCAATCCCCCCAGAGTGTATGTAGTTCTCCAATCCCCCAAACATGAGCCAAGACTTCATGAAGGGGTAAAGCATTCTGTTTAATGGAAGCCACAGCTGGCCTTTTATGCAAGTTTACCAACAAGGGTTACACCCAGGTGGACCTTGTTGGGCACAGGGACACAAAGTGTACAAGCCAATAAAAACAATGTGACAATGAATGACACTCCCACATACAGCACACAACCCCTCCCCTCTGCCTGTGATATAATTAGGTCTAACGGTCGGTCTCTCTATCTGGAGTACAAAAGTATATACTTCACTGGAACAGAGCCTTTAAAGTGCATTGGGCAAAGTATATTTCAGGGCCCATATTCCTGAGGCAAGAGGCAGGCTAACAGGCCCCTCAAAGAACCCTTGACAAGGTTCAGTTTGTCAAAGAGCCATAATCACAGGGTAGAAGGCTGGCAAACAGGCCCCTCCAAAAGCCAGTGATGAGGTTACTTTCGTCACAGACATTAATACCGTATGTGCTCGAATCTAATGTGCCATCAAATCTAATGCGCATTCAAATTTTGAAACCTTGAAACCCCCCAAAAAATTTCACTAGCAAATGTTATGTACATTTCTACAAGAAGATACTACTATACAACATATAGTTCGATAAGCAATGACTGCACTCTGGCCGGGGTGAAATTAGCATTCACATTGTGCATCGTGATAAAGATTAGAGGTACAGCTTTACTGTATAGAAACGTCTTGCATCCCTGTTGGAGCAATGCTTAGTCTATAAATTTAATTATAACAACATATAGAATGTACAGAAGTAGACTGTTACTGCCTTAAGGATCAGTCCCAGTAAGATTTTCTTAGGTATTTGCTTTATTCTTATCTTTTTACAAGGTTTCAATATATCAGAATAAGATAAGAATAAGTGGAGTCCAGTCAGCACTGCATCCACCAGTAGACCAATGGGTTTTAGTCCTTAATAGCAAGAAAATGAGTGACATTGTAAAATCTATTAAAACATAACTTTTATTGAGTCCTTGAAAAATATTCTTACGTCATGTAACGTACAAATCTCACAAGAAAAACATAACTTGCGTGGGTCCTTGGAATTTTTGAAAATAAAATTGATTGTAACTTCTACATTCTAATGTTAATTGTAAATATTTTTTACACACTCATCCAGTGTTTCGAGTTTGTTGTGTAATGCAGAATTTAGAAGATACAATCAATTTAATTTTCACATATTAGCAAAGATAAGTAAGGGAACTTTATTGCGATTGCTGCCTAAGGCAGACAGTCGATTTCATTACATTCTAAGACTTGTTATAATTAATAGACTAAGCACTCTATATATAAGGAATAGGGGTATATTATCTAAGTCGGGATCTAATTCCCTTCTACCTATTTTCCTTTTTAATTTTTGGCTGATTAGTAGCAGTGTGTGTGTGGGTAGTAGTATGTGTGTGTAACAGTTTGGGAAACCAAATACGTGAGTAGCAGTGTGTGTACCTGTCATTTCTGAGTTGTCCCACTTGTCCCTTAACTTGGACAGTCCTCTCCCTCTGGGAGATCCTGTATGCAGTCTGAGGGGGGCACGGATCAGATTGTCTCAGACTTTATATAGCGATTCCAGAGTCCTGGGGCAAAGGCAGGGAAGGGGCTTTTAACATGTAGAGTAGGTGCCCCAATCAGGCATGCCTCTGTACGTCTGTTAGGAGTGTCTCTTTAAACACACTAATCATGCTTCCATAAAAATCAAAGCAGCGGATTAAATTATGGTTTAAAAGAAGAAAATGTACATAGTAAAAACTGCTACAAGTTTAAACACAAAGACACACTGATACTGTTATAAAGCATAATTGCTTTTTTTACGGTTAGTTAAAGTAAAATAAAAATACCCTGATTACTGCTTTTATTTTACCTGCTGTTTAAAATTATAGTAAACTTTGCACTTTACTCTTGTTATGAAATTTCTAGGGAAGTACAATCCTCTATTTAGCTAACTGTAAATAAGAAGGAATTATGTGTATATAAACACTTTTGACCAATCGTTTCTGCTATATTCCTCAAGCAGACAAATAACAACAAGCTTCAATCTTTCTTAACCCCTTAAGGATGGCGGGCGTGCTATGCCGTCCTTGGGGACCCGGCTTTAAACGCCGGTGGGCGGCATAGTACTTCCACTCCATCCTTCCCGCTTACCTGCTCGCTGGCAATACCCCGGCGGCAATAGCGATGGGGGGACTTACCTGGCACCCCAGGGGGTCCCCCTGCATCTGATCCGGCCCTCCTGGGCCATGTGATCGCGAGGTCCAAAATTGGCGTTCAAATTAGAAGTTTGCATTTTTCACACGCAAACATATTAATGCTAACTTTGGCAAACAGTATTATGACATTCACAGTTAAAATGTCATGCAGAACTAAAAAAATAACATTTCTTAATTTCTGTCATTTTTTAAAATAGTTTATTCATATTAAATTATGTTTCATAGCTAAATATTTGATGTTAAATAAAAGCCCTATTTCTCCTAAATAAAATGATATATAATTAGTGTGGGTGAATTATAGTTGAACAGACATATAATCAAATTCCAAGTTTTGTTTACGTTTTATTTTGATCAAAACGTGAACATTTGGCTTAGTCCTTAAGGGGTTAAAACTATAGGTATAGGAAACGATGAACAATATTTGCACTTGCGTGAATTGTCGAACATGTCCCACAAGTTCTCCTTTGCAAGTGTGAGATAAGGCGTACATACCCCAAGACAAGGTGTAGTGTCCTATGCCAAGTTGGAAATTCTGGGAGAATTGTGGAAATTTCCCGGAATTACTATGTCCAAGGTGGACTTTTTACAGGGTTCTCCTGGAGATATGAAGCTTATGCACAACAGTGATTTTTTAATTTGCATAAATCATATGAGAGTTTGTGTTTGGTCTCACCACCAAAGACCAAAACTATCACCATACTGATATAACCAGAAAGGTTGAAACTGTACAGTCCATGATAGGTTTCTTGATCATTGCTTCTCCTAAATACATGGAAACATGCAAAAAAAAATTGAGTCTCGACCAGGAAGCAGTTTATATGTTTCTTGTCACATCTGGTGCCTTTCATATTTTACTGTGTTTTATTAGATTCGGATGAGTGTATGAACAATGATTGGAGTGTGTAACTCTGAAGATGTGCTCACAATGTGTGTCACTTATGTAGTGATACCAGCCTTAACAGTCACGTCCTGCAGGGAGGCAATTGGACATGAAATGTGTTCTTGAAAATTACGTCTTTATGCATTAATGGTAATTTTTTTTCAGTGTTATTCTACAGTATTTCCCAGTAAACTGGGACAAATTAAATGCCTGTGAATTTTTTTTTTAATTTACTGTTGTTGAAAATGCTCTCTCTAATGTATTCAGACTTAAATTAAAGCTGTGCTGACAGTGAAGGGTACAGCAGCAAGTGCCCCACACATAATTGCAAGCTAATCAAGCTAATTAGGAAGAGGTCATCATTTGAAAAAATTTAATTTCAGTATACTCCGCTGCATCTTGTGTAGAAATGTCACATTTAGCCATGATTTGGATAAGCTATGCACAGCTATTATGGATTTAAGAATAGGAGGGTGATTCTATAATCAAATTACTTAATATATGAAAAGTCATTTTGTACTGCTTGCAGTCAGATGTACAGATGCAGGCACACATATTTTTACTGTTATTAGGCATTTGTACATAATAAAAAACTGTTTACACAGCCCACGTGAAGACCTATATTAAGATAACAAAATGCTAAATAGCCTGTCCAAAAAGCATATGTACAAAAAAAGATGATTTTTCTTTTATTAGATCCATTGAATCAAATGAATTTTTTCAAGACATGGGACCAGAATCTATTGAGGAAAAGAGAAGATTGTTATAAACTCTTCTACTTTTAAGGGTTTATTTTATGTGTACACATGATAGGATATGTTTAATGTGTTTGTTTCATGATATTTGCAGTAGAGAGGTCTCAAAATACACTGAGCATGTTAGAGGGTACTTAACAAATGTTAACATTATGCTTTACATTTTGGTGGCATCTATGTATCTATCTGTACAAATATAATAAGTGTTATGGTAAAGTAAAAAAAGAAAAATAAATAATAGAACTTGACAGTGAAAGGGTTTATAACAATTTTCTCTTCTCCTCAATAGATTCCGGTTCCACGTCTTAAATAAATTAATTAGATTCTATGGATTTAATAAAAGAAAAATCCTCTTTTTTGGACATATGGTTTTTGGACAGGCTATCTGGCATTTTGTTCTCTTAATGGGCTGTGTAAACACTTTTTTTATTATGTACAATTTTTTGTTTACATTACCATAACATTTATTATATTTGTACAAATAGATAGATTGATAGATGCCACCAAAATATAAAGCATAATGTCAACATTTGTTGAGTACACTCTAACATGCTCAGTGTACTTTGAGCCCCCTCTACGTCCTATTCTCTACTTGACTGCTAAAGTGCAGCCTTGAATTTTGACCTACAAAACTTGCTTTATAGTGTGCAAGAAATAGTATGCTTTTTTTCCCGATAAGTCTGCAACTTTCATTTCCGGCGGGACAGCCCATGACTTAGTAGTTTCCCTCTGCAAAGAAAATGTGTGTACATATCATGAAACATAAACACATTAAACATATCATAACATGTGTACACATATCATAAAAAATAAGGCCTTAAAAGTAGATATGCATTCACAGACAACATACCGGTACTTATTCAATTATAGTGTAATTAGACCCTAGTTTTGTATGCTGAATATTCCTTTGATCTATGCCTGTTCTAATCTAGATAACTTACCCTGCTGTCAGATGCAGAGAATGGAAGATATTTGTTTTTTATTAAATGCACAGATTCCTCCATGTACTTATGCACCATAGACATGAGACAAGAGCCTCAACTAGGTAGAACATGGTTACCAAAACCAATACCAAAGTGTTTTTCCAAACCTCCTGCAAATATGAGACACAAAAAAATCTAAATAAATCTTGTGCTTCTAATATAAATTATCAAAATCTAAATGATCAATAATGGGGCTTTAATGCAAGTAGAACTGTTCTGCTTGTATGGCAGATCTCTTTTTGGGAAATATAGTATTTGTGGTAAACCTTCGTAGAAAGTGACAAGTAAATAAAATGATAAATGGGACATTCATTAACACAACGTGAATTTTTGATCATACCACACAGTGCAGGCAATGATGTCAAAGCAAGAACTGAATAAATTTACATTATGATAATCAAATTTAAGCTACATCAACTGCTCTCTTCTTGAAAAAAAATGAATAAGGTGATTTTAATTATACATAACTTGTTTTGAATTATTGTAATTTTTCTTTTTTTTTTGTAGTGTATATACCGTCTTACAGTATACGTATTTGTAAGACCCTTTGTTCATTTAAAAAGCAACTGTATGGGCAGAAATCCTACCTGCTTATCCATTAAATTGATTCACAAGTTGTCCCATTATCTGGGATCAATACAGGGAATAGAACTGTTTAACGTTTTATAAGGGAAGAAAGAGGCATCTACAAACAAACTTTCAAAGAACATCAGTCGTGGGATATTATGGAACCTTTGATACAGTTGCCAGTTACTTGTGTGCAGTAAAATATATAGGCCAGGGTTAAAGTACTAATCAATTAGTAACAATAATGGATGCTAATTTCATGGTGTATTCTCTGATGTATATTAAATGTTTTAGACCCCATTAGCATCCTAGTCAGGAAGACATAGAATAGAAACCTGACTATGCATTTTTGTAGACATCACTAATAATATAGCACCTATTTTATGTTGTTTGACCCATGAGTGCGACAAAGTATACGGACTGGCAATGTGTGACAGATAAAACCATTGCAACTCAATTACAGATTGCTAAGTGTCCCTGAATCTTTTAATATCCCAAAGAAATATATGATTACACTGTTTTATAAAGACATTGGTCCCTAAGGGCCACCTACCTAAGTAAGATTGAATAGAGAATAAAGGTTAATGGTTTTTGTTTTTTATGTCACAATCCGAGTTCATCCCTACCTGTGGAGTATAGATAGGGAGCTACAGACAACAGAAAAGATAAAATAGAACAACGAGATGGGTTGCTTACTGAGAAAAAAACGATTGTATGATTATTGAACATTGGACAGTAGTACCACCCATAGTCTACCTACTTTTTTGCCATTCCCATGTTTTCTCTAGTTCAAGACTTACCCAGTTGTTCTATCCCTTATGATTCCAACTCTGGTTTTATGACACTCTATTTATTGTTTATTTTACAACAGTTCATTTTACTTATGTTTATAATAAAAGGTAAAACTGAGCATTAGTCCTGACCAGGACTCTCCCTCTGCTATGATCAGGGCCATCATTAATACTGACTGGACCCTGGACAAGCATTAGCGTTGGCCCCTTGGACACTGTTTCCCATCTCCCACTCACTGGCATGTAATCACACCCTACACCCCACCGCAGTGACTGCACTAAAGTAGAGAGGGCCCTTGTGCAAGATTTTTTTGCTTCTTATCACAAGGGTGGCCAAGGTAGAGCCCTATCTGTCTTGCAGCTCCAACAATGCTTTGACAGCTGAGCAGCTGGGAATCTACAATTTTTACATGCTTGCAGAGTAGTATTTAGCACTGAGCAGTGTTTGTGTCTTTGAAAATAAGTTTTGTATTGAGTATGTTAGTGTGAATGTAGGAGTATGTTTGTATGTGGTGTTGGTGTTTGAATGCAAGCATGCATTTATGAGTAGTGTTGATTTTTGAATGCAAGGGAGTGTTTATATATAATTTTGGCATTTAACACAGAGGTGTTTTTGTATGTATTGTTGACTTTTCAATAAATGAGTGTACTTGTATAATGTGTTGAAGTTTGAATGCAGTGGTGTATTTGTGCATCATGTGAGTGTTTGAATGCTGAGATGTACGCACATGAACACATACACTGCCACACAAACACACATGCAGATACACACACTAAAAAACATGCAGACACACATGTAAACAAAGATAAACACACTGAGACAAACACACAGATACACAAACTGACAACATACAATGACAGCAAACATATACTCAGACACATATGCTGACAGACATACTGACACATACACCTAGACATACTGACACACAGACACATTCTGACACACACACTGACAGGCATACAGACACACACTGACCGACAGACACACTGACACACACACACAGGGACGTTTTAGCCGCGAGGCAAACAAGGCATTTGCCTTGGGCGGCATTTTCAAGGGGGCGGCAAAAAACACAGCCCCCAAATGCCCAGGGCAAATGCCTTGTTAGCCTTGCGGCTAACTGACATGCTGGGCTGGCGGGCGGCTGGCGAGGGAGCACTTCCTCTGAGCTGTCTGCTCAGCTCCCTCGCGCACCGCAGAGTGAGGCTGGGAGCCGGAATATGACGTCAAATCCTGGGGCCCATGGGCCAACTGCTCTGGGACCCCCAAGAGTAACTGGGCCCGGGACAGTTGCCCTGTTTGCCCTGCGTTAAAGACCCTGGCTATGATCAGGAATTCAGGAACAAGATTAGCCAAGTAAATAGCCCACCTACTCCCCTGGACAATGCACAGTTCTGGGAGCATAAATGGTTTTATTTCTGCCACACACTGCTTTTATTGCATTGCCCCTAGCATGGGGTTTCTTGGGCTTTTCTTCCCAGGTTCTTCCGTGCCTGAGAGATAATTGTGTGGGAAAATGCTCTAACTTAACCCCTTAAGGACCAAACTTCTGGAATAAAACGGAATCATGCCATGTCACACATGTCATGTGTCCTTAAGGGGTTAATTATCTCTCAGGCACAGAAAAATCTACAATATTTTCAAAACACCCCAAAAGTCACATCACCATATAGCTTGGATCTGAGTGCACACTTTGCCAAATTATCACTCAGATCCCTTTGGTGGTTTGGGAATGCCATACGAATGAAGTTTTGACCAGTCGGCCACGAGGTGATGCCCCAAAACAGTTCCAGAAAAAACAAGGCAATGACCAGTCATCTTTCTGGGATTCTCGCACGAACACCGACTAATGCTCCCCCTGGCTGTCGGGGTAAGAAAGCTCCCCCTGTTTGGTAGTTAATGCCTCCCAAACGCCATTCTCCTAACTGTTCGGGAAGTTGGATGGGCAGCGGTAACAGTTTCCTGGGTGTTCGCGGGGATGCGTATCTGAAAATAGTTCCATGCTGTCGACAACCATATACCACTGCCCTCGAGACAAAATGGCCGCCAATTGTTTGAACACGTGCTTTTGGTTATACGAACGGCGGCCACACAGGGAAAGCACTTGAACTAACAACCAATTTGTGGTAACAGCCAGGGGTGGTCATGATTATGAAGATGCAAACAAGAGGCCACACAGCGAGAGGGTTCGGGGCAAACGGACAGTCAAACAAAATGGTTGTACGGTGAGAATGACATTTCAAACACCACTTTAAACTGATTTTAGTCCTTATTTTATTTTGTAGGTTTTTATATATTGTTCTTGTATTCTGTAGTTGGTGATATATTTATAATTAATTAACAATTCTTCCATTGACGTCTATGACAAATGTTCTATTCCGTTACCAGAATTATTCTTACCCTGGCCTCTAGAAACACTGAAATATGTAATAAACAAAATACGCATCTGATGGTAATCTGTGACCTTTTCTGGCCAAGTATCAACGGGAGTACAGAGAGGGGCACTAAATATCTACATTGGATACACCACTAGGAGTATAGAGCAAACCCTGTTCTCTATAGCTAAATAACATATATATAATTTTCTTATAACCTAACTGAATAGCATATATTTCTCCTCAACTTATTAAAAAATCCAGACTTGTAAATTAATTTGTTCATGTTGTACAATGGCAGTACAGATGGACTCATTAGCATGCACACAACAAATAATTATAGATGAATTTTTTGCCGGGCTGCCTAATGGGCTTGCTGGGTTAATTATGTCAATGTATAATTACACCAGCCCTGGGAGACATAATGACACACCCTGCTGAGCAGACACTGGCTAATGACGGTGTAATGCTGACAGAGGGAAGACATACTGTTCTGCATGCACCTGCTTACCTCCGCACAAACTGCTTTTGTCCGTGTTTCTTCTTTTGCTTAAATAAACAGACATTACTCAGAATTGGTGTATACAAATACGGTAGTTTAGGCATTAGAATGGTGCCAGATGTATGAGATACACTCAGTAGAAATCCCTCAGGTGTTTCCATTACATCAGTTCCCCCCGGGTGCTGTCAATGCACAGTTGGAGAAATGATGGAAGTATGGTGTTCATCGGCTTATTAATATGGATCTTGCTTGGTGATAGTCAGTCATACTTATTGTTAATGGTCATTATCAGATTAAATATCAGGTCTAGCTGGTTAATATGGATCTTCCATTTCAAGGTCCCTCCTCGGGGAACAGACAGATGTTACCAAGGTAACCCCAGGCACTACGGTAATAAAGGTAAATATTTGTGAGCCTGAATTAAAGAAACTAGTAGGAATACTTAAGGGGCGGCACAAACCATATATTCTTTGCCCTTCTCCCCATTACAGATCATGTTTCCTTTTTTCTTCTCTTGCCCAATCTCCTTTCACGTTCTAATTCCACCATTGTTGGTTTCCCCCGTAGAGCACGGAATACTAGATAATCAATATGACGTTAAATTACTAGAATGCGTGGCCAAAAATAGGCTCTCTAAAGCAACAAGTCTCAAATCAATTCCCAGGAACGGCCAGTCCATTGATATACCCTTAGAAGGGAGCTAGATAAATTCTTCAGGATTCATGACCTTTGAAGACTGTGTGTTCTCTAGGGAGGATTCCCCAGATTCATATTTTGGAGCCTGAACCATGTGTAAGCCATCTAGCAATAAATCAAGATCACAGAGATTTTTAGAATTCTTTAAGGGGCCCTTGTGGGCCATGCACTGATCAATGGACTTTATTTGGACAGCCTAGCTTTATTACAAAGTTTATCTAATGCATGTCTGTGAAAATAGAAATAGAGTTTTAATGAACTATTTAGCAAAAGCTCTTCTAGTGACTGTTAGTATTACAGCCAGTTTAACCCTGCAAAGAAAACGTTGCAGTTATGGCAGAATAGCAATGTTTTCAGCTGCAAGGTTGAAATGGATGGTGGGGACATTGCACCCAGACCACTTTAATAAGATGAAGGGTTTTGGGTGCATTAAGTGTTCCTTTAACTATTTGCCTACTGGTAAGAAGAAAAAAGCTCGTATTTTTTTAAAGCCCAGATTTGAAGAATTTTGTCTGGATATCAGCCATCCAGTGGTGTTCTGTCTAGCTGAATGCTCAACTAATTTCAGCCTATTCCAGGCCTGAATTGCAAATTTAGGACATTGTTGAATAGCGTGAACAGTGTCTGGATTTTGAAGTCTAAATGACCTTATATGCAGCCGAATGGTTTTACTGCGTGCAATATGGGGCCAATCTGACTTTCGAGAATAATCCTGATTGTCTAAACGCTGCAGAATTCATCTGATCCTTTCCCATGCATTGCATACAATCCTCTATTGCAGTATATCCAACCTGAAAGGCTCTCTGCATTTTGGTGTAGGTCTAGCAGTAGAGCTGTTTTACACTCTGATTAGCTATAAACAACCATAATAAATATCCAGCGATCTCTGCTGATAAATTCGGAGTATACAAAAGTAATAGGTTGATGCGTTATGTTTACTTTTATTATGCACTAACCATACAGAAACGCATATCAGAAAAACGTAGAGAACAATTACTTTGCCGAATTTGTTTTAAATAGATTAAGAGCTGATAAGTGCGCTGCAGATACGCTCAGAATACCTTAGAGGATGGGGAGGGCTAAGGTACATTAGTATTTGTAATGCATTTACAATTAGTTGGACTACTTGGCATTTTCAGCTTACTGTAGTGATTATGGTGCTTGGTGCTCCCCCTACATTGTAAAGAGTTAAACCATTTTTGAATTATTTGATTTCTTACCTGGGAACCACCAGGTGCTGCCCCCGCTGATGAATTTCACCAGAGACAAAAGATTAAAAAAATAAAATAAAAAAAAACCCTGTGGAAATTGACACAAGGTTACAAAAAAGGTTTATAACTAAAAGAGAGCTTTGTGGACATGAGACATATAGGATTGTCACGCTGCGTATACAGCAATGTCTTTAATGAATGGCTGTACATCACTCTAACTTTATTAGTGAACCTCTCTGCTCCTCACGCAAAAAGTAGTTAATGGAAAAACAGGACGGATTCTTGGTTCTCAGTTCCCAATCCATGCCCAACAGGGGAGGCTTTTTATGGCTACCCTGCCATCTGATGGCCATTTAAATGTAATTAGAAGTAAGTGTATGCATTGTGGAATCACGTTGCGATTGTAAAGATCATACCTCTGGTGGTGGCGATGGTGGTTGTGATGTTACAGGAATGTTGATTGCACAAAAAGTGTGATAAATAATTTCCTTTATTAAAAGCAGGGAGCCCGCTGTGGGTTTTTATCCTTTTTTGAAACTGGTACATGTTACATATTATAGCAATATATATTGTGCATTATTTGGGGTATGGAAACATAACATTGGGTCAGCTTGTGTATGAGAACATTGAAGTTCACCTAAGTAGGGGTACCCAATATTACCTAATAACACTCATTATTTTGCCAACTTCCAGTATCGTAGAATTACAACCCTCATGGTACTCTGCTGTTCATTGTTTATCCGTTTATAGGTTGAACAATGTAAAGCAATATCACACTTCATTGTCTTTTTAAGGAAGTAATGCAAAATAATTATTTCAGTTATGTTTTTTGTAAATCGTATAAGCAAAATAAACAATCACCTGTGTGAAAAAACATATAATGAGGGTAATGGAGATGAAGGTTACAGAGTAATTGTCAGTTTCACACATCATTTTTTTTTTTTTTATCTCCATCTTTTGAATTATTATTATATCTAATGAAATGTACCAATAAATTAATATTCACATACATTATTATGATCAGTTATTGGTATACTGCCAACATATTCAGCACTACTATACACTGAGTGATGTATGGGATTGGGGCAGTGATTGGCTGAAAGAGGTCAGTTGACACTAGTCTCAGCCAATCACTGCCTGCTACCCCTGGTATGATGTGAAGCAGAGCCTAGCTACTCCTCTGCCATTCTGTCATGGGAGACTGTGTTTCATGCTGCTGGGAACAGAGACTCTTTACTAAACTGTGAGGAAACTGTTTAGAATGAATGCAGTACCCAGCACCCATGGACTCCAGGCACCATAACCACTTCAGTTTTTTTGAAATGCTTATGAAACCTTTAACCTGGAACATATGTAGAAGTGAAAAGAATTGAGTTTGTTGGATCTGCATGTTTTACCAAGATGTAAATAGTTTTTTTTTTTTTTATATCAAATATATCTAAATCTTATACATTCACTGAAAACCAGAAAGTGCCACAAATAGAATTATTAGACTTATTGGCCCAAACTAAGTCTTTATATGTGATATATCCACTTTAAGGGAAGTATATCAGTAATAATATGGGGGACAATACTATTGTTGACCGATTCCATTTTGTCTTTCCAGACCCTGCCCCTCTATTGGAAGCTGCCCGTGGATTAGAAGACCGATTGCAGCAACTTCAATGTGTGGATCCTGAGAACAAGGCTTTGAAAGAAATCAACCGGCACTGGAAAAAATATTCAGATTTCCTCTCCATTACTAGAGGTAAAAGCATCATATTTACCAAGTATTTCATTACAATAGCCCTCCTTAGTTCCCCCGTCTCCACAGCCCAAGTCAATCTCTCTCCTTACACTGTTTGCTTGTTTTATACACCACTTTTACCAGATTATTTTGACATAGGCACCTTATACATTACGCCTCCTCCCTCTGACCTGCTGTTTTTTTTTTTTTCTTGGGTGTCTTTACCTTTTCCTGGTAGATCGTAAGCTTGTTTGTGCAGGGCCTTCTTCATCTCTTGCTTCTGTTTTTTGTATGTCAATTACTTGTTATCAAATATTATGATTATTATACTTTATTTATAATGCACTATCACATCAGCTAGCGCTGTCCAAGGGTACAATTGGTACAAGTAAAAAGACACAGTACAATATAACTAAGAGACAATAAAAAATTTGACAAACAAATACATGAAGACATGAGGTCCCTATTCCCATAGGATGGGTGAGAAACAGGAGGAAGGGACTGCAAAGGTGAGAATGATGTTAATACAGAGTGAGATGAGGGCATTTATTGAGTAAGTGGAATGCATTCTATAATTCCCATTCTATATTGGTAAAGCATTGCAGAATAAGTTGGCACTATATAAATGCTAACAATAATAATAATAATTACTAGCTCTAACCACCTATGGAATGGCTAGAGAACAATGGTGTACATATAGCAGTCGCAGCTGCGATCGGGCCCGTTACTGCAGGGGGCCTTGCCGCCCTGCGGACCCCTGCGACCAGGTACCCGCCGCCGTCCTTTGCGGCCCCGGCCTGCGCAGCAAGGCGTCCAACGGGTGGCCCATGCTGTTAGGGCCACCCAATGGAGATGGATTGTCAGGGGGCCCGGTCAGCGCTGCGGCGCTATAACAGCGTGACCCGGCCCCCTGTGATGAGATAGCACGCTGGAATGAAGTGACTGCACGTCTTTCCTCCCAGCTAACACACAGAGCCCAAGGACAGGGTGTCAGAGTGGGAATCACCACTGGACCCCAGGGAAAGACCTAAAAGGTAGGAAGCAGGAGGGTGACTTAAAGGAACACTATAGTCACCTAAATTACTTTAGCTAAATAAAGCAGTTTTAGTGTATAGATCATTCCCCTGCAATTTCACTGCTCAATTCACTGTCATTTAGGAGTTAAATCACTTTGTTTCTGTTTATGCAGCCCTAGCCACACCTCCCCTGGCTATGATTGACAGAGCCTGCAAAACAGATGTAATTTACCTTAAATAATTGTATCTCAATTTCTAAATGGAACTTTAATCAGATACAGGAGGCTCTTGCAGGGTCTAGCAAGCTATTAACATAGCAGGGGATAATTTAATCTTAATTAAACAGAACTTGCAATAAAGAAAGCCTAAATAGGGCTCTCTTTACAGGAAGTGTTTATGGAAGGCTGTGCAAGTCACATGCAGGGAGGTGTGACTAGGGTTCATAAACAAAGGGATTTAACTCCTAAATGGCAGAGGATTAAGCAGTGAGGCTGCAGGGGCATGTTCTATACACCAAAACTGCTTCATTAAGCTAAAGTTGTTCAGGTGACTATAGTGTTCCTTTAAACATTGTGTGTATGTGTGTGTGTGTGTGTGTTTGTGTGTGTGTGTGTGTGTATGTGTCTTTGTATGTGTATGTGTGTCTGTATGTATGTGTGCATGTCTGTTTGTATGTATGTATGTATGTATATGTCTTTGTATGTGTGTGTCTGTCTGTGTGTATATGTGTGTCTGTCTGTATGTGTCTGTCTGTGTGTCTGTATGTAAGTACGTGTGCCTGTCTGTATGTATGAGTTTCGTGTGTCTGTGTATGTATGTGTGTTTATATGGGTGTGTGTCTGTCGGGGAGGTGGGGGATTGGCGGGAGGGGAGAGGGATGGGGGGGGGAGGCACGGGTACGTTTTGCACCGGGGCCCCATGTATTGTGTGTATGCCACTGCTAGAGAACATTTCTCATTGAAGAATAAAGCATTGAAAAAATGCACAAAAAGAGAAAAACAGACATCTTCATTCACTAAACACAAAAGCAAAGCATTAAATATTTGAATAAAAAATATATCAACATTTGAATAAAATTAAGTAAAATATTAAAATTAAGAAGTGCTCAAAATTTCAATAAACTGTTTGTAATGTTGTTGCTCCAAACAATATTTCAAAGGGGAAAATATATAAAAATGAAACAAGGTATTCATTTCAGTAACTTCCAACAAAGTGCATGATTGTCTTAGCAGAGTAAAGGTTGACTCTGCTTACTGAATAGCGGTTATTCTATTGGAGTCTATAGTAAAATTGCTATTCAGGAAGCAAAGTAAACCAATAACCCTGCTAAGAGGATATATCCAGAATTGTTTAATAGATTTCAAACACACCTGTAATCCTGCATATTAACCTCACACTACCCCTCTCCTTGTATGCCTTTCCTTCCCAAACCCTTAGTTTAATCCCATGTTTGGACACATTGATGATGGTACCTGTGTGGAACAAGCCTTTTTGGAACCATAAGTGGAGTCAAAAGACTTGCTTCCTAGAAGGTGCTGTGGTCCTCAGCAATGTAAGGGAACACTTGAACCCTGCATTGAGAGGTTTTTTTTTTTTGTTTTTTTTTTAAGAAGACTCCTCAAAATTCCCTATTGTAATGCTGTCTAATAAAATAGCCAGGGTTGAACATGGTACACCCGTCTAGTATTTATTTATTTATTGCTTTGCACAGGGACTTTGCTTGATGTCAGGTGAAGGCATATTACCTTAGTAGACAACCTGCAATGTGATTGAGTAAATATTAACTCACTTACAACCTTCACTATAAAGGCTGTGCACATTTTCACAAGAAATGTAATGTTTGTGCCTTTAAAATATCTATTTCATATGTTGTATTTATTTTTTATTTACTTGTATTGCGGTAGCAGCTATAATCGTTTTGTAGTTATTTGGTAGCACACAATAAATTGTTCTGAGGATAATTTGCACATTCAAAATGTATCTCTAAACTCACGCAGGCCTCCCAACTGTCCCGATTTTCAGGTCCTGTCCCGCTGTCCCAACTTTGATCCCCAGGTCCTGTCCCGATTTAGGGGTATCAGGGAACTGTCCTCAACAAGCAGAACTTAACTGCATCATTAGATGTGCTTGCACTATGCTCACGTCATTAGGATTTCACAGAGATCACTGAACCAGTGCATGCATGCTCTGTCCCAGGTAGGGCAGACCACTTGTTTGGTAGACAGTCTGATGTGCATTCACAGGCCCACCCTTTTGGCTGAAGCCAGTGATGTTAATTTAATCAATGGCCCTTCTACTTTTAACCTTTCCACTATCAACCTTCAACCCATCACCCTTCACAGGATGCTAAAATTGGGATGCTCACATCTGAATTGTCTTTGGTTAATATCCAAATCTGGAGATATTTGTTAAATTGCAGTTTCGTGCCACCTTAGCAGATCACCCTGTTAATGGTTTACCATATGCATAAATAAAATCTATTCGGATATCTACCTTTTGTTATTGTTCTGTCTGTTTGTATATTCTAGTGGCCTTTATTTTCTCTTAAAGGGAAACATTCACACCACTGAAGCAAACATTGAAAATCACCTATGATTTGTGTTAACCTTTTTATCACTTGTTGCTGTTCTCTCTCTAAATTTTACATTAAAGATTTAGCACAAAACATCATAATCCAGTTCAGACAAGGCAAAGACAGGGCAAACATTGGGAATGAAGAGGAGAAATAGAAACATTGTTTAATTTCCCACTTTCTCTGTATGCTGACTGCCACCTGCAAAGGACAGAGTTTATAACAATGATTGACAGGGAGCTAAGATGGAGGTGCCCAGGTGCAAGATATAGAAGTGTAGTTTGCTACACTTAATTTACATTTAATTTGTTTGTTTTTTTACCTCACATATACATATTGTTAAATATAGGGTTAGGTAAACATAATATTAAAAATATTCTGGGAAGTGACAATTCCTCTCTAATCATTGTGACAGACATCTGTAAAAGTGTCGAGGGTAGGTCATACTGCTGTTCTACATAAATAGCTGTAAAGATTCAGGACAGGAAATGATGTCACACCATAACCACAAGTCTAATTGGAATGGGTTGAAGCATGGTGACAAATTTTGTTGGCAACGTTCTATGTATTACACTAATAAAATTCTATCAATTATTCAATAGTTAGCATCCACTTCCAGTAAATACAAGGACATTTTAGAGGTATTGTTTTGAGTGAAAGTTGATACTATGAATTCTAAACATACATATACACATATTTAACTTAGACAGTCAATACTTCTAAGATTCAATGTAATTGATCATTTCTGTATTGTGCACTGGAAGTGTACATGTAGCAAATGGACTGGAGGGTTCAGTCAGCAACCTGTATGGACTAATTTAACCCCTTAAGGACACATGACATGTGTGACATGTCATGATTCCCTTTTATTCCAAAAGTTTGGTCCTTAAGGGGTTAACGATGGTGTCTGCCTTTTTAGTTTTAGATTGAGCGCCCTTTTCTCCAGTATTGAGAACGTTGTCTATGTGCAAGCTGCTTCTCACACTCTGAGAATATTGCAATCAATGAGCTCATAGACAAGCATTAAGGACATTCAGATGCTTCTCATACACATGCATTGAATTGAACACATTTACAGCGAATTAGTGGGTAAGGAAACTCTCCCGGCTGTCTGTCTGAAAGCTGGAGGGTGCAACTAATGGCTTTTTTTTCAGTGCTTTATTTAAGACCGCTTAGAGTGGTTATATGCGAGATGCCCCTTTTAGACAAGTAAAAAGACCGCTATAGAACATTTTAAATTTTCAAAAACAAAAGGGCAATAAATCCATCAGCAAGCTAATGACTTTTTTTTTTTTTTTTTTAAAGTACTAATTTCTTTTGAAATTTCTCCCTGAAACATAGCAAAGCTAACAGCAATGGAGAGTAGGTAAGTATTTGGTCAAAATTTCATTCATTATTAAATGTAGAATATATGATATATTAATTGCATAAGTAGATTTTAGCTTCAGATTAACAAGTCGTATCAGCTACATTTTAAATAAGAAAATGCAGATAGATACATTTAGTAAAGAAACTAACAATGAATTCAAGTAAAACAAGGTGAACTCCAGATTTATTTATAGTGTTTATACACAGTTGTTCTATAGTCTTGCTGTCTTTTCTTTCCCAAGGTCATATTCCCATTGTTAAACCCACTTGACTGATGGCAGGGCTAGCTTTTTTCAGCCATACGCTAAACTCATTACTCTTGCCTCCATATTTTATTGCTTCCAATCGCAGAAATGTGCCATCGCTTACTCTAATCTTTGTTTCTGTGTTTGAGATTTAAAACAATCAATATGAAACAGGCAATTCGATTTAATTAAGGCTGTTTCATAGAATAACAACTATCTATATACATTTACTTATTCTTTATAGGAACAATGCATACTGTGCTTCATGTGTGCATAATTCAATGCATTGCTTATATTTCCTGATTTTTACCAGCCCATTTATATATAGAAATCACAAACTACCCAAATTAATGTAATATACACTTAAAGGAAAATGGTCATAATTTTTTTTTAATATTCGTGAATACGAATAATTGCAAGTAATACAGCCCCTATGTGCAATATTTTGTAATGACTGTATATATGTTAAGAAATAATGTTTTAATGTATCTCCTGACTTTTGCCCTTGCTGTATGGTAGCAGCCATCTTTAATCATCTGCTGCTACCACTTAAGCACCACTTATCTGCTAATATCATGAACAATTTAAAGGCCTAAAACCATTCCAGAGTGCATGTTAGAGATGCTGTGCTTTTACTCATGATTTGAGGATTTGTGAATGCACACTAGCTCTTGATTGCTTGCATGGTTGTTGGTTGGATATCCTTTGCTTCTGACCCAAGTGGCATTAAGATTGCTTCACTATGGAGTAAGGGTAAGCCAAGGATGTGCAGAAAATAGCTATTGACTTATATGTATGCAATGTATGTGTCTCCCTGGCTATCCTCTTGACTCCAGCCACTCAGCTCACACTGTTCTGAGCGGTTTATACAAAGGGCGACAAAAGCCAATCAAATTGTTGCAGACAGTTCTGTGTCTTTTTTGGGGGGGACGACAACAATTTTTTGTCTCTTTTGCACCATGTCAATTCAGAATGTATGATGTGTTCTCAGTCATTTTTTTCCACCAGAAAAGCACTAAACTTCAAATGTAGTAAGTCTCTTTTGGAATAATTAACCATGTAACCTGTAAAACCTAAATCAGAGAGAATAAATCAGTGGGTCTCACTCCAATGTTGCATGTTTTGTTTTTTTAAAGTAAAGAATCAGTAAGTAACAGTAATCAGAGGTGATGCTTGGATATGTGTCAGGTAAGGTGCTGAACAGGGGGGATAGCTATCAGTCCTCTGTCAAACTCAGCCGACTCTTACGGATAGCATGATGGCTGCACTGCCCGAAGAAACTTGGTGCCAGGATCGGGTGCCTCTCTAGCCCCAGGCCTTGATTAGGACCAGCATCTGTGTGGACAATGCAGGGCATACAAGCCACATGTGTGCACAGGTTTTCTCCGAAGCTTTTCCCTGTGAGTAGGCCCCTTGGTCTCTAGCTGCTTGTATTCCCAAGCTCTGCCCCTTTGCTCGGCTTTGGTAGTTGCCATACATTGCTGGAGTGTGAGCAAGAAGCATTGGAAATGGCAGTCGAGCTGCAGTTGGAACTCTGCAACAGTGCCGCTGGGAGCCTTCAAGAGAGGACTCATGTCATGTAAGTCCATGAGAGGAACAACTGACATGTTTGAGGGTTTGCACGTAGTTTACCGCTGTTCACACAGTGTGATAGGTATTTGCAGGCCAGATAGTCAGCACTGAGAGGACCAGGATATTCACCACCAGTCCAGGCCCTAGTAGGCCGTAACAGTATCCTCAGGCTTTTGGTCGTGAAAATGTTCGAGAAAGTTATGAAATTGCTTGCCCGAGCTCCCCTGTTTTTGGATTTGATTTCCAACCACTATTATTTGTACACTAGTTCAATTTATATTAATCTGCAAAATTATTTGTTTTCTGTGATTTATGTTTTACACGTTGGATGGTTGAAAGTTTGGAAAAGAGACTTCCTTAACCCCTTAAGGACGCATGACATGTGTGACATGTCATGATTCCCTTTTATTCCAGAAGTTTGGTCCTTAAGGGGTTAAACTGATGTAAAGTGAAACACTTTACATTCACGTTGCAGTTTTCATTGAGGCCTACAAAACAGGGTTATTTACTAAAGTAAGACTTACCAGGAATTAAAGTGGATTTCAAATTTCAGACTAGTATTTCCAGCGATTCTCACTTTAGCAAATAACGTTGTCAGAGTTTTAGAAACAGCTTCATCAAGAACATTTTTAAAGACATTCCTAAGAAGCTCTGTTGTATCAATTATTTTCCTCTTGATTAAATTTATTTAACAATGCAATATTGTTCAAAATGGCCACCACTTGAGTTCTAGTTGTAACAATATTATCCTTTGTAATTGTAACAAATACGTAATGAGGAAAATATTTGGGTAGCATAGAGCATTTGTCAGTAAAGTTGTGTAATATTTTACATATAAATTTCTTAAGTGCCTATATTGTTTTCTGATTGCATGTGTTAATAACTCTTATCTCGCTCACTCTCTTAGTTACACCTATTCAACGTTTATCTCACTTTCCTGACGTATAAAATAGAAAGCCTTATTACCGTATCTGAGCTTTAGAATGTGTACCTGGAAATATATTGCCCTGACTCCTTCTCTGACTAACTTCTTTACAATTTATTTGTGAAATGGAAAACCATTAAAAATACAAAACAAATACATTGATAGCTTTATGTGTTTTTTCCCCCTACATTTTTCTACCTGGTGAATATACTAGACACTCACAAAGTACGATAAGTGTTCACTTTATTATGTACAACTTTCTTATACTTTCCTTCTAAAATATGAATGATACAAACACTTTGCTCTAGAATAGTGGTCCACAACCCAGTCCTTATGTACCTCCTAACAGTCATGGATTTAGGGATTACCCAATTGTATGTAAGGTGTTTTTAAAAAAAAAAACACAAAAAAAAACCACTTTAGACACAACAGGGTAATCCCTAAATCCTAGAATGGTAGGGGGTACTTGAGGACTGGGTTGGGAACCACTGCTCTAGAACAACCCAAATTATGGTGGCATGGATGCTAGACCCATACAAATTGTTGTCCACATTGACATCACACAGTTACTGCAGGTTCATCGGCTACACATTTATGCTGCAAATCGCCAGTTCTAATACGTCCCCAAGGGCGATTATTATCTTGAGATCTGGTGGCTGTCAAGACCTCTGGGGTCCACTGAACATATTTTCATGTTTATAGAACCGGTTTGAGATGAAATAGGTCCAAATGTCATTGCATTTTGGTCCAAAATAAGGACTGTCCCTCGGAACCAGGGACACTTGGGACGTATGAGATGGCAGGTATTTTGAACAGCACATATTATCTTGATGCAAGTAGTCATAAGAAGATGGGACCACAAAGGAATTAATGTACACGGTCAGCAAACATACTCAAGCAGGCTGTGACGTTCAAACAATGGCCAATTACTAGTAAAAATATTTCTCACACGGTCATACAACCATCATAGGTACAGACTCAAAACTAACAATAGGAAATTAAATGTTAAAGGAACACTAAATTGAAAAAATAACCATCATGTCTATAAAAAAAAAAAAAAAAAGAAGAAAAGCAATTAAACTTATCTTTATCACAATGGCAAGATACAGACTCCTCATTGCAGCTGATTCTCCTACTGTGAAGTCATCCAGCTTTTGATGTCTTTCAACCAAATGAACACTAAATTGTGCATTTTCAGTTTGTCTCCATGTTATCTCCTTGTCAATCATTGTTATATGCTCTGTCCTTTGCACCTGGCAGTCAGCATAGAGAAAGCATACTGAGAAGAAATTAAACAATATTTCTATTTCTTTCCCCCATCTGCAGTGCCTGCCCTGGCTGTGCGTGGACTGAACTGGGTAGTAATGGTAATTGGTAAAAAGAGTCACCGTATGGACCATAAACACTGCTGTAGTGGATATGGTGCCAGGAGCTCCCTGTCACAGTTTAGCTTGTCAAACGGTTTTTGAAAGGTTTGGCACTTACCTGGCTCTTTTGGGTGGCTGCAGTCCTTCTGTTCTTAACACTAGTGCTTAAAAATGTATTTTATTATAAGAAATGGAGCATCACAGTTAAAAAAGGTTAACATAAGTCATATCCAATTTTTAAAAATGTATTCAATGGGGGAAAGAACTGACAGTTCCCATGTAATATGTATTTCAGTAAATGCGTTATTTTTGCTCATGCAAAAGCGTGTAGAATTTAAAAATAATAAAAAATAACTAGACTAGTACTTTTGAGCATGGTCAGAGAATTGCATAAACCTTTAACCCCTTAAGGACCAAACTTCCGGAATACAAGGCAATCATGACATGTCACACATGTCATGTGTCCTTAAGGGGTTAACATTGTATAGATTAACTTTAAAGACTGGAAAAAATAATAATTCTTTCTGTTAATAACCAGACAAAGTTCCAGTTACTCCAGCTTCCTGGCCCTTTTCATACTTATCAGAACAGTTAGTGCTTTGTAATTAGCTTTATAAATATGCAGTATTCCCCTTAATAAAAAAAAAAAAAAAAAACACGCAGTCAAAAGGTCAGCAGATCAGAGTGTATTGCAGACTTAATGAAAGCTAAGTGAGGGTTGAAAGTGCATTGTCCTCCTGTTCATGGAGTTCTAAGCTGCTTCTCAGGCATTCCAGCCACTAGGAGCCACAAGTGATCCAGACAGAACCTGGCAGGCAGGCAGACAGGAAGCAGCCACTGTCACCAACTCCTGCCAGGCTGAGCCTACCACTTCACACTCTGCCCTTCCCTCCTCCTATTAACCCTCCAGCTCCCGAGCTGCTGCTACTGCAGAGGAGAGGGGGCTGATTGGAGGCTTGCCTCCCCCCTCCTGTCCCCCCATGCGTAGGGCTTAATGCAGGGTGGAGGGGTGCTGCTGACAAGACAGTCACGCTGCTTGTGTGATGTTTTTACACCCACAGAGAGGAAAGAGGGCACCACACCAGCTGGGAACCCACTGCAGAGGGAGGAAGCCTGGCACAGCACCATCAACAGCAAACTCTTTACTACAGACTCCTTCCAGCAGAGAAACGAGGCAGAGAACGAAAAGTACGTGAGTAGTGAGCACCACACATACTCTGGGTCTGCTGTCTATGTTATTTATATTATTTAGTGCCAGTGGGATGGCTTCAATCATTTAGTAGATGGGTTTGAAACTGGCAGTGAAAAGGTGCATTTAACCCTGCAAGGGGAGCTCACAGCCTGCAACTGTGCACAATGACTGCAGGTTATTTTGGCAAGGCTTTATTCTATTAAAATGCCATGCCACCGGGTGTATGCCAGAATAGTCAACATATTGTCCTTAAGTCACTCTGGTTTGGCTGTGCATGCTGGGAGCTGTTATTAAGTTTGAACCCCAAGCAGAGCTACACTCCAGGGTAATCTTACTGTACTATATGAAATGTTTTGCCTGCTAAACTGTGTACAATTACCTCCCACCTCATTGCAGGCCAGTAAATATTGACATATTGCACTAATAATGCAGCATTTTAGAAAGGTATATGACGGACATTTAAATGTGGACTGTACATATGTAAAGGCAAAGATACGTTTTAGAATTAGTGAAACAAGTGTGATGTTCATAATGAGTCATGTTTTTAGTACTGTGCTCCACAATTGCTAATTATAAATATAGCTCCATTATTACTATTGATATAACAGCTGTGGGACAAAGTTCTAAAAGTGGACCAATGAGCAGGAACATTCCATTGGTTTCTATGGTAACTGCACCACTTCTAGAACTTTGACCAAGAAAAAGAAATGCTGTTTATAAAAAAACCCCAATGTGTTTCAATGCACTATATATAGAACGTACGCTAGGCCAGGTTTCACACATAATGTGGCAGCATACTTAGGAGATTTAAGGGAAACCTTTTCTGACATACACAAAATATTTTGGGAATGTGTGTGTGTGTGTGACTTTCTCCCTCCGAATTATTGGCACCATCTTGTTTAATACGGCTTGATGAATGTTAATGTTAAGAAGATATTTTCTCAACACATATTACCCCAGCACAAATGTTTAAATCATCTGTATTCACTGTAAATGGCAATGTATGTGTTCAGAGGTCTTTTTCATGTCCGTCATAAACAAATATCTATATCAATTAGACGGGGACCCAAATTGTGTGTGTGTTTCTAGTTTTGGAAAAAGAAAGTACCCCCTTGCGGGGATAAGGTAAGTGTGTCCAGATCGTATCTCAGTAGGGGGTAACCCTTGTATTATATACAGTAAGACAGTAAAGGTAGTGTATACCTAGGACCAAAGGTCTAGGTAACACAAGTGAGATACAGATCTCAGAAGTCTGCTAAAATAAATAATCTTTAATTAGGTATACTTTACCATGAACAAATACAACAACATAAATGTGAATACTTAAAATAAAAAATCACCCAAAACGGTGCAAGAGGAGATCAAAAGGGGCTCAGGGAGTAATTGATGAGATATCAACTTAGGCAAAAGTGCTCTAGATGTATGCTCATTACTGGGGAATATGAATGGGAGGTACCAATGTACACTTGACTAACCTGCTGATTCGTAAACAGAACCAAACCCTTAAAACTAGAAGGGGAAGAAACCGCTAATATGATACTCCAACTGTGGAGTGCAGCATAGAACCGTAGAAGTGTATATTCTTGTGGAGGTATAGGTACAATGAGCTCCTAACAATATAACCCTTCACGGTATTGCAACAGGTGATGTTGCATACTTGCTTAGTGGCCACGAGTGGATCCTGTAGCCATCACAAGGTAACCCTAGAGGGTATTGCAACAAAAATTGTTACGGAAATATTCATATAGCCACACCTGAAAAGCTAGATGCAAGACAGTAGCATAAAGTACTAGGTAGATAGTATAGATATGGGATACTTAGATGTTCCCCTATGGAATATAAACAAACTCAACACTACTTAGAACTACCCCCAGTGCTGTATGCACTGACTGGTAGATGGTGTAGATTGGGATACTTAAATGTTCCCCTATTAAATGCAAACTGACTCAATGTTACTTGGAACTAACCAAAGTGCTGTATAAATATCAACAGGCTCAACACTACTTAGAACTAACCCCAGTGCTGTATGCACTGACTGGTAGAAAGTGTAGATTGGGATACTTGAATGTTCCCCTGTTAAATATAAACGGACTCAATGATACTTGGAACTAGCCACAGTGCTGTATGCACTGCCTGATTAAAGCAAGGCTAATAGCAAGGCTAATAAAGTCGTATAGCACACTTGGTTTATCTTAGCTGGAATCCAACAGATAGTAGTAATTATAGTACAAATCCCTTATTCCCTCCAAAAGAATCTCCAAACAGGCCCCAGCTCCTCTTGTCTTAATACAACACCCTTGATAGTGAAGTGAAAAATAGTGAAAAAACCGTGATTATAAAATCATCTAAATTCTCTGCATGTCTGCCTAACGCGTTTCGGCGCTGTACAAAGCGCCTTTCTCAAAGGCTGTCATTGAGCAAATGCTCGAGAGAGCTTATTAAGTATAAATCCTAGCCGAAATTCGTCCAATCAGCAACAGCATGGGCGGAGTATAAAGTTCGATCCGCCCCTCGTTCGTGATAGGTGTAAGAGACATCAGTCTTGCAGCCTCTGGCCAATCAGAGCGGGTCCAGGGTGGGGCTTAATGCCGGAGCTATAGTTAGATACACCCATCAGCAGTGATGTGTGTTCGAGCTGTCCATCTCATAGGTTCTGACCAATCAGACTGGGGGGGGGGCGGGACTAAGTGCCGAAGCCGAAATCCAGTGTAAAGTGCTGACAGGGTCATAGGCTAAACCGCAATATGAGTGTGACAGCATTGGACTGGTTAGAAAACACATCAATGAGGATAACCCAATGGTGGGCATTATAGTGCATAATAGTAGCGTCCTAATTGTGTACATATAGAACAGACTGGGAACATTATCCAGCCGAAGTGACGTTCTTATTTTGGTACATATAGGACAGACTGGGAACTAAATAAGTATTACCCAGCCGAAGGTAAATCTTGCTGTATCCATATAGCCTCAAAGTTGGAGAGGATCATAAGGATACCTTCGTACTATATATTAGTTGCTGACTGGTAGACCTTAAAATCGGTCGCTAGTAGTATGGTTCATGATGATGGCCTGATAAAGAAGTGATATGTACAGAGGAGTATGTACATAAGCAGACCACAAGTATAACAAAATGTGAAGGAAAAATGACTATTGAGAACGAAGTTCTCATTATAAAATAGTTCTCATTATGAAATAAAGGGGGTGAAGGAAAAACCTTCATTGAGGCCGTTAGGGGACATGGTGTTCAATGTCTGAATCCAGAAACACTCTCTCCTCCTTAGGATGAGATCCAGGTCTCCCCCTCTTTTGCCCACATGGACTTTTTCTATCCCTGCAAATTTGAAGCCTCTAGAGGTATCCCCTTGGTGTGTTCTAGCATGTCTTGCTACAGGGGTATCTCTATCTGATGAGACTGAATGGACATGTTCCATCATGCGCCTCTTGAAGGGACGTATAGTTTTCCCTACGTATTTTTTACCACATTTGCATGTGAGGAGATAAACTAGTCCAGTTGAATTGCAATTGAAAAATTGTTTTATCAATGTCTTATGTGCACCAGAGGAGTCAGTTATGGATTTAGAGTCTCTATCTATGTAGCTGCAGGCTACACAGCGTCCACACTGATAGGTACCATAGACATTAAGCCAATTTTTCTTATGTTTGTTGTGTTTGGACAGGTGGCTTGGAACTAACAGATCCTTTAGATTCCTACCCCTCTTCGCTGTTATGGAGACGTGTGATGGAATCACATCTTTAAGATGTCTGTCCTGTGTGAGTAATGGCCAGAATCTAGCCATAATCTTCTTAGATATATCCCAGCCAGCGTCGAAATTCGCCACACAGCGGATTACTTTCGGGGGTGCGGGTTTGGGGATGTTGTCTAGCAGCACTTCACGGTCACTAAGAAGTGCCCGCTGATAAGCCTGTTTGAGGCACCTGTTAGGGTAGCCCTTGGCTTTGAATCTTGTTCTTAGCAGTGCTGCTTTTTCTATGAAGTCTTTCTCAGTGGAGCAATTTCTTTTTAGTCGAAGGTATTGTCCCACTGGGATACCCCTTTTCAGAGGGTTAGGATGGTAGCTCTGCCAATTGAGCATATTGTTGGTTGATGTCGGTTTTCGGTAAAGAGAAGTTTGTATCCTTAGATCGCTCGTGATGGTGAAAGTGCAATCAAGAAAGTTCAATGAGGATGTCCCAATTTCCATAGTTAAACGTAGATTGAGATCGTTTACGTTCAGAACCCCCACAAATTCGATGAAGAGTTCCTTTGTACCTGTCCAGATGACCATAATATCGTCTATATAACGTTTCCAGGTATGGACATAGTCCATATAACATTTCATGCGTTCAGAATAAACGATATGTTTTTCCCACCAACCAAGGTGCAGGTTCGCATACGAGGGGACTGCGATGGGGACGTCTTGTGCCCCCTCGTATGCGAACCTGCACCTTGGTTGGTGGGAAAAACATATCGTTTATTCTGAACGCATGAAATGTTATATGGACTATGTCCATACCTGGAAACGTTATATAGACGATATTATGGTCATCTGGACAGGTACAAAGGAACTCTTCATCGAATTTGTGGGGGTTCTGAACGTAAACGATCTCAATCTACGTTTAACTATGGAAATTGGGACATCCTCATTGAACTTTCTTGATTGCACTTTCACCATCACGAGCGATCTAAGGATACAAACTTCTCTTTACCGAAAACCGACATCAACCAACAATATGCTCAATTGGCAGAGCTACCATCCTAACCCTCTGAAAAGGGGTATCCCAGTGGGACAATACCTTCGACTAAAAAGAAATTGCTCCACTGAGAAAGACTTCATAGAAAAAGCAGCACTGCTAAGAACAAGATTCAAAGCCAAGGGCTACCCTAACAGGTGCCTCAAACAGGCTTATCAGCGGGCACTTCTTAGTGACCGTGAAGTGCTGCTAGACAACATCCCCAAACCCGCACCCCCGAAAGTAATCCGCTGTGTGGCGAATTTCGACGCTGGCTGGGATATATCTAAGAAGATTATGGCTAGATTCTGGCCATTACTCACACAGGACAGACATCTTAAAGATGTGATTCCATCACACGTCTCCATAACAGCGAAGAGGGGTAGGAATCTAAAGGATCTGTTAGTTCCAAGCCACCTGTCCAAACACAACAAACATAAGAAAAATTGGCTTAATGTCTATGGTACCTATCAGTGTGGACGCTGTGTAGCCTGCAGCTACATAGATAGAGACTCTAAATCCATAACTGACTCCTCTGGTGCACATAAGACATTGATAAAACAATTTTTCAATTGCAATTCAACTGGACTAGTTTATCTCCTCACATGCAAATGTGGTAAAAAATACGTAGGGAAAACTATACGTCCCTTCAAGAGGCGCATGATGGAACATGTCCATTCAGTCTCATCAGATAGAGATACCCCTGTAGCAAGACATGCTAGAACACACCAAGGGGATACCTCTAGAGGCTTCAAATTTGCAGGGATAGAAAAAGTCCATGTGGGCAAAAGAGGGGGAGACCTGGATCTCATCCTAAGGAGGAGAGAGTGTTTCTGGATTCAGACATTGAACACCATGTCCCCTAACGGCCTCAATGAAGGTTTTTCCTTCACCCCCTTTATTTCATAATGAGAACTATTTTATAATGAGAACTTCGTTCTCAATAGTCATTTTTCCTTCACATTTTGTTATACTTGTGGTCTGCTTATGTACATACTCCTCTGTACATATCACTTCTTTATCAGGCCATCATCATGAACCATACTACTAGCGACCGATTTTAAGGTCTACCAGTCAGCAACTAATATATAGTACGAAGGTATCCTTATGATCCTCTCCAACTTTGAGGCTATATGGATACAGCAAGATTTACCTTCGGCTGGGTAATACTTATTTAGTTCCCAGTCTGTCCTATATGTACCAAAATAAGAACGTCACTTCGGCTGGATAATGTTCCCAGTCTGTTCTATATGTACACAATTAGGACGCTACTATTATGCACTATAATGCCCACCATTGGGTTATCCTCATTGATGTGTTTTCTAACCAGTCCAATGCTGTCACACTCATATTGCGGTTTAGCCTATGACCCTGTCAGCACTTTACACTGGATTTCGGCTTCGGCACTTAGTCCCGCCCCCCCCCCAGTCTGATTGGTCAGAACCTATGAGATGGACAGCTCGAACACACATCACTGCTGATGGGTGTATCTAACTATAGCTCCGGCATTAAGCCCCACCCTGGACCCGCTCTGATTGGCCAGAGGCTGCAAGACTGATGTCTCTTACACCTATCACGAACGAGGGGCGGATCGAACTTTATACTCCGCCCATGCTGTTGCTGATTGGACGAATTTCGGCTAGGATTTATACTTAATAAGCTCTCTCGAGCATTTGCTCAATGACAGCCTTTGAGAAAGGCGCTTTGTACAGCGCCGAAACGCGTTAGGCAGACATGCAGAGAATTTAGATGATTTTATAATCACGGTTTTTTCACTATTTTTCACTTCACTATCAAGGGTGTTGTATTAAGACAAGAGGAGCTGGGGCCTGTTTGGAGATTCTTTTGGAGGGAATAAGGGATTTGTACTATAATTACTACTATCTGTTGGATTCCAGCTAAGATAAACCAAGTGTGCTATACGACTTTATTAGCCTTGCTATTAGCCTTGCTTTAATCAGGCAGTGCATACAGCACTGTGGCTAGTTCCAAGTATCATTGAGTCCGTTTATATTTAACAGGGGAACATTCAAGTATCCCAATCTACACTTTCTACCAGTCAGTGCATACAGCACTGGGGTTAGTTCTAAGTAGTGTTGAGCCTGTTGATATTTATACAGCACTTTGGTTAGTTCCAAGTAACATTGAGTCAGTTTGCATTTAATAGGGGAACATTTAAGTATCCCAATCTACACCATCTACCAGTCAGTGCATACAGCACTGGGGGTAGTTCTAAGTAGTGTTGAGTTTGTTTATATTCCATAGGGGAACATCTAAGTATCCCATATCTATACTATCTACCTAGTACTTTATGCTACTGTCTTGCATCTAGCTTTTCAGGTGTGGCTATATGAATATTTCCGTAACAATTTTTGTTGCAATACCCTCTAGGGTTACCTTGTGATGGCTACAGGATCCACTCGTGGCCACTAAGCAAGTATGCAACATCACCTGTTGCAATACCGTGAAGGGTTATATTGTTAGGAGCTCATTGTACCTATACCTCCACAAGAATATACACTTCTACGGTTCTATGCTGCACTCCACAGTTGGAGTATCATATTAGCGGTTTCTTCCCCTTCTAGTTTTAAGGGTTTGGTTCTGTTTACGAATCAGCAGGTTAGTCAAGTGTACATTGGTACCTCCCATTCATATTCCCCAGTAATGAGCATACATCTAGAGCACTTTTGCCTAAGTTGATATCTCATCAATTACTCCCTGAGCCCCTTTTGATCTCCTCTTGCACCGTTTTGGGTGATTTTTTATTTTAAGTATTCACATTTATGTTGTTGTATTTGTTCATGGTAAAGTATACCTAATTAAAGATTATTTATTTTAGCAGACTTCTGAGATCTGTATCTCACTTGTGTTACCTAGACCTTTGGTCCTAGGTATACACTACCTTTACTGTTTCTAGTTTTGTAATCCATTTTGGATTAATTTTGCAAACCAGTATCATTAGACTCTTCCCATTGTCAGAGTACTCTTAGCTACATGACACAAGGCAATGTCACTGCTGTAAGCTATTTGTTACCGGCAACTTGTAGAACCTTACATATTTGTGTTACAACCATGGTAGACCAACAGAGCAAATGTTTAGGCACCAAAATAAAGGTCCCAAATCAGGTGGGACAAGACTCTGGTCTATACAGTGTGCTGGTTACATTACATTAGAGCACAGTTTTGAATGCCAGCTGTCAAAACCTACTGTAACAGTTTTTTTTCTGTGTCAAAATAAGCTTTATTAACTTTATTTCATGTATTCAGCACTGCTATGTGTTTGGAAAATACTCACAATCACTAAGAATAGCCATTGTAATCATACAAGCTTTTTGGCGTGGCGTTCAGGGAACATGCTCTAAATTCTTCAAGGGCACCATGAAACATAAATAATTATACAATGCCAACCTGTCATTCTTGTAGGACAGGCTCTGTTTAACGTTTTGTTGGAAAGCATACTATATTCCTGGTTAAATACGTTGTTATTATTACTATTATTATTATTAAAGGAACACTTCAAGCACCATAACCACTACAGCAAGCTTATGATGGGACTTATGAGTGCCTTAACGCCATGTAAGTAGTCAAACTTACATGTTACTACTTACTACTATTAGTTTGACTTCTTACCTTGTAAGAGCTTAAGTTTGCTGTCCTGAATGGAGCCCTACAGTAAAGAGCCAGTTTATTGTCGGAGAGTGTCAGCTGCTTTCACTCAGCCAATGAGCTAAGCCCTGCCCTGCACCGCTGGATTTAGTGCAAAGCTCTCACTGAGGGAGTGGTGCCTGGCAAGCCCCCAGATGTATAAGTGGGCAAACATGGCTGCTCGAAATTGGGACTGTCTCTTCCCACAGTGTTTAATGTTATGTTTGCTTATCTTCCATACCATGCTTGATATTATTTGATTAAAATGCAAGGGTACAAATATGTTCGGCCACATCTCTATGTGTTTGTAACATCTGTAAAATAAAATTAAATGTAGACATCCAAACATATTGATCATGTAACTGGGCTTCTTCATCATAGTTCACTGTCAATTGTTGTTTTAAAGAAACACTTTCGTGTTAGGAATACAAAGATGTGTTTATAATACTAACATGTTCCCCAGCACTGCACCTCCTCCATCCCAGGCAATAAAAAAGTGTTAAAAAAACCATTATTTACTTAATCGACTCCAGTGCCGATGTCTTTCAATCCTATGAGGACCTAATGCGCTTGCGTGGCGCACGCCTTAGGCCTTCAACATAGGAAAGCATTGCCTAAATGAGGCAATGCTTTCCTATGGGGTTTTCTCTTAAAAATGTGTTAGTGTGAGGACGTTCAGCGTTGTTTCACGGGGTCGAACTCTGTGAAACTCCAGGAAGAGCCTCTAGTTGCTGTCTGTTATACAGCCACTAGAGGAAGTCCTAATACTGCAATATAAACATGGCAGTTTCTCTAAAATTGCAATGTTTTACTGCAGGGCAAAGGGGGACAGGGACACTGCGCCCAGACTACTTCAATGAGCTGGGTGCTTATGGTGTCCCCTTAAGCTCTGCCATTGAACATAGTATATGGAGATGTAGTGTTTCTCGTCCTATACTGAACTGGATTGTAATGTTAATTGTTAAAGGGACACTATAGTCACCTGAACAACTTTAGCTTAATGAAGCAGTTTTGATGTATAGAATATGCCTCTGCAGCCTCACTGCTCAATCATCTGCCATTTAGGAGTTAAATCCCTTTGTTTATGAACCCTAGTCACACCTCCCTGCGTGTGACTTGCACAGCCTTCCATAAACACTTCCTGTAAAGAGAGCCCTATTTAGGCTTTCTTTATTGCACGTTCTGTTTAATTAAGATTTTCTTATCCCCTGCTATGTTAATAGCTTGCTAGACCCTGCAAGAGCCTACTGTATGTGATTAAAGTTCAATTTAGAGATTGAGATACAATTATTTAAGGTAAATTACATCTGTTTGAAAGTGAAACCAGTTTTTTTTTCATGCAGGCTCTGTCAATCATAGCCAGGGGAGGTGTGGCTAGGGCTGCATTAACAGAAACAAAGTGATTTAACTCCTAAATGACAGTGAATTGAGCAGTGAAATTGCAGGGGAATGATCTATACACTAAAACTGCTTTATTTAGCTAAAGTAATTTAGGTGACTAAAGTGTTCCTTTAATCTTTAAAGGGTTACTCCAATCAAAAATCATTGTTTTCATAAAATACTGTTTTACTGATTGATTAGAATAACCCTTGCTTTGGTGTTTCTCCCACAACCCCAGAATAAAAAAACAAAGAAAGAAAGCATTAAGATTACACCTAACTTAACTGTGTCCCGTCGTGGCCAGGTTCTCCCTGCAGCCTGATCCTCCTCGACTGATCTCACTCCTCCTTGCCGTAAGGGACGCTACGTTAAGGAGGATGAAGGGGGCAGTATAGTGTAGCGGACTGTGCCGCCATTGACTGTCTGACGCCAGCATACGGTGCGTTCTGGTGCATGCTTTGCTTTCTACTGTCAGATGACAAATATGCACAGAATTCACATTTGCTAATGACACCTTAGTGGCGCTGCAGGCAGCAGAGAGATTAAACTCAGTATGTGCAGCACTTCATAGCGAAACACTCCACATACAGACTCCAGGCGCCATGACAACTTCAAATCAGTGAAGTGGTCATGGTGCTTTGAGTAACCATTTATTTAACAATTACAAAAAAACAGAGTAACACATAAAAAGTGGTTTAGCACACATTATAGGATATTTTCAATAGTTTTTTTGTATTCAGTGTTTAATTTTATACTATATGTTATTTGGAAAATTATCTTCTCTATAAGAGCCAGAGAAGCTCTCTGTATATAGCTAAGCCTGGTGATGCAGGGCTTAGCTCATTGGCTGTGAACGATCAGCTGATACTCTCAGCCAATTTACTGGCCTTGCATGGCATAGATATGCTCAGGAGAGCTAACAGATGCTCCTAGAAGCTAAATAGAAACTCCCAAGAGAAAGTGACCATCTCTAGGAAGACCCCAGGTAAATTGTAAAACCGTTAGCAAATGGTTACATTGGTGGGGTGCAAATCTATGCATATTTTCCAGATTTGCCTTTTGATTCTATCTATCTGTTCTTAATTTTACAGTTTTTTTTTTGTTTTTGTTTTTTTTAGGGGGAAAATATAGGCCACATTATTGCTTAATTAGGATTGTGTTTTCCCCTGGGGAAATTGGTTTAGTCCTGCTCTATCGGTTTGTTGCCATATTACCATCTGCTGTATGTTGGATGTAATTATTATTTGACTGAAACTTATAATTATGTATATATTTGTGCTCTATATTTTATTTGTTCTATGTGTTTATTTAATAAAACTAGAATGTTACAAGTCAGTTTTAATGCCTTCATCCCTCATGGTCAAATTCCTGTCTGATTTGATTGTGTGCAGCGTGTTAAAATAATTTGGCTTCTGAGTAAAATCTTATTTAAAGGGGAACTGTCAATTGTGAGGATTTTTAATGTTATGTGCACTTACCCTTGTGTAAATGTGTGTGAGGTGTGAAAAATAAAATGAAATGTGGAAATTAACACTTCTTTATCCTGCAACTGGGTGCCTCCATCTTAGCTCCCTATCAATCATTGTAATAAACTCTGTCCTTTGCACCTGGCAGCCATCTTAGAGAAATTATACTGACAAGAGAAGTAAAACATTGTTTCTATTCTCCTCTTCATTAAAAATATCTGCCCTGGGTTATCAGTGCCTTCTTACATTTAAGTGTTGAACCGTTTTCAAACAGTTCCACACTTGAACACTTGGAACTTGTCAGACGCTGGTCCGATCTCCTCTCCTGCTCTCCTTAAAAAATGAGACTGCCCATAGCGAGTAAGACCTCAGAGACAGGAACGATAGGTTGAAGAGAACCCCGCTCAAATGAGCTTACAGTCTATAGGTTGACCTGTTTTTGCAATATTTAGACAATTTAGGTAGGGAGTTCCGGACAAGATGTAGTGGTGACATGTTAGAGGGACAGGGGAGGGCTGTGTCCAGGACTCTTGACAAAGAATGGAGGCTGAATAGAAATTGTCTAACTCTAGCAAGTTGTGAATAAGCACAACAAGCACCGGTGCTATTAGTGTGCGGTTATTTCTCTATCATTTATAGGCTTTCGCCCTTCTGAAACCACTTATAGCAACCCTATAGTGAAGCTTCCTACGAATGCAGTGCCATTTCAGCATTGCTTGACTTATTAAACTTGTGACGTTCTAAAGGCATACCATATTTGTTGACAATGCCAGTGTCAGCCAGTGCTTTTAACCCCTTAACGCTGTTACAGCGTTCTATGCCGTCCCCATTATAATGGGCTTTAAAGCCGTTGCGGCGGCATAGAACGGCTTTTACCCCTAGGAGCCTGCAACTACTCACCTCCGCCGCGATCCTCTTCTGGAGGGCTGCCTGACAGCCCTCCCCCGGCAAATGAGGCCCCCGGGGGCCATGTGATCGCTCTCAAAGAGCGATCACATGGCCCTCTATAGCTGGCTGTGGATCTGCCAGCAGGGTACTGTCTGAAATGTCAGACAGTCCCCCTGCTGGTGGGAAGTGTAAAAAAAAATATTAGACATGTTTTAAAATAAATTAAATGTGTGTATATTATAAATATAATATATACATCTTATATATATATATGTGTAACATCATACATAGTGTATTTTAATGTTAATATAAGTATATATATTAGTATTAAAATACACTTAGAATGACGTTACATATATTATATATATATTATATATATATACACGTATAATTACAATAATAAATAAATTAAATAATAAAATAAATAAATAAAATATTTTAAAAAATATGAAATTATATATACATATGTAATCTCATTCTAACTGTATTTTGTTATTAATACATATATATTGGTAACAAAATACACTTAGAATGACATTCTATATCTATCTATCTATATATAAAATACAAATAACAGCAAATATATATATACAGATAAATATATATAATGACATAAATAACTACATAAGTGTACACGTAGACTTTAAATACATATATATGTATATATATTAAAATTCTACGTGTATATTTAAGTAATATTTTAACATAATTATGTGATTTAATTAGTTAAAATTTGATTGACATGCCTGACAACCCAGGCAAAAAGTGCAGAGAATTTGAATTGCAAGCACTATATTTAGCCCTGTAACTTTCCAAGACACCATAAAACCTGTACATGGGGGTACTGTTTTACTCGGGAGACTTCGTTGAACACAATATTAGTGTTTCAAAATGGTAACTTGTATTACAACAATGATATTTTTAGTAAAAGTGACGGTTTTTGCATTTTTCACACATGAACGACACTTTTACTGACGATATTATTGTTGTAATACAAGTTACCATTTTTAAACAATACTATTTATGTTTAACGCAGTCTCCTGAGTAAAAACCCCCATGTACAGGTTTTATGGTGTTTTGGAAAGTTAGAGAGTCAAATATAAGGCTTGCATTTCATTTTTTTCACATTGAAATTTGCCAGATTGGTTATGTTGCCTTTTGAGACCGTATGTTGCCTTTTGAGACCCCATGATGGCATACCATTTGCAAAAGTAGACAGCCCAAGGTATTGCAAACGGGGTATGTCCAGTCATTTATAGTAGCCACTTAGTCACAAACACTGGCCAAATATTATTTTTTTGCTTTTTTCACACAAAAACAAATATGAATGCTAACTTTGGCCAGTGTTTGTGACTAAGTGGCTACTAAAAATGACTGGTCATACCCCATTTGCAATACCTTGGGTTGTCTACTTTTGCAAATGGTATGCCATCGTGGGGGTATTTCTTATTCCTGGGCTACCACACGGTCTCAAAGGTAACATTACTAATCTGGCAAATTTCAATTTGAAAAAACTGAAATATGGAATGTGCTATATTTGACCCTGTAACTTTCCAAAACACAGTAAAAACTGTTAATGGGGGGTACTGTTGTACTCGTGAGACTTTGCTGAATCCAAATATGTGATTTTTTTGCAGTAAAAGCTAACAGTATTATGACATTTACAGCTAAAATGTGAGGCGGAACTACAATTTTTTAAAAAATTTAAAATTTCTCACAGTTTTTTTTATTTTATTCATAGTAAATTATGTTTCATATATAAATATTTGATATGAAATGAAAGCCCTGTTTCTCCTGAACAAAATGATATATAATAAGTGTGGATGCATATAATATGAAAGAGGTGAATTACGGTTGAACAGACATATAGCGCAAATTCCAGTTTTTGTTTACATTTTGTTTTGATCAGAACGTGTACTATTGCCTCTGTCCTAAAGGGGCTAATGAAGAACTACACATGGGCATGGCTAAATGTCTGTAATGCCCCGTACTTTCCTAAATCTGTCTGTTTTTATCCAGGGCTTCCAATGTAGTGGAAGAGAGTTGTCAATTTGTATGTCTGTATACATGGGGTTAACCCATTCCTAGCGCTCCAAGTCTACACTTACCATCCTGATTAGACAGGATTGATATTGATAATGTGCTCATTTGAATTTTGCATTATTAAGGCAGCTAAAGAGAGGGCAGGATATTGATGATATGTTTTTTTCCCAAACTGCTTGTTTATGGTGGTTTAACAAAGTACCAGGGGATTGCACGCCGAGAAGCTTTGCACCATAACTACTATACCATGCTTCAATGCTTTTGGTTCTTTGAGTATTTAGATTGCCTCTTAAAATAGGAGCTAATTTGTTTTGTCATTTTAGGGCGTCTCATTGCTATCAACTCTTACTTCTAAGAAATACACAAAGCCACTAACATTTTCAAAGCACACAGGGTTACTTACGAAAGTTAGAATTCAAAGTGAATTTCAAGTTTAAGGCCAGAGTAACCAAACTTAAACCATAACTACCTTATGAAATTTTCCAGTTCTGCTCTTGTGGGGACACTCCACGCACCAAAACAACTTCATCTAAATGAAGTTGTCATGGTGCCAGAAGGCACCCGGATGCACTCTTACCTCAAGGGGTTAAACTATTCTCGAGTGGTTTATCCCCAAAGTTACCTCCGGCTGCGATGTCCACTCCCCCCTGTCGGTAGCCGGCTACTGCATTTTCAGATTCAGGTGTGGAGTGTCGCCGGGCAGGGGCGTCACTGATTGGATGAGAGCGTCCAACAGGCTTTAAACACTGGCTTGGAAAGAAATGCACATTTACAAGCCAGTTTAGTGAATGGGTAGTCACTGGTTGTATTACAGCGTCAGCTGACTGCTTTCAGCTAACCAATAATACCTCTGCACTTCCTGAATCTGAAATTTCAGAAGCCTGATGCTATGGGGGGGAAGAGGGGGAGGGGGAATAGACATCGCTGCTGTAGGCAACTTTGGGGTTAAACCGTTTGAGAACGTTTTAACCCTTTGTGTAAGAATACCTCCCGGGGCCTCCTGGCACCATGACAATTTCCCTTTAAATTAGAAATTTGCTTTGAAGTCACACTTAAGTGAATAACCCTGACATGGCAGACATGGAGTGATCACGAATTAGCAAGCAATAATTTGCATTGTGTCTGTGATATGTGTTTCCTCATTTGCTAATTACACGGTTGAGTTAAAAAGTTCCATGCCAAGGTTAAGGAGAGCATGCCCATATTCCTGGAAGAAAGTGTTAGTCGCCCCATCCATTGAAAGCTTTCAGGGTGTGGTGCTGGTTAATTGACAAGCTCGTTCTATTTGTGTCCTCCCTGGCTGTACATCCATTCATTACATTGCAGCTCTTTCCGTGACAGGCACCTATTCATTCCTTGTCAGCCAGGGCATTCCCTGTAGTGTTTCTCTGCATTGCAGGAACTGCGAGGTGATGTTACAAAGTGTTGCTAAGAAAAATTTCAGGATTAAAAAAAATGTCTGGATCAATCTGTTTCCTAAAGGTCAGTTACCCCCCTCATTGTACCAGTTTTGTTGCCCAGGAATAATGGGTTCCTTGATATATAGGAATTTTAAATAATATGTGTGTACTTAGACATTACATTCAAAAAGTGGTGGCCAGAAAGAGTGGTCCATTAGCACGCTTTAAGCAAAGAAACGCTCTTTTGGAGAGTCTTGGGAGTGATGTTATTCAACATTTGGGAAAGTTCCATTGGTACTTCCTACAGGACCTTTATAGAACCACAATTAGAACTGATTTTGTGTTTCGAGCTTTATATGTCCGAGCTGACAGTTGCAGTTGTGCTTTTCCAGGGGTTTACAAGAGGCGCAGATCACATTGGCTGTCAGACTCGGTGAAGCTGAAGAGAAGATAAAGGTTCTCCACTCAGGTTAGTCTAGGTTTGTTACAATTAACCAGGGAAGAGTCTGTCAGCTGCAGAATTTTCCTATGCAAGTTATTTTTTTAAATGAATATTGCAGTGACTATATTTGTATGTATTGATTGCATATTTTGATGCATTATCTATATAATGTATATTATCAAATATAATGCCATGCAAATAGAGTAAATTCCTGCATATAGTTTCCATTTAAATCTCTTAACCAGTCGTTACATACAGCATTGGATCCCTTTTACATTACTTGCTGAGATCAGAACTGACAGGAGAAGAGTTTACTGCACTTGTTCCATCACCAAAAGAGTTAAACAGTCTGGCCAATCTATCTCATGTGCCGACCTTCACTGTTGGCAGACTTGTGTACACTTGCATGGCTTCACTAATATGCCCGTTTGCCAAACAACAAATCTTTGTCTTCCTTAATATTCACACAACCACTCTGAAAGACAGATGTGAAGAGCAGGTATAATGAATCACCTGTCATTATGTATCCCGGTGGCTCTTGGAATAGGCTGTTTATATGACCGGGTTATTAATCTTTTCCAAATTGGGCGAACAGACTGTTTCATCTGGTGCATGTGTTTTTTCTTTTGAGCAGCTTTAAAGACGACACAGAGGGAGCTGTTGGACCTGCGGTGTCAATATGATAAGGAAACGGCATCGAAGTAAGTTTCTATATTGTGTTTGTCTGCTGAAGGAAACCATAAACATTCTGTATTTACAAAAACACAAAAAAAAACCCTTCCATTTACATGTAGAAGAGTGATTGTTATTGAGATTGCCCTCCTCACCCCATTAAATAGATCTGTATTTTGTAATTTACTGAAAGGTCAATATTCATTGCTTGGTGTGGTAAAATTGGTCAAAATTATGGAGGAGCCAGTGCACTGGCCTACTTTATCTAGAGGTTGACCACAATAAATATTTTCAGTAAACTTCAACCAGCAGTTCTTAAAGCCACACTGTCATGCCAAACTTTCCCCAATCGCTTCCTCTTCTCTCCCTCTCTCAGGATCTGTTCTTCATTTCTTTCTGTCTGCTCTTGTTTTCTTTAAAACTGAAGACAAAGTAGGGACTATTTTGTCTTTATGTATTTTTCCTACGCTTGACCAGCTATGACCCAGGGGAGGAACAAAGTCTGCTCTATTTCCTGTGGTCAAAGCAAATTTCCACAATTCTCACCTTCCTCCTGCTGCTTCATTTGGCGTTTGAACGCTGGTGAAACTACAGAATTTCGTCCTAACAGAATGAGAACAGTTTGTCCATTCGTGTTAGGATGCAGTTCGGGACTTTTGTTCAGATCGGAATTTCATTCAAATGAATGAAACTCCGATCCTATTTGTGCCTTGAGTAGATAGTTCCCTAATTCCCATGGTATTAGGGAGCTATCTACTAAAAGGCTGAATGAACTATATTGGTCTTATAATCAAATTTACTAATACTTGTATACTAATACTACTAAGTAAAGATTACTTAGTATTAGTTATTAAGGGAGATTAAAATCTGCCTTCTGCCCCTACTCACTATACCGCAAGTAGTTGCAGGTCTACTAAACAGTGAACAGCCAGTGTCTGCTCACTGTTGTAAAAAAGACCCCCCAACATTCTAATAAAAAGCCCCTTAGTAGGGCACCTTTAAAAATAATCCATTGTGAGTGGGGGCCACTAAACTAAATTAGGTACCTAGTGTCCCCCCTCAGCCCCTACCCATGAGCGGCAGGTGGGGGCCCTAAGATACAATGGGGATGACCTACTGCCTCCCCCCAGCTCCCACCCATGAGCGGCAGGTGGGGGCCCTAGTAAAAATAGGGGGGGGAGGACCTATTGTCCATCCTCTCAGCCCTAAGATACAATGGGTGGGAGCCCTAGGATACAATGGGGGGGGGGGGGGGGGTTACTGCCTTTCCCCCCTGGTCCCCACCCATGAGCAGCGGGTGGGGGCCCTAGTGACATAATAAGGGGAGGACCTATTGTCTTGCCCCCAGACCCAACCATGAGCCTATGTTATATTGGGGGACCATTCTGCTCATGGGTGGGGGGGAAACCTATTTTCTCCCCTCCTGGCCCCCACCAATGAGCGACGGGTGGGGGCCCTTGTAAAACTATGGGGGGAGGACCTATTGCTCCCCCAGCCCCTACTGATGAGCGGCAGGTGGGGGCAGTAAGATACAATAGGGGGAGACCTACTGCCCTAGTGACAATAGGGCCTATTGCCCCCCCCCCCCAGCTCCCACCCATGAGCAGTGGGAGGCGGTCCAAAATGACAATGGAGGCAGACCTATTGTCCCTCCCCCTGCCCCCACCCATGAGCAGTGGGTGGGGGCCCAAAATGACAATAGTGGGGGACTTATTGACTTATCAGAGCGCTCTGAGTAAAATTGCGGTATAGCGAATAGGGGCAGAAGGGAGATTTTAATCTCCCTTAATAACTAATACTAAGTAATCTTTACTTAGTATTAGTAAATTTGGCTGAAAGACTAATTTAGGTCTTTCAGCCTTTAGTAGATAGCTCCCAAATACCGTGGGAATTAGGGAGCTATCTTCTTGCGGCACGAATAGGATCAGAGTTTCATTCATTCAAATGAAATTCCGATCCGAATAACAGTCCCGAATTGCATCCTAACACGAATGGACAAACTATTCTCATTCTGTTAGGACGAAATTCTGTAGTATTGCCGGCGTTCGAACACCGAATGAAGCAGCAGGAGGAAGAATTGTGGAAAATGTTCTTTGACCGCAGGAAATGGAGCGGACTTTGCTCCTTCCCTGGGTCATAGCTGGCCAAGCGTAGGAAATAGTCCCATCTTTGTCTTATGTTTTAAAGAAAACTAGAGCAGACAGAAAGAAATGAAGAACAGATCCTGAGAGAGGGAGAGAAGAGGAAGCGATTGGGGAAGGTAAGTTCGGCATGGCAGTGCCGCTTTAAGGAAAATGTTTTATGTTAAGTGTTTCCCTGGATGAAAATGTATTCAGCAGGTTATAGATAGTGGGCAATGATGTCTATAATTTATGTATGAATGCCAGCAATGGCACACAACCCAGTTCAATTGTTCATTCCAAAAATGTGTGATACAACCACTAAAAAATGTATTACTTGTAAAAAATTTAAAATAACAAAAAAACTTTATTAATCAATTGCATGACACGTTGCCCTCTGCAATGCCATCATTTCCAGATTCTTCAGGCAGCCTTGCTTGCCGGGAGTTGTGTTGGTGCTATGCCTCCAAAACAGGACTCTTTTAAAGATCCTGCATAATGCGTGAAAGTAGTATGTTCCTAAGCATTCTCTTTGTATTTATGTAAATTTAGGATGTTTTTACAGTCTTCTTTCATTAATATCTAACTTTGAAGCTAGCTATCAATAAAAGCTTTCCAGGATGTATGAACACAATAATGCTTAAAGGAATGCTCTAACATAACTACTAAGTCTTGCTGCAGTGCCCAAGAAGTTCCACCATATTGTCCTTATTCATATTGCAAAATTAAGACTTCCAAACAATCAATTTCAGTTTTATTCAACCTGAACAACACTGATTTGCCAGCTAACCAGCTCCAAGCATTCTCAACTTGTGACTACCCATCCAGCTTGGATGACTTTGACATTCAATTCATAATTCCAGATGATCAATTCGGCCTAAATGGGGGAGGTTCAATTGCCCCTTCAAGAAGACAGTTGCTTTAAATAAAACCACTTTTAAATAGAGAAGGTAAGGTTGCTTATTATTCCTTTAACCCCTTAAGGACCAAACTTCTGGAATAAAAGGGAATCATGACATGTCACACATGTCATGTGTCCTTAAGGGGTTAAAGGACCACTATAGTGCCAGGAAAACAAACTCGTTTTCCTGGCACTATAGTGCCCTGAAGGTGCCCCCACCCTCAGGGTCCCACTCCCATGGCACTGAGGGGGGAGAAAGGTTAATCCCTTACCTTTTTTCCAGCGTCGGGCTCCCTCGGCGCTGGGACTCTCCTCCCTCTTCTCACGTCACCGGCTGAATGCGCATGCGCGGCAAGAGCCGCGCGAGCATTCAGCCAGTCTCAAAGGAAAGCATTCTCAATGCTTTCCTATGGACGCTGGCGTCTTCTCACTGTGAAAATCACAGTGAGAAACGCGGAAGCGCCTCTAGCGGCTGTCAATGAGACAGCCACTAGAGGCTGGATTAACCCATAGGTAAACATAGCAGTTTCTCTGAAACTACTATGTTTACTGCAAAAATGGTTAAACCTAGCTGGACCTGGCACCCAGACCACTTCATTAAGCTAAAGTGGTCTGGGTGCCTATAGTGGTCCTTTAAGAGTGAATTGTACACAAAAATAAAATGTTAGCATAAGTAATGGGTAATTTTTAATAAAATATTTATTTTCTTAAACACTCAGTTGATAGATTCCTTTAAATTCAAGTGATGTTATTTTTCCATTCTTAACATTAAAGAGACTCTCCAGACCTCTAAAGCACTTTATCTTGCTGAAAAGCTGTATGTTTGTAAAGTGTGTCCTCTTTTTTTTCGTTTCTCAATTAGTGCAGATTTCAATCGAAATTGGCACTTTAATAAATTAACCTGGTTACACCCGCCTGGCTTTCTAGCAGAAAACAGGTCCTGTTACTTCCTGGTTTTATTAGCTTTTTTTATTAGCAGGCAAAACACCTGCCTTGCAAAGACTTCTCATTGAGCTGTATTTGGAAGTCTGTGATTGGACAGCCACTGAAAATCTGTGCAGGGTAAGGATGGGAGGGCTTGCAGAGGCTGCAGGCAACAGAACTGCAATTTTTGCAAACTTATGTTAGATATACTCCCATGAAAAAATGCATTATTAAATACATGCATGTTTTCATTTGGGGTATATCTACTGAACAGTGATATTTATTAATTTTGTATTTGGGCAATGGAGTGTCCCTTTAAGACTTGACAACGGTCTCATAGTGAGACCGAAACGTTGCCGTTAATCCTTTTGATCCAATAATGCTGCTAAAATTAAGCTGTTGTGTGGCCAGGCTATTTAACTATTTGAAATGATGCTGGGCAGCTTGCATCTCCTTTTCTGAGTTGCATTAACTGTGACTTCTGGCTGAGTGCAGTCCCTTTCCCACTGTGTTGCACACATTGCTATTTTGACACTACTCAGAACATACATTCTAAGGATGTTACATCATTGTAGTGCCAATGGTGACGTGAAGCCTGTGCCTAGTCGCTCACATTACTTTTGGTGCACAGGAATGACACAATCCAATAGGCCTTCAGCTCTAGGTATTTAGACCTGTTCTGCCTCTAGCTAGGTGCACTGTTGTGTGGTTCTTGCTGACCCCATAGTGCGTACCTTTACAGGTCTGATTTGTGGTTGGACCTTGGCTAGCTTATCTGTTGATCCTGATCTCTTGGCTCTATTCCGTTTATCCTGTTTTCTTTTGCCCTTTACCGTGGATTTCTACTGGACTATGCCTGCCATTAAGTCCGCCCTCTGTAAGGACCGTTAATATGCACTATCCTTGCTGTCTGTTTCTAGTAGGTTTGGGTTTACCTATTAGGGTTAATTATACTATCGTATATGGCATGAGGCATGTGACAATACTTTTTTACAGATCTGAAATTGAATTAAACCAGACGGACTCCCCTACTTTGGATAATCCGCATATATCTTTATATATAAATGTGAAAAAGGATGCAACATCATTTTTAAACTCGTTGTGCTGTGCTTATTGAGCTTTTTTTTTTTTTTTTTTTTTATATGAATCGCTCTTATTCTTATATTCAGAAATTAAAATTAGTTACACGTATTTCCAACAAATTACTTCAAAACAATAAAAATAATTAAATACCTTGTAACATCTAGATATCATTTATAAGTATTTATTTATACATATTTTACAAGTTTAAAGTTCCTCTTTATAGGATCACTCACAATGCCTAGAGACATACTCAAACTCTTTATATAAGGTGTAAAGGTGCCCCTTCAACAGACTGACAACAAATGGATATCTTCACAGTCAAACCATCAGGAAGCTATAGTTAAAATGTATTTATTCCAACACAAACACAAATAAACATCAAAGTATTTACCCAAACTGGCAATATTGTGAACGGTCTAATTTGAGTGGCCTAACCCATCTCAATTTAGGCAGCTTGGATACAAGATATGATTTCTACCTGTGTCAATATTTGAATAAATACATTTCAAGTATACCTTTTGTTTAATTTTCTACTACCTGATAGGGGCATTTCTACATGCTATAAGACCAGGGGCTTCAGCCCAAAGGTACATTTTACGGCGCCTCCCAAATAGACTGACTTAAGTCCCTCACAAATCCTCACCCAATACACTGCTCTATGTTCAACATGTTTATTGAATCCCATAATGACAACAAATGCGTGAATGATTTCAGATGATATAAGCCTATATTAATAAAATCTGTAACTTCCACACTGTGCTGCATTAACTTTAAACCTGCATCATTAACATTTACCCTCAACCCTCAACCACTTGTTTCTTCCTCTTTGCCAATGTTCTTCCCATCCAGTCATACACTGTGTTCCTACTCGTGTCACCTCCCACTTGTCTCCTCTGCCCCATTTTCCCACTTGTGTCACCTCACTGTCTTTCCCATATGTCAAGTTGTCCCATATGTCTCCTTCCTTTTATTTTTCTGCCCCATCCTCTGCTTTGGCTTATTGTGCTTTTTAACAGCTCGCTAGACAATTTTAATCCATACTCGGCCTTGAGTCTTGTATACTGTCTCCCAAACCCTCCACCCAAAAATGTCACCACCTCACCTTGTCTGGAACTCCTAAATCACCTGTATGTTGCTTCAGGATGTAACGCTATTTCACAACTTAACATACTGTCTGATCTGACTGTAATTTATGCTAAACCAATATAAAAACATTCATCTCAACTGTACTCTAGCTAATTATAATTGAAAAAACCCTTGATTTTAATCACACACTCAATTTCAAGTGTAAAATGTTAATGCAGAGAAAAGTGGACAGCACTTGCTTTCAGAGCAATCTTTGTGTTGATTAGCGTTTCAAGTCAGGAATCCTGTAAGATCATATCATGAGCCTGTTTTGGCCTATCTCCAGGACTTAGTATCCTGAAATCAATCGCTACCTGTGTAGAATGTTCGCTGGGGAATTATTTACTCAGTCATCCCTTACACAGGAGCAAAGCCATGGGTCATAATGCTTATTTGGTGTCACACAGCATCTATGGATCTTAGAGCAGAGAATCTCGATATGGCACTTTTATGTGTTATCAGTAGAAATGTTTATCTTCTCATTAACCCTTTATATTGTGTAGGATATGCATAAAAAATATGTATGACTCATAGCTTACCCATGATTATTTTCTATGCATTAAAGATTCAAGGTTAAATTGGTACTCGCTGTGCATTTAATTATCTAAGAATGTTTATTAATGAGCTGCCAGCACCCTAATGCTGTGACTTGATCGTTCAGAGGACATGGCCAATGAGAGATGAGCAGGTTGTTGCATCTACACTATCTCACAAAAGTGAGTACACCCCTCACATTTTTGTAAATATTTTATTAAATATTTTCATGTGACAACACTGAAGAAATGACACTCTGCTACAATGTAAAGTAGTAAGTGTCTAGCCTGTATAACAGTGTACATTTGCTGTCCCCTCAAAATAACTCAATACACAGCCCTTAATGTCTAAACCGTTGGCAACAAAATTGAGTATACCCCTAAATGGAAATGTCCAGATTGGACCCAAAGTGTTAATATTTTGTGTGGCCACCATTATTTTCCAGCAATGCCTTAACCATCATGGGCATGGAGTTCACCAGAGCTTCACAGGTTGCCACTGGAGTAGTCTTCCACTCCTCCATGACCATATCATGGAGCTGGTGGATGTTAGAGACTCATGCAGACCCAGACCATGACACTCCCACCACCATGCTTGACTGTAGGCAAGACACACGTCTTTGTACTCTTCACCAGGTTTCCGCCACACACCCTTGACACCATCTGAACCAAATAAGTAATCCATGTCGTTAGTCTGCTTGTCTTCAGCAAACTGTTTGTGGGCTTTCTTGTGCATCATGTTTAGAAGAGGCTTCCTTCTGGGACGACAGCCGCGCAGACCAATTTGATGCAGTGTGCGGCGTATGGTCTGAGCACTGTCAGGCTGACCCCCCACCACTTCAACCTCTGCAGCAATGCTGGCATCACTCATACATCTATTTCCCAAAGACAACCTCTGGATAAGACACTGAGCATGTGCACTCAACTTCTTTGGTCGGCCATGGTGAGGCCTGTTCTGAGTGGAACCTGTCCTGTGAAACCGCTCAGTTTCAGGGTCTTGACAATCTTCTTATAGCCTAGGCCATCTTTTTGTAGCGCAACAATTCTTTTTTTTCAGATCCTCAGAGAGTTCTTTGCCATGAGGTGCCATGTTGAACTTCCAGTGACCATTATGAGAGAGTGTGAGAGCGATAACACCAAATTTAACACACCTACTCCCCATTCACACCTGAGACCTTGTAACAGTAATGAGTCACATGACACCAGGGAGGAGAAATGGCTAATTGGACCCAATTTGGACATTTCCACTTAGGAGTGTACTCACTTTTGTTGCCAAAGGTTTAGACATTAATGGTTATGTGCTGAGTTATTTTGAGGTGACAGCAAATTTACACTGTTATACAGGCTGTGCACTTACTACTTTACATTGTAGAAGAGTGTCATTTCATCAGTGTTGTCATATGAAAAGATATAATAAAATATTTACAAAAATGTGAGGGGTGTACTCACTTTTGTGAGATACTGTATGTGGACAATGTGGACCCCCGTACTATAGTAGAACAATTCTAGTGCAATTATTGAGCTGATAGTGTTAATGGGTTATTTGGGGCACTGCCCATCTCTGCATTGAAGGACTCTGGATGTGGCAGGTCATTTAGATATTACGGTAGTCACTAGTTGCTTTCAATATGATTTGACTCATAGTATTTTCCTGCAGACATGATGTTTCCCTGAAGAGCTAGAATGCTGGACAATATTTCACTGTTTAAAACACTGCCATCTAGTGTAGTCCTGAGTAAATTACTATCTTGTAAAAGACTGTATTAACCTCTTTTGGACCAAGCTTAATTTGTTAGTTTTTCATTTATTATTATTATTTTATTATTTATATAACTCGAGCAAATTCTGTAACGCTGTACAATGGGATTTAAGGACCAAATTTATTTTTTGCAGCTTTCTCATTTGCTGCACCAAGACATATCATATACCTTTTTTTTTTTTAAGTACAAAAAGGGCTTTAATTTGATGTGACATATACATATATAAATTATCATTTGTTGTACACAAAAATGCAACAAGAAATACATTTAGTTTTTTTCCACCGTTTTGACAATAATAATGTGTGCATAATTAGTGCAGCTTAAGAAAAGTAAACGGAAGTATAGATCAGGGTGTTGCAGTGGATGTTATCTACTTGAATTTTGCCAACGCGTTCAATACGATTCCACACAATAGGTTAGTGCTCCAACTAAAAGAAATTGGAATAGATGAAAATTCTTGTTCTTGTGTAGAACCTTGACTTAAAAGGACACTATAGGCACCCAGACTACTTCAGCTCATTGAAGTTGTCTTTGTACACTATTCCTGTCAGTTAAGCCCTGCAACGGTGCTTTTAGAGAAATCTGCTCTTATAAGTTAATCAGTAGATCCCCATTCATAAAAATGGCTTAAAGAGGTCACTTCTCGCGAGACTTGGCTGTCAGAGCACTCTGATTAACTTACAAGCCAACTATTCAGAGCTCTTACAGGTATTAAGAGTAGTTGTAGTAATGTTGTGTTAAAGGGACACTATAGTCACATGAACAACTTTAGCTGAATGAAGCAGTTTTGGTGTATAGAACATGCCCCTGCAGCCTCACTGCTCAATCCTCTTCCATTTAGGAGTTAAATCCCTTTGTTTATGAACCCTAGTCACACCTCCCTGCATGTGACTAGCACAGCCTTCCATAAACACTTCCTGTAAAGAGAGCCCTATTTAGGCTTTCTTTATTGCAAGTTCTGTTTAATTAAGATTTTCTTATCCCCTGCTATGTTAATAGCTTGCTAGGCCCTGCAAGAGCCTCCTGTATCTGATTAAAGTTCAATTTAGAGATTGAGATAAAATTATTTAAGGTAAATTACATCTGTTTGATAGTGAAACCAGTTTTTAGTTTCATGCAGGCTCTGTCAATCATAGCCAGGGGAGGTGTGGCTAGGGCTGCATTAACAGAAACAAAGTGATTTAACTCCTAAATGACAGTGAATTGAGCAGTGAAATTGCAGGGGAATGATCTATACACTAAAACTGCTTTATTTAGCTAAAGTAATTTAGGTGACTATAGTGTTCCTTTAAGAGACACTTCCCTTAATGCTGACCTCACTGAATGCAAATACATTGGCTTAATTTGTATAATTAATTATCCCGTGCCTTTGGTGGAAGCAGAAATGCTCTGGCAGCTTCATAAAGACAAGTAAGAAGAATAAATCTGAGCTCAGGTGAATGATTCTTCCGCATTTGCAAAGAAAGCACACAAAAGATTAGGGCAGAGTTTTACAGAGGTAACATAATCCTTCGATAACATTTGACTCTTGACATCACCAAACCCATTGTTGAATAGTAACACTTAATAATGGCAGAGACTATAGTCTTTTTAGCAAGATAAAATAGGACAATGCTGAGTGCAGGAGCCAGGTCAAGCTGTAGAATCACTGGTTGCATTAACAAAGGCCGTGCAGAACTGCTGAGGTTATAGTAAGTCCTTAGTTATAGCTTTACACTAATGAAACACTGAGCTGTCCTGTGAAACGCAGAGCGTCTGCCATCTCGGTAAAACACAGGTTGTTGCTCTGGGAGAAAGAAGGTCATGGATTACATTAAAGCAATGTCTTGACTTCATTAAATGTATATTTGCTGGTTGTTATTTTAATTGGTGGGATGCCATCCATTTTTATGAAGCTGGAACATCTTCTGCACCCCTTTTGGCTCGCATCAGTGTTGCTGGCTGCCAACTCTCACAGCTGTTAGTGTGATTTTCCAGGCTCGCTAACACACGGCAACACATTTACCCTCTGTATTATGCAACACAGGGAGAACACTTAATCTCATTATACCAAAGCAGATGTTGTTTGATAATGTGATAGCCTATCACTACACAAACGTGCTGTAAATAATGTTGTGGGTTTCTGTATTTAAAAAAAAAAAAAAAAAAAAAATGCTATTTAAAGAAACATGTATGGGCAGCAGCTAGGTTAGTGATCTGTGATTTTAAAGTTTAACCCTTTGGCCTTCTAAGCCCACTACTTTACTTTGCAGACCATTATAGATTGTAAGCAGACATCACAAAATATAGTTTATCACCTCTATAAGTGCACAGGTGTCTATTTCACTAATACTGGGAATGCTTTTGATTTAAAAAAAATGATACACAGCATATCTACCACACCACACAGGACTCGAACACGCATTCCCTCAACCATATGGAACATACAATCCGACACATCAACCAATCGGCAACGTGGGGTGGACCGTGCTTTATGACATAATGTATGCAAACCTAACCATTTCTAATATGTTGATACCCCCTAGCCCCTACCTCTTATTTTGTTACCACTCCCCTGTTACCCATGATATGATACACAGTTCTACATGTAGAAGGTACAGAAACATCCCACGCATAGTGAAACCCTGATGGTTCTTCCTACCGAGGCATAGGAACATCACTACTGTGCAACACAGTGTACGACTGATAGCACCACACTCTGGAAAGACCAAACAATGGATTGTATAACTATACCCTACTGTACTTTCCATGACCCTGAATGCAACAATGTAAAACTGTGAATGTACTTTTTGACATCCTTTTTTTTTTCTGTAACCACTACCCCGTTAACCAAAAAATACAAACGAAAAGAATTAAAAAAAAAAAAATCTTTTTAAAAAAGATACAATCTTGAGCTGATCATCTGTGGTCAAGAAAATATATCATGACATGTGTTGTGCATTGAGAAAGTATGTTTATGAGTATCATAGTTTTTTTTTTTTAATTAGTACATCAGAATTCCTAATATATGCAGTTACTTGCCCAAAATGTATGCTATATAATACCAGATGCACCAAAACATTAGTTAAATATTTTTTGAATTCACACTTGCTTAAAAAATCTCTTATATTTTCAGTTCAGAGATGTCAGAAAACCAAAATTAGTAATACTATACATATGGATTACTATCAAATGTCACACAATAGAATTTTATTGCTGAAAACAAGAATAATACAAATGAACACACAAAAAGCAAATAAAACAAAGAGTACCATAGTAACCTTATGTCCAGTAAATTATTATAACTTCACACAAAACTGCAAGCAGGATTGACCACCCAAGGTTTTGGCCACAGATGGCCTCTATCAATGGGTTGTCAAATCTATCAGCCATTGAGGCCAGCATAATATGGGAGAGCTATTAGATGAGTGATTGTGGGCTGTTGTGCTTACTGCATGTTACACCACCTTTTCTTTTTTTTATTGTTGTGAATACATTTTTTACATAATGGAAAAGCAGACAAGCTCATTTTGGTGTGAGATATTGCTTTTGATTTGGTGCACTTGGATGGACTGCCGTATCTGTTCATATTGGAAGCCATGGAACTGGCACTCACCATTGATATAAACCTATAGCATCAGTTATGTTTAATTGCACATTGGATTTAATCACTGGATGGGCCAAGGCTACTTAATTGCTGAAACACATGCTGAAAGTAGGAAAATTATCTAAAATATAAGTAACCATGGCCCGTACCATGAAAGTTTACTACCTTTCAATATTACATTTTGTCAATATCCTTGCTATGCTTTAGCTACAGATTATCACCAGCTCTGCCAACAGGTGAAGACTTGATGCATTATCCACCCATATACTGTCCAACTATGCTTACTAATTCATTTTCAAGGTGTGCACCAATATACTGTTCAACTGTTCCTAATCATTTAATACAGCATCTCACAAAAGTGAGTACAACCCTCACATTTTTGTAAATATTTTATTATATTTTTTCATGTGACAACACTGAAGAAATGACACTCTGCTACAATGTAAAGTAGTAAGAGTACAGCCTGTATAACAGTGTAAATTTGCTGTCCCCAAACACACAGCCATTAATGTCTAAATTGTTGGCAACAAAAGTAAGTAAACCCCTAAGTGGAAATGTCCAAATTGTCAATATTTTGTGTGTCCACCATTATTTTCCAGCACTGCCTTAACCCCCATGGGCATGGAGTCACCAGTGCTTCACAGGTTTCCACTGGAGTCCTCTTCAACTAGCGTCGGCAGCACTCATGCAGACCCAGACCAGGACACTCTCACCACCATGCTTGACTGTAGGCAAGACACACATGTCTTTGTACTCCTCACCAAGTTGCTGCCACACACCATTGACACCATCTGAACCAAATAAGTCTTGGTCTCATCGGACCACCGGGCATGATTTCAGTAATTCAGTAATCCATGTCGTTAGTCTGCTTGTCTTTAGCAAACTGTTTGCGGGCTTTCTTGTGCATCATCTTTAGAAGAGGCTTCCTTCTGGGACGACAGCCATGCACACCAATTTGATGCAGTGTGCGGCATATGGTCTGAGCACTGTCAGGCTGACCCCCCACCACTTCATCCTCTGCAGCAATGCTGGCAGCACTCATATGTCTATTTCCCAAAGGCAACCTCTGGATAGGACGCTGAGCACGCGCACTCAGCTTCTTTGGTCGACCATGGCGAGGCATGTTCTGAGTGGAAACTGTCCTGTGAAACTGCTGTATGGTCTTGCCCACCATGCTGCAGCTCAGTTTTAGGGTATTGGCAATCTTCTTATAGCCTAGGCCATCTTTATGTAGAGCAACAATTCTTTTTTTTCAGATCCTCAGAGAGTTCTTTGCCATGAGGTGCCATGTTGAACTTCCAGTGACCAGTATGAGAGAGTGTGAGAGCGATAACACCAAATTTAACACACCTGCTCCCCAGTCACACCTGAGATCTTGTAACACTAACAAGTCACATGACACCAGGGAGGGAAAATGGCTAATTGGACCCAATTTGGACATTTCCACTTAGGGGTGTACTCACTTTTATGCCAACGGCTTAGACATTAATGGCTGTGTGTTGAGATATTTTGAGGGGACAGCAAATTTACACACTTATACAGGCTGTGCACTTACTACTTTACATTGTAGTTGAGTGTAATTTATTCAGTGTTGTCACATAAAAAGATATAATAAAATATTTACAAAAATGTGAGGGGTGTACTCACTTTTGTGAGATACTGTATGCATATATGTTTATAGGATATCGCTGTGAACGTGGAAGACACATTTGCACAGTATGTGTACACAGTAAACAATATATAACTAACATACTTTTTTCCTCTGTTTTTAGGGCAGATGAAGTGGACATGATAATGACCAATCTCGAAAAAGCCAACCGGGTGAGATAAAAATGAATTAATTTAAAAAAAAAAAGAAAAAAACAGCAAACAGAAGATCTTTAGCCATTGTAGAACTACAACTACCAGGATACCTTGCCTGCCTTGGGCTGGCAAAGCATTGTGAGAGTTATAGTTGTACAGCAGCTAGGGAGGTACATTTTGTAACGCCCTGCCTTTTAGTAAACTCACTTTATAGATATATGGATTTCAAAGGGGTTGAATTACTGAAGTTGAACAATTTGTCATGTCTGAAAAATGTAAAATATATTGTATGTGAAATTATAACTAAAAAAAAACTAGAATGTATAAAATAATTTTACATTTGTCTTAATTTAAGATTTATTTTCATATTGTTATTGTATTCATATTGATATCTTTAATGCATTCTGTTGTGTAAAAATTATAAATGTGTATTATAATTATACATTGTCCTTTATCATGACGTCCTTCATGTTAAATATTTAAATATAAATTATTTTAATTGACGTTCATTTATTTCAAATCCTACAAGTCCAAGAACATTGTCGTTGCAATTACGCTGATAATGTTATGTTTGTATAAACACTGGCAATGAGATAAGCAAGGAGGGAACAGAAACCCAGATTCATTCAGCATGCCAGATGTACATCTTTCGAGATTCAAGCCTGCTCAGAAAAGCTATCTTTTCTCACCTGGATGTTTTTTTCATCTGGTAATTTTTGGGGGAATTTCAAATTTTAAACCAAAATAGCCAAACTGGAAACTTGACTGTTTTTCAAGTTCCTTTTTGCTTCTCCTCAATTCCTGATTTAGTGAATGACTCCTGGTAATGAAATCAGATGTTGCCTCAGATTGTGGCGTATCCTATTCTTTGCTATCTTTTTGAGTTCTATAGCAGACAGCATGGTATTTTCGCTTGCTTTGATTGGCAAGGTGTCTGCTCAGTTGATTGGCAAAGATTCAGGGAGTCTTTAGTTACATCTTGACACCTTTTCCATGACCAAATTGTGGTCTTTGTCCCATCCCCTTTACCTCCGCTCTTCTATCATAACAGATGTGCCTATCATAACAAGAGCACTACCACTGCCCACCTACTGAAATTGCCAGCCTCTGCTGTTTATCCTTTCACAGCCAAGAAGTCTTATAATAGTCCTGTATTGTTGAATTATAAGACTTCTTGGTTGTGAAAGGATGGACAGCAGAGGCTGGCATTCATTTCTTACAGTTTAACATGTAAGAATGGGCAATTGTATCTTTTTTTTTTAGATAAGGCACCTTTTTTCTGTTCACTGTTTCTCTGTATTCCAAATATTAATGGTCACCAAAGCAGCAGCCTAATGTGAATGTTTGTTTTCCACATCCTGTGTCTCATGCAGAGAGCTGAAGCTGCTCAGAGGGAGGTTGAGAGTCTCAGGGAGCAATTATCATCAGTTAATAATTCCATTAGACTGACCTGTTGTTCTCCACAAGGATCCACTGGGGTAAGCTGCACAAGCTGTGATGGATTTCAGTAATTCTAAAGTATGTGTGTCTGGGAAGGAGACAAAACTGTAGTTTATGTGGATATGTCCTTCCTTTGTGTGAAAGCTGTGTGATTATGTATCTCAAGGTATAGCACCTCATAGGTTAAATTACCTTATTGTGATTAAATATCATCATCTGAAAGTAAGATGTGATTTCCCCTCTGCAATGTATAATACAGGAGAGTGATGTTTGATCACAAATTAAATCGATAATTTATTATGCATTTCAGTGACAGGCAAACTCTATAATTCATTATTATCAATTATTTATAAAGAACAAATATATTTCACAGAACAGTGAAAATGTATAGCTAATTACCTATTCATTCCATTAACTTGATGGATTTTGTTAACTCGATTAACATGATCTCTGGTTACTTTCTGTTCATAATTCTGCTGTGCTGTTCTAAATGATATAAACTGGAAATATAAACTTGTGTGTGTGTGTATGTGTGTGTATATATGTGTATATATATATATATATATATATATATATATATTATTTTTTTTAACAGATATTTACATGTATTCTAAGGGTGGCTTATTTAGTGCCAAAATGACATTCACTTAACTGCAGCCATGCAGAATATGTTTTCCTTTGGCAGTGCTGGGAAATGAGAACTTTTATTTTTGGACTGAGTCTTTGTGTAAAACATCATATTTGAGGTGTGCAGTGGAGAATTATTTTCCAAAAAAGTGGATTAATCTTATAAGAGCAGGCATTATGTTGTTAGAGTAGGATCTTACAAAAAAGATTTACATTGAAATTGTGGCAGGCTTCTGCAATGTACGATCATATATTGTAACTTAATCTCCATATATTTTACTTATTCACACACCCAGAAGAGCAGTAGACAATCAACAAATGATTGAATGGCACCAAACAAAGTTTTTGTTAAATTTTCAATTCAGCTGAAAAATAGTGCACATATTTAATATTTCTGATGTTAGTTCTGCTCATGCTTATACACTTTGCAAATTTCCAAGGTATCGATATTGTTCCTGGAGTCTTCTGGCACTGCCCCTCCTTTCAATGTTAAAACCGTTTTCGAACAACTTAACATAAAGTCAGGGTCTTTGGCCACCTGTAGTCCCGCCCCTACTGGACGTATGTCTGATGCAGAGATTACACACTTCTTTCTAGTCACATCATTTTCATACCAGCATTGGGTGCTGTGATAGGCCAAAAGCGACCAGCTGACTCTCTTACTCTCACTGCCAATCACAGCTGCCCATTGCTGCTCAGGTTAATGCTTGCTCATAACCGCAAGCAGTACAGAGGGAACGGAGCTGCTGAGGTGTCTCATTTAGCATTAAAACATGAAACATGATTTAATCCTGAATGGAATGTCAATGCCAGGGTATCTCCAGACACATCAATGAGATGAAGGGTCACAGTGCATACAGTATCCGTTTAATTATGAATGTTTATCATAACATATAAGTCACTTTTCACCAAACCAATGATGATAAAAATAGTAATAAAACCTATTAATAGTGACCAGTTTGACATTGTTAGCAGGTCAGTGGCAGCTGTTAACATTTTAATAATTGATTAACAATAAATGTAATTTACCCCTTAGTGTATTATATGACTACCATTGTTATTCCCGATGGGTGTAAACTAGAGGTCCCAGGCTAACTGAGCATCTTGGGGCTATAGTTCCCAAATATGTGACGTGCCAACGTTGTCTATCATTGTGTGCAGTATATTTTAATATATATATATATATATATATATATATATATAATATGATTGAAGTCCTGTAAGAAGGCGAGTTATGTAAATAATGCTTTTACACTTACACGGGCAGACACTTGCTCACAACATTTACTTATTCAAGCTTTCATTGACTGATTTATGGGAAGCTGTGTGATGTCTGCAACAACTGCCTTATGGTTATGAAGGTTTGCAATAGACAGAAAGACAGAGCTGCTAATCTCACTTCCTCTCTCTTTATCTTACCACTCATTAAAGGCTTATGTAAACAGTGACAAATGAACAGAGCTCTCTACAAATTTATCAGAAGTGAGAGTTGGTCATCATGTTGTAAGGTGTCGGTGGTAAAAAAAATATTACATATGCTTACTGGGAATGTAGGGTAATTTAAAAGGAATTCATCCCTTTCTATTTTAACACTGTGTTAGTTATATGCTGCCTGATCGGATAACTCCTATAACAGAAGAGGGACTTGCTCCCTGATGCTCTAGGTGTCTGGTAAAAGTAGCAGCAGCAGGCTGTAGTGATTATGGTGCTTAACGTGTCTTTTTAAATATAAATTTAGCTCTGTAATGTAGTGAGAGAAGGATCAGTCATATAGAGCCACATTGTCTCCATTCACCTAGATTATAGAATAGGGGGGCTGCAGAATTGTGCAGGATAATAGCTTTGTCATCATAGCCGGGGGTCTGCTCTGATCTGTTTTCCCTACAGTATTCATTGTTATATCCATAGGCGTGCGCACGGGGAGGCAGGAGAGGACCTGGGGAGCTCTAGCCAGCAGCTCCGCCGGGTTTCTCTTGCGAGGTTGGAGCGTTGCTGCGGCAACGCTCAGATCTCACGAGAGTGAACTCTAGCCCCGCAGTCTAGAGTTCACTCACCACTGGACCACCAGGGATATCAGCAGCACTAAAATTAGGGTTTTTGCAGAAGCTGTCATTTTAACTGCACTAGTTTTTACTTAATAACATTTTTAAAATTGCTGTATTGATGTTTTCTCCAAGGACAAGACAGGCTTTTCCTTGTGTTCTGGGCCTCATTTAGAAGCAACGTTGGCAGTCAAGGACAGAGAAATTCTCAGACTCCTGAAAGATATTCAGCATCTCCAAAACTCCATACAGGAGCTGGAAGAGTCCTCTGCCAATCAGATCGCTGAGCTGGAACAGCAACTTGTCATCAAAACAGAAGCCATTCAGGTACATTACGAGAAGAATATGTAGCTGCATAGCACAGACTTACTGGGATAGTATTAGCAAGTTAAACATTACAAAATATAGCAAGCAGGTTACACCTAATACAAAGGTAAATACCAATGGTCAAAGGAATAAAGTCCAGGTTTTCATTAAATAATCTTTGATATGACTTGGTTATTCATCAATGGGTACATGTAATAGGTAAAAATAAAAACAGAAAAGAGAAAAAGAACCAATAGTGTGGTATTTTTTTAAAGGGGTGGATGACATACAATATGGTATATAAATGCCCACTCACGTGACATAGAGCTTCATATACACTCCAGTAATATCAGCACATAGTAGTTTAATCCCCACTTGTGGATATAGTTGTCGGATGGGTGACTTCAGTGGTTGCCAGTGAAAGTGAAATATGTAAAATAGAAAATCCAATAGTTCAGTATTGCAAATATAAGTGAGTAATGTGCAGACAAAAGTAAGAAAGACATGCATAGCAGCGTAGATATAAATATATAAAAAATAAGGAAAACAGCTCACTGTAATCTATTATAGTAAAAAATATGTTCACAGTTTTTAGAGCAGTGAGGCCAATCAATTTAATCAGCAAACTACAAGTGATATTTTTTACGAAAATATCTGTGGGTGGATTGGCGCTATTAATACTAATACAAAGGTGTAAACACAGCAACTACCCCCAAGTGCCAAAAAATCACCCAAAGGCACTATACAAATAGGTACAAGAAAAAAATATATAAAGGGGGGTGCTATATAGACATAAAATACTTATATCTGTACATCAAAGGTCTCTCGGCAGATAACCAAATCAATCTAGAAAAAACAAACAGAATGCACATAGCATAATACTGTATGAGGAAATAAGAATGGATAATGGTGGTATTGGGTCACTCACGATAAACAGAGCCTATTATAGCAGGCTCTGACTGTATAGGCTCTTCAGAATCTCTGTATGCTGTATACTCCAACAGGATCAGCCCCAGGATCAGCTCCAGCCTCCTCTTAGTATTCCTCCGGTCACACCAAAAAGACCAAGTGGTAAGGTGTAAAATAATTTATTGAGAATACTTTTAAAACAAATAGTATAAAAAGGTGGAGAAATTACTGAGTATTTATACACGATAAAACCCAGTGTAAGGTGGAGCGCTATAAAATAAATAAACTTACCCCCCCTGGGGTTTTTCAGTATAGCCTAAGGGGGGAGAAAGGTACAATAGTGCAGACTATTAAGTGCAATTTGAGTGAAAAAACCAAACAGTGGTTCACTCACATGGGTCTGAGCCTAAATAGGACAGGCTCAGATCTCTCGAGCAGACGTGTCCTTAAGGAGACACGAACCCTTCAGATGCTGATTTTCTAAACTTTCTTTCTGTGGGGTATAATAAAAAACCGAGATCTGGTGCAGTATGTTTCAGGTACCAGTGTGTGCAGATAGATAAAATATAACTGCTCACCTTTCATAGAGCCTCAGACTTGGCTCTAAGTGTTTCAGCAAATGTGTCTATAAGGGGACACATACCCTTCTTTTGTTGGAGCGGGAACTGCAGAGTATAGACTAAATCAGAAGCTCAGGTGGACATATAATGAGTAATAACAATATATTTATTGGTAAAAGTACTTGTGTGAATAACACTATAAAAACAATAAAAAATATAAGTATATATAAAAGAATATAATGTCCAAACTTCTGAGGTGGTCCGAGACGCGTTTCGCCTGGTCGGCTTTCTCAATCGGTGTCTTGTTCTCTTGGTTCCCTGTCTTCTTTTAAATGTTGTTTTCGAGTCCCATTGGTTGATGGTTTCGCGCCCTCCGGTTCCGGTTCAGCTGTGGTCTTGATTGTTTTACTTTCGTTCCGGTTTCGTCGACCGGAAATGACGTTGCGCTGGTTTTCGTCGACCGGAAGTGACGTATCGCTCATGTAAAGTCCCATTTCCTGATAAGTCCATTGTCGCCATTTTGATTACTGGCAGCGATCTAGTAGGCCAGTAATACTCCCATAGGGATATAGTGCAGGAGAGATAAGGGCAAAATAGAAACTAGTTAAGTCCAGGTCTCACACAGGTTAAGTATATCCAAGTGCTTCAAAAAAGTCTTAGAGATGAAATTTGTTCTTAGGCATACAGATGCATATATGTTTATACATATCCTTTAAATTATGATAGTTCTTCTGTATATATAAAGTGCATAAGGTATTCTGAATTCTATATATTGCAACAATATTTCAAATAAAACCGTAGTGGGTGAGTCATAAAAATTAAAAATATGTATAAAAAATCTGACACCTTCATGCTTTTAGTGCAAATGGAGATTAAAAATACATATGAAGAAAGAAATCTCTACCATATGTAGAGGCAGTGATAAAAGTGCATAAAAAGCTTATAGGAAGTGGCAAAGTTCAAAGTCATTATTAAGACCCTGAGGTGTCAGTGTGTTCAGATTAAAAATCCACCTCATTTCTAATTGCCCCAAACGTTTTATGAGGTCCTCCCCTCTCCAATTTGGTACCAGTTTATGTATACCCATAAATTTCATGTTATTTGGGTTTTTATCATGTCTTTCCAGGAAGTGTGCTGATAAACTGTGTTTTGCAAATCCATTTTTAATATTTCTAATGTGTTCTTGGATCCGTACGTTAAGATTGCGAATCGTACGTCCCACATAGAATAGGCCGCACGGACATATAATAACATATATGACTTTTTTTGAGTAGCATGTAATTAATTCTTTTATTTTAAAACTTTGTTTAGGGTTTTTGGGGTGATTAAAAGTCTGGATGTGTCTTTTTGTATTTTGTGTGTTCTTGCATGCACCGCAAGTGCCACATCCAAAAAAACCTTTTGATTTATTTAAAAAGTGATCATGCTCCTTAGTTCTTATATGGTTATGCACTAAAGTGCGATTTAAGCTAGGTACTCCTCTATATACTATAGTAGGTTTTTCGGGGAGGATAGAGTTTAGTGTATCATCGTTTTTTAGGATGGGCCAGTGTTTGTTCAGGATTCTCTTAAATTGTTTGCTTTTGCAATTGAAGTCACAGACAAACACTGGTTCATTTTTAGCTTCCTTTTTCTCTTTATATCTGATTAGGGAGGATCTTTCTTCTACTTTAACTTTGTCATAGGCTGTATTCAGCAAGGCTTCTTGATATCCCTTTTCTTTAAAATTCTCTAAAATGATCTGTGCCTGTTCATGGAATATTGTGTCCTCCGTGCAGTTACGTCTTACTCTAAGTAACTGAGCTTTGGGGGCATTGACTAGCCACGGAGAGTAGTGGCAGCTGGTGTCCTTTATGTAGCTGTTGACGTCTACGGTCTTGAAGAAAGTCTTAGTCTTAATAGTTTGGTTCTCTACATAGATGCTAAGGTCTAAAAAGTTTACACATGATTTACTATAATTTGAGGTTAGTTTTATTCCCCACTCGTTGGAGTTAAGGTGTGTGAGGAAGATTTGTAGAGACTTTTCGTCTCCCCTCCATATAAAGAACAGATCATCTATGTACCTGCGATAGGTCACGAGGCTCGACTCCCATCTAGTGTCCCCATAAATGAACTCCTGTTCCCAATGGGACATAAAAAGGTTCGCATAGCTGGGAGCGAACCTCGTGCCCATCGCAGTCCCACATGTTTGGAGATAAAAGTTGTTACCATACCAAAAGTAGTTATTGTTGAGGATCCATTTGATCCCCTCAACTATAAAGTCTACCTGGTCAGGGTGAAAGCTGCGGGATTGTTCTAGAAATGTCCTGGTTGCCAAGCATCCTCTATCGTGTGGAATGATCGTGTACAATGAGGTTACATCTGATGTAACCAAATAAAAATTGTCTTCCCATATTGTGTTTTCAAGTATCTGTAGTATGCTGATTGTGTCTTTGAGATAACTCGGGCATTCTCGTACTATCCGTTGGAGATGTTTGTCTATGTAAAGTGATAGTCTGCTAGAGATTGATCCAATTCCCGATATTATTGGTCTGCCTGGGGGATTGGTGGCATCTTTGTGTATTTTCGGGAGGAAGTAAAATACGGGCACTTTAGGGTGTGAGATATTCAAAAACTCGTTTTCCTTTTTGTTGAGTATATTTCTAGACTTCCCCTTTTCTATTAGTTGGTGGTAGCTATCTTTAATCTCATTTGTCGGGTCCTTCTTCAATATTTTATATGTGTGTGGGTCTTCTAAAATTCTCTCTGCTTCTTTATTGTAGTTAGTCTGTTCCAATAGGACTATGCCCCCCCCCCTTATCCGCTGGTTTTATCACGAGGGTATGGTCATTCTTAAAAGATTTCAATGCTGCCCTTTCTTGTATTGTCAGGTTATGTTCAAATTTATTAAGATTTTTAATTTTATAGGTGTCTTTCATCACCATCTTTTCGAAAGTCACCATCTCTTCTGAGATGCATGACTTCGGAAAGAACTTGGATTGTTCTTTTAGTTCTGTATGTGTGAATTCTGACTGTTCTCTTTCCTGTGTATTTGTTTCACTTGGGTATTTATTAAAGAATTTTTTCAGACATAGTTTCCTCTTAAATTTGTTTAGGTCAATGTATATATTGAATTTGTCAATGTCTCTAGATGGGGCGAACTTAAGGCCTTTTTCTAGCAATGTCCTTTGGGGTACTGTTAGGGCTCTTTGTGTTAAGTTAAAAATACCATTCTTTTTGGGTATTAGTGTCTTATTTTTCTTTCTTTTCTGTATAAGGACTCCTCCTCTATTTCCCCGTCTTCTGGACTCCTCTGTCTCTTTCCTGGGGATTTTTGTGGGGGTCTGTTCTCTTTGTGTTTGTCTCTTATATGTGATATGAGAAAATCCTCTCCCTGTGTTGACCTTTTTGGGTGGTAGTGTCTGTTGTGTAGATGGTCCTCTCTAGGGGTTAGTGTATGATCTATATGTCTGACCTTGTTACCTGGGTTGTCTTGACGTGTGTTAATGTTTCTCCTTTGTGTAGGAGTATATGTCCTGTTGGTCCTGGTCGGTGTGGTGTGTTTTTTCACCATCTGTGCATATGAGGGTCGGTAGCCTTCAGGTGTGTTATGGGGTCTATGGACGGGCATTCTTGTTTTCTCAGTTTCTCTTTGGGGTCTAGATGTGTAGGGTCTTGGTTCATAATATTTTGTTTCTCTTATTTTCTTCTGAGGTGTATATTTGGCACTGGCATTTCTATATACTCTGCAGTTCCCGCTCCAACAAAAGAAGGGTATGTGTCCCCTTATAGACACATTTGCTGAAACACTTAGAGCCAAGTCTGAGGCTCTATGAAAGGTGAGCAGTTATATTTTATCTATCTGCACACACTGGTACCTGAAACATACTGCACCAGATCTCGGTTTTTTATTATACCCCACAGAAAGAAAGTTTAGAAAATCAGCATCTGAAGGGTTCGTGTCTCCTTAAGGACACGTCTGCTCGAGAGATCTGAGCCTGTCCTATTTAGGCTCAGACCCATGTGAGTGAACCACTGTTTGGTTTTTTCACTCAAATTGCACTTAATAGTCTGCACTATTGTACCTTTCTCCCCCCTTAGGCTATACTGAAAAACCCCAGGGGGGGTAAGTTTATTTATTTTATAGCGCTCCACCTTACACTGGGTTTTATCGTGTATAAATACTCAGTAATTTCTCCATATTGTATCTGTGAGTGCCAAGCTGTGAGAGGACGGCACTTTAGGTGGTAGCAGCTTTATACTACTGTACACTTTTTAAGCGCCACTACACACGAATTCCACAAAAAATCTTTCAGTATAAAAAGGTAATAAAGCACCCAATTTAATCAGCGTAGGTAATATAATCACCCCCACCAAGGATAAGATGTTCAGGAGGTGTGCTTCACAAACTTTGCCAGGAACAAATAAATCAAACAGGTCCAATATAAAAATAAACCAAATAATAATAAAGTTAAAAACAGGATAAAACCAAGTCCACGCCGCATTTTGCCTTTTATAGAGGCATTTTCAAGTGTAACACTTTGTATGGTTTTGTTTCCATTTTGGAGTACAGAAGGGATCCCCGTATTGAGTGTTTGCTGCCTAAGGTATTCTCCTGTTTATTTTTTCTTAGCACTTATGCAACTTCTGTATAAGTTGAAACCTTGCTTGTGGATTCTTAAAGGGACATTGTGGGAATGCTTCATCTCATCTGAAGTATGGTTTTAGTATCTGGATTCCCCTGGCACTGTTCTTCCATCTAACTTGAAACCATTTTTAATGGTTTAATGCTAAATGGTAGTCACCGGCAGCCAATCCTGTCAGTGCTGCTCATACTAATATTAGCTGAGAGTGCCAGCTGACAGTTTTCCCCTTATTGAAGTCAACCACTACTGGTATGAATTGGTATGGCTAAGAAAATGTGCACTCTCTATATTAGCCATACCTTTTGTGGTGAATGGTCTGTGGATGGCTAGGGATCCTGATCCAGTGTTAAAACACCGCAAAGCATTGATTTAACACTGAATAGACAGACCGTGTCATTGGACTCAGTTCACTATAACCAATTCAATTAGATGAAATGGGTATATATTGATGCCTAGTGTCCCTTGCATTCAAAATGATTTTAGGTCTGTAGTCTAGTCTTTTAATTATGTAATTTAATTTTGCCTAGGTTGTATAAAAAGTTAGCATCTTGATCTTTCCATTCAGTGCATTTGTATCCTTGTACAAAACAAAATACTCAAAAAATAGGTGTTGAAGAACCTCATCTCCCACAATCCTTCACAGCAATAGTTCTAACAACAAAAAGACTGCATCATGTAGTTTATGTACTTGTCATTGTACAATTATATGTTTTCAATCCTTTATTTAATTAAAATCAGATTTTGAAAATAACTTTAAAAAAAACCATGTACATTAAAATGATTTTGTACACTGTCTTGCCCCTCTAGTTAAACTAATTTTGATTCTATAGAAACAAAAGCAATTAACCCCTTAACTACGAAATAGTGTATATCCATTTTTACTTTCATTTGCTTTTCAAATGAAACTAAACTTAATTTATACTCCATAGGTGATTACCAGTTTGTAGAGAAACTAGTTGATCTATTGTAACCTATTCCACACATTTCATATCTGCAATGGACTGAAAATGACAGCCAACCCTTTTTCCAAACAATAACATAAGCTTTGTAGCTCATACCATTCCATAATTCCCATTGTACAGCACTACGAAATTTGCTGGCGCTATATAAATAATAAAATAATAATAACAAGTCAGAAAAAGCATTACTAGCATTACAGTGAAGCATTACTAGCATTACAGTGATGGAGAGATAACTGTTACAATTTTTAACCCCTTAAGGACACATGACATGTGTGACGTCATGATTCCCTTTTATTCCAGAAGTTTGGTCCTTAAGGGGTTAAATACCTTTTTTTTTTTTTTTTAGAAACCTATGATTTAATTGTAATTACTGTATATGAACACTATGTTCAAATTCAGACATTCTTTTTATATTCTGTTGCCATTTATAGAAAGCTGTATTGCTAGTTAGTATGTGATATCATCAGGGTCCTTACACTTACCGATAAGTTTAGTATTTAACCATTTTTATTTATCTGTTTGTGTTACACCTACTATATGTGAGAAAAGTTGTATGCTTTTCTGAAATTATATTTCAGACCATATGTAAAATATTGCAAGATAAGGGATGAAATATTTCTGTAAAAGATGACTGAAAAAATAAAAATTAAAAATGGTGTACATTTACATAACACACACATTTACATGTTATGTGTTTTTTTAATCTGTACACAAAATTGCTATTTTATCACTCATTCATATGCTACTTTTTTTTTTTTTTACAAATAAAAATTGCTTGCTAGTGAATGGGTGCAGATCAGTCAAATATTTTTTGTAAATGTTTTTTGTTGTGTTTTTTTTTTTTTAGCAATTTGGTAAATCAAAATCAATAAAATCTGGTAAAAATTAAAAAGTAGCATTAACACATTGAACTGTTTATTTAATAGAAGCTGGAGGAGAAGTTGCAAAGCCAGTCGGATTATGAAGAAATTAAAACTGAACTGAGGTAGGATTTATACTTCCTTGTGTGTTGGCTGTGTCTCCTTTTGAGTTATGAGAACTGTCTGAGCTCCTGGCTTTAGAATGTAATAAATACAGTGTATCAGTTTGTTTATTTTTCTTACCGTACTGTATATAGCTATACTTCTTTCTATCCAGGTGTTCATGCATAATCCTACCGAATACAAAATTCACTACTTGAAGTGACTATTTATGGAGCAAGGACGGCTGCTATACCTTTTTTTTTTTAAGAAAAGTTTTACTTATCACATGCAATGAGTGGAACTAGTTTTTAGGGATAAACTGGACGTACTGCGGTTTATGAGATAAGATCATACCCAATAAACCTGAATGGGTCCCATACAGTGATTCAGCTGCAAACTGTTAAGGAATCTTTTTTTATTTATATTTAGCACAATTTTAAATGCATGTCTATGCAACACATTAAAACCTTAGGGTGAAGCTCCAATACACATACCGGTATGTACTAATTTATTTGAAATAGGAATATTTATTTGCCCATTACTAGTATACTAGTAGAATGCTTGGTTGTATTGGGAGAGGTATTAGCAGTAGAAAGAGGGAAGTGATCATGCCATTGTACAGAACACTGGTGAGACCTCACTTGGAGTATTGTACGCAGTACTGGAGACCGTATCTTCAGAAGGATATTGATACTTTGGAAAGAGTTCGGAGAAGGGCTACTAAACTGGTTCATGGATTGCAGGATAAAACTTACCAGGAAAGGTTAAAGGATCTTAACATGTATAGCTTGGAGGAAAGACGAGACGGGGGGATATGATAGAAACATTTAGATACATAAAGGGAATTAACACAGTAAGGGAGTAGAGTATATTTGAAAGAAGGTCAATTACCAACAGGACATAGTCTTAAATTAGAGGGGCAACAATGTAAAATAATATTTGGAAATATTGCTTTACTGAAAGAGTAGTGGATGCATGGGATAGCCCTCCAGCTGAAGTGGTAGAGATTAACACAGTGAGGGAATTTAAGCATGCGTGGGATAGGCATAAGCCTATCCTAGATATAAGAGACTAATGAACGTATTTAGAAAATTGGGCAGACTAGATGGGCTGAATGGCTCTTATCTGCCGTCACATTCTATGTTTCTTTTACGATACTGGTTACATTTTGGGATTTTTTTTTCTTGTTCTTGAGAGAGTAGTTTACAGTATAGTGATAGTAGTCCATCCTCTACATTGTACGATGAGTGCTTAAGCCATTTGTTCAAATATTATTGCAATGCTATTTTTCTGTGATGTTATTTTTCACTTAAAGGGACACTATAGTCACCAGAACAACTACAGCTTATTGAATTTGTTCTGGTGAGTAGAATCATTACCTTCAGGCTTTTTTCTGTAAACACTGTGTTTTCAGAGAAAATGCAGTGTTTACATTACAGCCTAGTGATAACTTCACTGGCCACTCCTCAAGTGGCTGTTAGAGATCCTTACTGGGTCATGGGTGCCTAAAATGTATCCAAACATTCAATATCTCCTCCCTCTGCATGTAGACACTGACTTTTCCTCATAGAGATTCATTGATTCAATTCATCTCTATGAGGAGATGCTGATTGGCCAGGGCTGTGTTTGAATCATGCTGGCTCTGCCCCTGATCTGCCTCTTTGTCAGTCTCAGCCAATCCTATGGTGAATCATTGTGATTGGATCAGGCTACCACTTCTGATGATGTCAGCAGACTGCTTGTTTTTTTTTGAGGGAAACAGCATGCAGAGTTACAGCTTCAGGCTTGAATCCAGTAAGATTTTGCTATATTTATGAAGGCATGAGGGGCCCAGGGGGGCTAGATGGGGGTTTTAACACTATAGGGATGCATGTTTGTGTTCCTGACCCTATAGTTATCCTTAAATGAAAATTTTGAAAATAAATAAGTACGCAAAAGAGTATCCGTTTGACTCTACAATTTCCCTTTAAGAACTGGAATTTAAAAGGTTATTATCTAACCATATGAAACTGCAAACCTTAACAGTGTTGGAAATGTATAAACGTTTTCTCAGAATTACTAATTTCCTGCCTCAGCTGCCAACTTGCAGGGTGACACGTTTCTGGTTTACCCTAGGTAACCCCCAGGCTCTCTGTGATATTGCTCTTTAAAGTGCCATTTAAATCATTCAGTGTACAGTCTGTCCTGTGTTCACCTACAGTTCACCCCCCCTACACACCTTTTTCTGTACCTTGTGTCTCACTACTCCACCTACAGCTTTAAAGTGTGAGCCTGCAGACAGCTGTCTGCTTCTGTCTTTTAAACTATGTTTTGTTAATACAACACTTCAATCTGTGTATCTATCAATGCAAAGTTTGCTGTCACTACGTAAGTAAATTATAATGTTTATGTTTGCGGTATTGATCAAATAGAACTTAGCTAGATTAGCAGACAGCTGCAGTGTAAAACTGTTTATTTTTAAATACCGTATATACTCGAGTATAAGCCGAGTTTTTCAGCCCATTTTTTGGGCTGAAAAACCCCAACTCGGCTTATACTCGAGTAACTGTCTGTATTATGGCAATTTACATTGCCATAATACAGACCGGGGGAGAGGGGGGCTGGCAGAGCTGTAACTTACCCGTCCTGCAGCTCCTGTCAGCTCTCTCCTCCTCTGCGCCGTCCGTTCAGCACCTCGGTCAGCTCCCAGTGTAAGTCTCGCGAGAGCCGCGGCTCTCGCGAGACTTACAGTGTGAGCTGATAGAAGGAGCTGCACGGACGGCGCAGAGGAGGAGAGAGCTGACAGGAGCTGCAGGACGGGTAAGTTACAGCTCTGCCAGCCCCCCTCTCCCCCCACTGAACTGCCACTGGACCACCAGGGAAGGAGCCCCCCTCCCTGCCATATATCAAGCAGGGAGGGGGGACGAAAAAAAAAATATATAAATAAAATAAAAAATAATAATAATAAAAAAAAAATTAATAACAAAAAAAAGGGGGATAAGGACCACTATGGGAGGGAGGGGGGGGGGATAAGGACCACTATTGGAGGGAGGGGGGGGCTAAGGACCACTATGGGAGGGAGGGGGGGGGATAAGGACCACTATTGGAGGGAGGGGGGTATAAGGACCACTATGGGAGGGAGGGGGGGGTATAAGGACCACTATGGGAGGGGGTGGGATAAGGACCACTATGGGAGGGAGGGGGGGGGGTATATGGACCACTATGGGAGGGATGGGGGGGGATAAGGAACACTATGGGAGGGAGAAGGGGGATAAGGACCACTATGAGAGGGAGGGGGTGGGATAAGGACCACTATGGGAGGGGAGGGGGAAGTAAGGACCACTAGGGGAGGGGAGGGTAAGGACCACTAGGGGAGGGGAGGGTAAGGACCACTAGGGGAGGGGAGGGTAAGGACCACTAGGGGAGGGGAGGGTAAGGACCACTAGGGGAGGGGTGAGTCAGGACCATTGGGTGGGGGGGTGAAGGAAAACGGGGGTGGGGAGGTAAGGACCACTGAGGGAGGAGGAGGGGAAGTCAGGACATATGGGGGGGGGAGGGGGCGGCAAAAAATTTTTTGCCTACGGCGGCAAATATCCTTGCACCGGCCCTGCACACACTGCATTCACACACTGCATTCATACACACACTGCATTCATGCACACACACACTGCACTCATACACACACTGCACTCATACACACACTGCACTCATACACACGCTGCACTCATACACACACGCTGCACTCATACACACACGCTGCACTCATACACACACGCTGCACTCATACACACACGCTGCACTCATACACACACACATACGCACACACTGCATTCATTATACACACACTGTAAATAAATATTCAATTAATATATTTTTTTTAGGATCTAATTTTATTTAGAAATTTACCAGTAGCTGCTGCATTTCCCACCCTAGTCTTATACTCGAGTCAATAAGTTTTCCCAGTTTTTTTGGATAAAATTAGGGGCCTCGGCTTATATTCGGGTCGGCTTATACTCGAGTATATACGGTAATATTTATAATATTTTTTCTCAAAAATGCTGTAAAAATTAGGGATTTAAAAATAAAAAAATAATAAATTCATGTTGATCTGCACTTTAGATTCCTCCTAAATACACTAAGTTGAATATTTGAAAGCACATTACCATCACAAAACATGTGCAGTACATTTGATTAGTTTTTGAACCATATTGATTACTGGGTTATTTTAATTTTAAAATAATTCTTATAATTTTCAGCAAATTTTTACCTTAAAAAAAATACAAACTTCTGTCCAAAGGTAGCAGTGTCCTCGTCTGAAGTGAAAGATCTCATCACAAGGGTGCTGGAGTGACCAATCACATTGGACCTGGGACATTTATGCTGTCAAAGCCAATAGAGGGAGTCACGGCACCCGACCAAAGACTGCTCAATAAGATCGCTTTGGCAGCACCTAGAGCTTTGAGTCAGGCTTGGTTACAGGCTGATGTCCTTACTATGGATGCAGTAGTACTTAAAATTAAGGATAATTGCCTAATGGATAAATTGCTCAGGCCTGCAACTCCACAGCCTCATTTCAGAAAACATGGCAGAAGTGTGAGTCTTATTGTAGTACATGGGGAAATGACACACCCAACCATTCACGGCAGCCCCATCTACCTCTATATTCTATCTTCTCTTCTCCTTCCTATTTAAACTTCTTCTTATACTTCTGTTTCATATATTCTTTATTGAATCAGTGCTTTCCTACTGGGCTTTCTTGACACCTGACCAAGTTTTTTACTCTTTTACTCGGTCAGTACAGTAAAAGAGCATCTCTCGACTCTCATACTGATAGCCACTAGTGTTGGACTTAACTATTAATGTTTTACATTGCGGGGTTAAGAGGACAGGGACACTGCTACAGACCACTTCATTAAGATGAAATAGCCTTGGTGACAATAGTGTTCCTTTAACCCCTTAAAGGACCACTCTAGTGCCAGGAAAACATACTCGTTTTCCTGGCACTAGAGTGCCCTGAGGGTGCCCCCACCCTCAGGGACCCACTCCCGCCGGGCTCTGGGGGGAGGAAGGGGTTAAACTTACCTCGTTCTCCAGCGCCGGGCGGGGAGCTTTCCTCCTCCTCCTCTTCTTCCTCGCGACGTCATCGGCTGAATGCGCATGCGCGGCAGGAGCCGCGCTCGCATTCAGCCAGTCGCATAGGAAAGCATTCATAATGCTTTCCTATGGACGCTTGCGTGCTCTCACTGTGATTTTCACAGTGAGAAGCACGCAAGCGCCTCTAGCGGCTGTCAATGAGACAGCCACTAGAGGCTCTGGAGGCTGGTTTAACCCTCAGTATAAACATAGCAGTTTCTCTGAAACTGCTATGTTTATAAAAAAAAGGGTAAAAGCTAGCTGGACCTGGCACCCAGACCACTTCATTAAGCTGAAGCGGTCTGGGTGCCTAGAGTGGTCCTTTAAGGACACATGACACGTGTGACATGTCATGATTCCCTTTTATTCCAGAAGTTTGGTCCTTAAGGGGTTAAAGGACTTGAAACTAAGGGAAACTCTTTTGGCATGGGGTAAGGAATTCCACAGGAATGGGGCCACTCTTGAAAAACCCTGCAGATGAGAGTTAGCAGTGTGAGAACGAGCAGATGACTGTAGCTTGCTTAATGTACGGAGAGTAAATGTTTGTAAGTTAGACTTTAATGTAACTTATTTGTATGTGTTATAGTAATCAGGGTCAGACCAAATAAGAATTTCAAGTGGTCATTTAAAATCCTGGCTAATCATGGATTCAGCTGGATTATATAGCTTTTTTCATGGTTGCATAAGTATAATTTCTTGGCACATGTGTTTTTGAATTGACCTTGGCTTTGTTCCTGATCCTAAGAGTCTCTGTAACACTTTTCTAACTTACTTATTTACCTGTTCTATTGATATATTGTTTACCTGACTCCACCTAGTCCTTTTTTTTTTTTTTTTTTGCTGTCTCTCTGTTAGCCTGACCTAGGCTTGCATTTGACTAAGTTTCCTCTGTATTGTACTTTAAAACTTGACACTCTAAGGACTGGCGATACGTCTATTTCAGTCCAGACTGTTATTGTTATCCTAGACTCCGCGTATTGGGGATTTTCTTCTTGACAGTCCCCATGTGATACATATTTAGGTATATTGTAAAGTCTTTCTACATAATAACACTATAATTATAATAATTAAGAATTCTGTTTCATGTATGTCACAAATGCCACTATCGTTCTGCTAACTGGGTGACATCTAGACGTGCCTAATCTTTCCTGTGGCTTCCATTCTGTTTATCCGAGATATTTACTGGATTCCTGGTTTATTTGTCCCTGCTTGTCTCAACCATTCTGATTTCTGTATCCCTGACCATTGGCTTGTTTTTGTTTGATTCTCAGTACCTCTATAACGCCTTGATATTTGGCTTGTACCTTGACATTGCCTTTTCTCTGTACTTTGTATGTTAAGTCGGGCCATTCTAAGGTCTATACCCCAGTCTAGAGCTCAAAGAGTCAATGTCTAACGCAATTAAAAATACAGCTCCCAAGGCAGTATCAATCACTGATAGTTTGTTTAATTTACTTTTTCTTTTATCTGCTTTATGTCAATGTCCAGTTCTGGTTAACCATTTTTTTAAATTCTATATTCATGCTGATTACTTATTTGGAGCAGTTAGTAAACAACACTCCTATATTCCATTGGGATACTCGTATCTGATATGGGAAAAGGCCATATTGTGCGTTTGTCAGCATGATTTCTGCTTTTATCTGGGGACCTTTGGATCAATACTGGTTTATCATAAAGAATCCCACAAACCTCTTCAATTTCATCAAGAATCACTTTTGAGGGTAAATATGTGAGGACTGTATTTAAAAATATCCTAGTTGGACATCAAGGTTTTCCCCAAAAAGTAAATTGCTCTCTGTATTCTTCACAATCTACACAATCTTCATAACATCGATATCAATAATGTACGGTTCAATAGTATGTTTACAATTGCTTTTCCTTGCTGCCCTTGAGGATGTATGTACATAGACTTTCTGAATAACCCAAAAGCTAGAAAAACTATTGAACGTGTACATGTCTCTTGGGTTCTTCAGCTATAAATTTCGATGTAATAATGTAAGTGCAAAGTTGTATTAAGAGAATGTATACAAATTTCAGATACTTCATTGTCATACAGGGATCTTGAATATGATAAACAAAAATATATTTTATTGTTATTTAAAGTTTTGGACATTTTCCAGGAAGCAATTATCTTCCTGATCTAGAGACAACCTAAAAGTAACAGAATGCTAGTCACTATTCTAGAGTGTGCTATTTATACAGCAACTAGCACTGGTTTATCTTCTGAGTCAGTGTCAATGAAATAGTATATAAGATAGTTAATGTATTTGGGCGCACACCATTCTCTGTCAAGCAATACAATGCGTATACAATACAAGGTTGTAAATCGTACCCACTTTTGTCATGCTTGAGAAAACAAGACTCACATATAATCCTCATTCTCCACCATGATGTTATGGGAAACAGTCAGATCAAACAAGAAATTTCATCTTCAGCATCGTGTTTATCTCAGGTTGCCCTTTACAGTCATTGGTCACAAAGGAAACCTTCTATTCATCTCAGAACTATCTGTTAGAAAACCAGAATATCTTACCCAGAGGATATGGTAGTACAGTTAACAATGGGTTACATGGCGACAGGTAGAGGCTAAGTGTAAATACCCCCCCAGGTGACTAGGGGTCCCCAAGCCCCTAGTAACCCCCCCACACTCAAACATTTTTAGTAAAGACCTACCCCCTCACCCTAAAAATAGTGAGGGGGACAATAAAACTAAACCCCTGTAAGTAAAAAATAACTTACAATTTGATGTCTTCTTTTTGTCCAAAGAATTCCAAAGAACTTTCCCACGCAGTGTAAAATTACACAGTGCACTCTGATTGGTTGGATTTCAAACCAACCAAACAGAGTGCTGTGACAAGTAAATGTAGAGGCTTACCTGTCAGTCTCTTCATTTACCTGTCAGAGAGCTCTGATTGGTTGGCTTAAACCAACCAATCAGAGTGCTCTGAACCTAATTGCAGGGCGTGGGAAGGCTTTCCCCGACCTGCGAAGCTCAGTCTGCGCAGTGCACTCGCTTGGAAAGACCAATCTTTCAGCCTTTTTGTAGATTGCTGCCTGATACCATGGGAATTAGGGAGCTGTCTGCTAAGCGGCTGCAAGATCCAGCCGCGGCACGAATAGGATTAGAATTCATTCATTAGAATGAAATTCCGATCAGAACAAAGTCCCGAATTGCATCCTAACATGAATGAATAAACTGTTCTCATTCTGTTAGGACGAAATTCAGTGGTTTCACCAGCGTTCTGTCTAAATAACAAGACGCTCGGGAATACTGACAGGAGGCATCGCGAGATCACGGAGGAAAGGTGAGAATTGTGGGGAAATTGCTTTGACCACAGAAAACAGAGCACACTTTGTTCCTCTGCTTGTCAGATATGGTCAGGCGTAGGAAACCTCCAAAAGACAGAGTAGTCCCTACTTTGTCTTATGTTTTAAAGAAAAGCAGAGCAGACAGGAAGAAATGAAGAACAGATCCTGACAGAGGGAGAGAAGAGGAATCGATTAAAGAAAGCTAAGTTCGGCATGACAGTGCCGCTTTAACAAGCTTGTTCTTAATGTGATTTAATAGTATTGTGATTATAGCCAACTTTGAAAATGCTACCCAAAGCCAGTATTGGGGTTATACCTTTTACCAGTATTACTTCAGTACCTCTTTATAGCAACACTTTTCTTCCTTTACCTGATACTTACTCTGTTTTTCTACTGCAGAGAAAACAGATTGCAGCATTTGTTAGAATAAGAACAAATCATCCACAGTACATTAGGTTGACAACTGCCTGCATAGGGATACCGCGTTAATAGCCCTGTTAATTATTTAACTTTCTCATTTGCTATAATGCCAGTATATTAGAAAACCGTAATTTTGACACTTTGCTGTGCTGTTATCATGCTCGCACACTGATAGTTACCGAGGGAGTGTACAAGACCTCATCATATTCGAGCCTATTCTAAGTACGTTAATAGAGTGAGCACCGGAACAATGCCAATCACATGTTTATATACCATTATTTACATAACCTCTGCATGATCTACTTCAGCTCACCCTTATATTTTTGTTTCATTTACAGCATCTTGAAAGCTATGAAGTCTGTGTCCGCAAACTGCGAGCTTGCCCAGGTTGGTAACAACAGTGAACGTGTATGTGTTTATATATATATATATATATATATATATAATATATATAGAGCGAGAGATGGATGGATGGTTGGACAGATGAACTCACGGACGAGAGAGAAAGGGAGGGAAGCAGTATTTTGTTTTCACTTTACCTGGTTAATATATTCATCCACTTAAAATTTACAGGAAACTTCCAAAACAGAAGATAAATCATTGATCACAAAAGAAGCCTTCTATTCGTCTCAGAACTATCTGTTAGAAAAACAAAGCATCTTACCCAGCAGTGGTATGTACATATAGTATGATTTGTAGAAAGTATATATGATATATAAAAACAAATACACTGTTTCTTATAAAACCGAATCAGTGACGCATTCTAATATTTTTTTGCATATGGCAGTAATTTCTCAATGAATAAAGTGTTCATTAGAATTAACAAAATATAAAATTTGACATTATTAAGAAAAAAACAATAATCAGTTACCAATGATATACAAATGTGAATTTGCTGACGCTATATAAATAATAAAATAATATGTAACAAAGTAAAATATGGAAATATGAGAAAGAAGAGAAAACAAAAACACAAACATGATTGACCCTACGGCATCTTTAGAAGTTTAGCATATCCCCCCGGACCTCCCCAATACAGTAAAACTGCACATCTTAGAGTGGCCTTTTATTGTGGCCAGCCTAAGGCACCCCTGTGCATAATCATGCTGTCTAATCAGCATCTTGATATGCCCCACCTGTGAGGTGGATGGATTATCTCGGCAAAGGAGAAGTGCTCACTAACACAGATTTAGACAGATTTGTGAACAATATTTGAGAGAAGTAGGCCCTTTGTGTACATAGAAAAAGTCCTAGATTTTTGAGTTCAGCTCATGAAAAATGGGGGCAAAAACAAAAGTATTGCGTTTATAATTGTGTAGTTAGATGACAACCAATGCATATTCAATTTTATAAAGAGATCGTCAGGAGTGTGTCGTGTGTACATTTTTACACCTAAGTGCCACTTTATCTTATGGTCACTACTGCTGTAGGTAGCGTAGTATCACACTTGGCCTTGACTCTGTCATTAACTCAATAGCACTGTAGGGACTCCATTTGTATAAGTAGACTGAAGCTTTCATAACAGGCCCATGACTGTATTTGGTCCCTATAGTTAAACTGCTAATTGTTCCCAGAGGAAGAATCCTTTTGTACAAATATTTTGTTAGCTTGTATTTGGTATATGTTTTTTTTTGGGGGGTGGAGGGGGTTTATAATAACATTATAGTTTGTACACACTTCACTTCAACTGTTCTGAATAACTCATTCAGGTGTATTGTTAAATAACACGTTTATTAACCCTTTAAGACCGGAGGGCGCCCTATTTTAAGCGGCTCTAAACGCCGCCGGGCATAATTATACGCCCTCCGGTCTTTTCTTACTTACCCGGTCGCCGGCGATCGCGGTTGGGGGGACTCCCAGGGAATTTGTTAACCGCGGCAGATCCTCCCTCCTGGGAGCCCCCTGGCCATGTGAGAGTGAGGTCCTTGCGAGGACCTCACAATCACATGGCCGGGATAGCTGGCTGAGGCATTGCCAGCAGGGGGACTAACTGTAATGACAGTTAGTCCCCCTGCAGGCTGGAAATTAAATTAAATTAAATAAAAATAAGTGTAAAAAAAATATATATACTTAGATCATATATATATATATATATATATATATATTGTATATGATCCAAGTATATATATATATATACACATATACATACACACACATACACTGTCTAGGTGTATTTTACTATTAATATATATATAAAATTATATATATATATTAATATCAAATTACACGTAGACTGATACTGATTAAATATATATATATATATATATATAATTATTGTTATATATATATTTATATATAATATAAAAAATATGTAAATACGTAAAAAATTAAAATGAAAAAAAATAATTAAAAATAAATTATTAAAAAATATATAGATGTGTGTTATTTCGTTCTAACTGTATTTTGATATTAATATATATATATTTATATCAAAATACACGTAGAACGAAATAATATATATATCTATATACATAAATATATACGTGTATATCCCATACTGTAGCGCTGTTCCTCTCCTATTTTTTTTTTCTGTTACGATACCTATATAAAAATAAAAATATAAAAAAAAAAATTATATATATACATATATTAATTCTACACATATATTTATGTAATATTTTTACATAATTATGTATCTTAATTACAATTAGCGGGACCTGCCTGACAACCCATGCCGAAAGTATAGGGAATTTAATTTGCTAGCACTATATTTAACCCTAGAACTTTCCAAGACACCATAAAACCTGTACATAGGGGGTACTGTTTTACTCGGGAGACTTCGCTGAACACAAATATTAGTGTTTCAAAACAGTAAAATGTTTTTGAAACAAATATTTGTGTTCAGCGAAGTCTCCCGAGTACAACAGTACCCCTCATGTACAGGTTTTATGGTGTTTTCAAAAGTTACAGCGTCAAATATAAGGCTTGAGTTTCATTTTTTTCACATTAAAATTCGCCAGATTGCTTACGTTGCCTTTGTGACCCTATGGTAGCCCAAGAATGAAAATTACCCCTATGATGGCATACCATTTGCAATAGTAGACAACGCAAGGTATTGCAAATGGGGTATGTCCAGTCTTTTTTAGTAGCCACTTAGTCACAAACACTGGCCAAAATTGGCGTTTTTTGCATTTTTCACACACAAACAAATACTAACGCTAACTTTGGCCAGTGTTTGTGACCAAATGGCTACTAAAAAATACTGGACATACCCCATTTGCAATACCTTGGGTTGTCTACTATTGCAAATGGTATGCCATTATGGGTGTAAATTTATTTCCTGGGCTACTATACAGTCTCAAAGGCAACGTAACCAATCTGGCAAATTTCAATTTCAAATGTAACACGCTATATTTGACCCTGTAACTTCCCAAAACACCATAAAACCTGTACATAGGGGTACTGTTTTACACGTGAGACTTTGCTGAATACAAATATGTGTATTTTATTGCAGTAAAAGCAAACAGTATTATGACATTGACAGTTAAAATGTCATGTAGAACTAAAAAAATAACAAAATGTCTTATTTTCTCCCATTTTTTTCATATTAAATTATGTTTCATAGCTAAATATTTGATATTAAATGAAAGCCTTGTTTCCCCTGAATAAAATGATATATAATAAGGGAGGGGGGGATTTAATATGAAAGAGGTGAATTACGGTTGGACAGACATATAGCGCAAATGCCAGGTTTTGTTTACGTTTTGTTCTGTTCACAGCGTGTACATTTGGCTCAGTCCTTAAGGGGTTAAAAATATGTTTTCACCTATATTTTGGATAGGTTGGTCTGTTTGATTGCTACGCAGTAGATTGTACGTCTGTAGGTTTGTTAACAGGTTAATCTCCTTCTGATATTGCTATTGTTTCCTTGTTTTTGTAAGTCACTAAATGATTACACAATGCACTATTTTTTTATTTCCGCATGGTCAAAAACATGCTTGGTCTTTCTTTGGATGGAATAAAATATTCTCCTTAATAGATTAATGATGCAGAGTATCTATGGAACCAGCACTCTGCACGCCACAGAGGTATCTAAGAAATACCTTTTTGAATGTCACAAAGATAGCTCCATATAGGAAATAATTAGCCTCCTTTACTTATAATTTGATGAATTCTTGACTAGTGTTCTTGAGTGAATTTTTGGCCAGTGTATGTTATCATATTATTGTTCTTTGGGAGTCCAAACAAGCTAATTGAAGAAACTCCTGGCATGGTTGATGTATACAAAATTAATGTTAAATGTATATATTTAGAATCCCTGTATGTAACAAATGAATTCTTGTCTGCCCCACTGTTACTTAGTATAAAAACATAATATTATTGTGCAATATCTAAATTATTGGCTATAGCCATATTCTTCTTCTCTTTGCACTATCCCGTTAATTTTATTTCTAGAGGAGGATCATTCCGAGGATGACACCATGAAAGAACCTTTCGGAGAGGACAGGCCATATTCAGCGTCTCCTCAGACATCTGTCCATGCTGTAGAGAAAGCTTCCACACCAGGTTCTGTTCAAGCTCTTTTAGCAGCATCTCCTAGACAGGGAGCACAAAAGCCTTTACAGATCTTGAACTGCCCCACCACAAGTGACCATGCAGCAGGAGAAACACTGAACAAGAAACATATGGTTCCACTTGTGCCCAAGACTGAATCAAAAACATCCCTCTCATTTCCGTCTTCATTTTATACGGTCAAGACCAACTCTCTGCTCAACAACCACCATCAAAGCATTGGTGTACATGATTCCAGTCCACTCAGTGATCAGTCAGAAGGGAGCAATTCTAGCTCACTGGATGAAGAACATCTAGACACATCTGAAATTGCTTTCCAAGTTAAGGAGCAGCTGCTGAAACACAACATTGGACAGCGTGTGTTTGGACATTATGTCCTGGGTCTTTCTCAGGGTTCAGTGAGTGAAATCTTGGCCCGACCCAAACCTTGGAGAAAACTGACAGTAAAAGGAAAAGAGCCCTTTGTGAAGATGAAACAGTTTATTTCTGATGAGCAGAATGTCCTTGCTTTGAGAACGATTCAGGTGCGACAAAGAGGTAAGTTGGGACTTTACTTTTATAGGATAAAATATTAGTTTGCTCAGGTTGATTAAAAACTGAAGTAGTGATTTTGTGTTGGATACAAAACAAGTTGCACAACTAGTCTGCACAAAACAAAATTCTGAATATCAAATTCATAGGTGCTGTCTCACTCCTGTCTGCATTCTACAGTAGTCTGCCTACAATGGATCTGCTGTCGTTGCATTCTCTAGACAAACCTTGTAGTATAAGGAAGGCACAAGCTAGTATCTGTTCATATACACTCCCCATTGCGTGTCTGTCTTGTCCCCTTGTATCTACATGTGCTCCATATCTCCATTATCCCACATAGTTTTCCTTCCAACAGAATGGGAATTAGATTTATGACTGGGCATGAGAGGGGCTGCAGGATATGTAATAGGAAATCGGGGCATGTCATTCATCCGTGGCAAAGGCCATGATGTGAGTGGCAGGAAGTATGAATGGGAAGGAAGGTCACATGTGGAAAGTGACAGGGAACATAAGATGTATTTTTGGTATAAACTTGTCCAGTGTATTGGTTATGGTACAAAGAACAAGTCTCCTTTTTTTTTTTTAGTAATCCATTTTAAGGCAGTTTGACAATAACTGGGGCTCTCCCCATATTTATAGTGTGACCCTTCTCCATTTGCATAACTAATACCAATTCCATTCGACATGGGCAATAATGATTGTTTGAGAATGCCATTGTCTTTCTGTTTTACTCACTTGTTTTGTTACCATTACATTTGTGTATTAGGCACCTATTGTAAAGTAGTGCAGAACACTATATAAATCCCTTTAAAAAATTTCCATACTCTTTTTTTTTTTTTCTCAGGAAGCATTACACCACGAATTAGAACCCCAGAAACAGGTTCTGATGATGCCATCAAAAGTATCCTGGAACAAGCGAAAAAAGAGATACAGTCTCAGAAAGGGGGTGAGTCTTTATTCCAATATATTCACACTCACGCTTGTGCCTTGATACACATTCCATGTGGGTTTGTTGTACGTTATTGTCATTTTATTCTAGGAATATACAGTATTGCAACATAAAATGGAAAAAAACTGAACCTTGGGTATCTAACAGGGCCGGACTGGGAAAAAAATTAGGCCCGGGCATTTTTCAATCAGAGCGGCCCCCTAAGAAGGGAGCGGGGCCAGAGAGGGTGTGTTTTGTCATCACTAATTACAAGCATGCCCCCTCTCAAAGTGAGCATGTTGGTTCAATGTGCAGAGCCGCGCTGAAGAGCTCTGGCATTAGAAAAAGGCCCTGAATTTGTTCTGCGCAGCGCAAGCAAATTTAATAACATGCTTGCGCTGTGTTTGCTTTTTAAATTGTCTCTGGTGTCTCCACAAGTGGGATACCAGAGGACCAAAGGGCCAGGAAAGTGTATGGTGCATGTGTTTGGAGCCTGCTTGTGGGATTGCGTGTGTGTAGTGTGTGGTGTGGTATTGTGTAAATAGGTCACTTTCATTTGTGTTTGTAGTGTAATATGTGTGGTTAGGGGCTGTAGAGAGTGTGTGTATAGGGGGCATAGTGTTATAGTGGATGTAGCGAGTTTGTGTATACGGGCTGTAGCGTGTGTGTATAGGTGATGTAGTTACATAGTTACATAGTTACATAGCTGAAAAGAGACTTGCGTCCATCAAGTTCAGCCTTCCTCACATATGTTTTTTGCTGTTGATCCAAAAGAAGGCAAAAAAGCCCAGTTTGAAGCACTTCCAATTTTGCAACAAGCTAGGAAAAAAAATCCTTCTTGACCCCAGAATGGCAGTCAGATTTATCCTTGGATCAAGCAGTTATTACCCTACATTGAAAGATTATATCCTTGAATATTCTGTTTTTGCAAGTATGCATCTAGTAGCTGTTTGAACATCTGTATGGACTCTGATAAAACCACCATGTGGGAGGGTGCTGTGTGTCTGAGGGTGCTCTGTGTGTGTCTGAGGGTGCGCTGTGTGTGTCTGAGGGTGCGCTGTGTGTGTCTGAGGGTGCTGTGTGTGTCTGAGAGTGCTGTGTGTGTCTGGGGTGCTGTGTGTGTCTGAGAGTGCTGTATGTGTCTGAGGGTGCTGTGTGTGTCTGATGGTGCTGTGTGTGTCTGAGGGTATGCTGTGTGTGTATGGGGGCGCTGTGTGTGTATGGGGGTGCTGTGTGTGTCTGGGTGTGCTGTGTGTGTCTGGGTGCTGTGTGTGTCTGGGGGTGCTGTGTGTGTCTGGGTGCTCTGTGTGTGTCTGGGGGTTGTGTGTGTGTGAGTGTTAATGTATTTTTTATTTAAATTAAAATATATATTTTTTTATTAATAATAATTAAAAAAAATAAGTTATATCCCCCCCGATGGCCAGTCCAGGCCTGGTATCTAAACAGGCTTTTTGCAATGGTCCCTAGTTTCAAAACTGTTTTACTCTGTCAGTGAAGCAGAACCCCCTGTGGCTGTCATACTGGTGTCACTAGAGGTGGACTGACCAGATGGCCTGGGTGACTTTAGAGGTTCTTAATTCTTCCACTTACAGATCGTAAGTGGGACAAAATAGGTTAAAAAAAAAAAAAGGAGTTAATCAGTTTTGTTTCTATGTATGCAGCCTTAGCTACACCTTCCCTGGCTGTAACTACTCACACAGCCTACATGAAAAAATGGTTTCATTTTCAATCAGTGTTAACTTGCTAATGAAGTTTTTATCTCCTGCTCTGAACTTGAACTTTGAAATCAAATTGTATTCCTTAAAAAGAGGATCCTGCAGGGTCTAGGAGGACATTGACAGAACAGAGGATAAGAAATTCTAAATTAAACAGATTGTGCAATAAAGGAAGTTTAAACATTAAATGTCTATTTATAGGAAGGGTTTTTTAAGGCTGTGTGAGTCACATACAGTAAGGTGTGACTAGTGTATAAATCACCAAAACTGTTTCATTAAGCTAAAGTTGTTTTGGTGCCTATAGTGTAAAGTGTATAGTGTTAGAGAAAAAACAGGTATTCCAAACGTTATATATTTTCCTCTCTGTTTAGTTCAAGGTGTCCCCCTACCCCCAAATCTTAGTAAAAATTGGGAAAAATGGGTTTTAGTCACCATTTTTTCCAGCACAGAGAACAAGTTGCTCCATCTACCTCCCACAGCGTGACGTCAACCCTTCTCTTTCGTTTAATCTAAAGATCCTCATAGAGGAGCATTGGGGACGAAAAGCACATTTGTGGTCAGAGCTGTGCTCTTCCAATCAAATGGAGATTAGCTGTAAGATGGAACTTTGACTCGGTTATCACTGTGGAAGCGCCTCTATTGGCTGTCAATAATAAGCAATGTTTTACACTGCAGACTTAAAACTGAAGGACCACTGCACCAAGACCACTTCATTTCAACGTGGAACAATGCTCTTCATGTAAGGTGAAGCTCAAGAAAGAACTCATGCTCTTTAAATGCAACATAACCCCTCAGTGAGCAGTAACCCACAATGCTGCCACATGTAAAATCTCATAAATGTAACATATTACCAAAAAAAAAAAATGGACTAGGGAAATTACACTGAAACCTTAACTGGGTTTCTTAAAGAGGCAAACTGTTATTAAGGTATAGTGACCAGTTCAGGTCAGGTGTCTTTTAATTAAATTAGATTGAAGGCCACACCGCTATTACAACACTATATGGATTCTCAAAATCAACTTTATAAATTGTGTGTAAATAAATCAATACCTACCTTTTACCTGAAAGATATTTCAACATACATGCAGGTTTCTTTATAGCTTTCCAGTCTTTAGCAGCCCCATAGCCAGTTATCTGCTCTTCTGATAAGTAGTTTATAGATAAGTACCACTGCTCAAAAAAATAAAGGGAACACTTAAACAACACAATGTAACTCCAAGACAATCACACTTCTGTGAAATCAAACCACTTAGATCCACTTAGGAAGCAACACTGAATGACAATCAATTTCACATGCTGTTGTGCAAATGGGATAGATAACAGGTGTAAATTATAGGCAATTAGCAAGACACCCCCAATAAAGGAGTGGTTCTGCAAGTGGTGACCACAGACCACTTCTCAGTTCCTATGCTTCCTGGCTGATGTTTTGGTCACTTTTGAATGCTGGCGGTGCTTTCACTCTAATGGTAGCATGAGACGGAGTCTACAACCCACACAAGTGGCTCAGGTAGTGCAGCTCATCCAGGATGGCACATCAATGCGAGCTGTGGCAAGAAGGTTTGCTGTGTCTGTCAGCGTAGTGTCCAGAGCATGGAGGCGCTACCAGGAGACAGGCCAGTACATCAGGAGACGTGGAGGAGGGCAACAACCCAGCAGCAGGACGGCTACCTCCGCCTTTGTGCAAGGAGGAACAGGAGGAGCACTGCAAAATGACCTCCAGCAAGCCACAAATGTGCATGTGTCTGCTCAAACGGTCAGAAACAGACTCCATGAGGGTGGTATGAGGGCTATGAGGTGGGGGTTGTGCTTACAACCCAACAGCGTGCAGGACGTTTGGCATTTGCCAGAGAACACCAAGAGTGGCAAATTCGCCACTGGCGCCCTGTGCTCTTCACAGATGAAAGCAGGTTCACACTGAGCACATGTGACAGACGTGACAGTCTGGCGACGCCGTGGAGAACGTTTTGCTGCCTGCAACATCCTCCAGCATGACCGGTTTGGCAGTGGGTCAGTAATGGTGTGGGGTGGCATTTCTTTGGGGGGCCGCACAGCCCTCCATGTGCTCGCCAGAGGTAGCCTGACTGCCATTAGGTACCGAGATGAGATCCTCAGAGCCCTTGTGAGACCATATTCTGGTGTGGTTGGCCCTGGGTTCCTCCTAATGCAAGACACTGCTAGACCTCATGTGGCTGGAGTGTGTCAGCAGTTCCTGCAAAATTAAGGCATTGATGCTATGGACTGGCCCGCCCGTTCCCCAGACCTGAATCCAATTGAGCACATCTGGGACATCATGTCTCGCTCCATTCACCAATGTCACGTTGCACCACAGACTGTCCAGGAGTTGGCAGATGCTTTAGTCCAGGCCTGGGAGGAGATCCCTCAGGAGACCATCCGCCACCTCATCAGGAGCATGCACAGGCGTTGTAGGGAGGTCATACAGGCACGTGGAGGCCACACACTCTACTGAGCCTTATTTTGACTTGTTTTAAGGACATTACATCAAAGTTGGATCAGCCTGTAGTGTGTTTTTCCACTTTAATTTTGAGTGTGACTCCAAATCCAGACCTCCATGGGTTGAAAAATTTGATTTCCATTTTTTTATTTTTGTGTGATTTTGTTCTCAGCACATTCAACTATGTAAAGAACAAAGTATTTCAGAAGAATATTTAATTCATTCAGATCGAGTATGTGTTACTTTTGTGTTCCCTTTATTTTTTTGAGCAGTGTATAAATAGCCTATTTAAATTTCTTAGTGTCCGAAAATACTCATCTGTAGTTTAGAAAAAACAAAACAAGCAGCTATACTGTACTGCCCTCTGCTGTGTGTTTCTTGTATTACATATCTTTATAATAGAATATGTTTTAAATAAATAAGACATAATGTGAAGATTGTGTACATAAGTATAAGTGTATGAATTATTAAGTATAAGAGTACCAAAATAAAAATATAACACACACATAATAGTTACACACACAGAAGACATTGTTATACACAGAAAACACTGACACACATATTTACACACAGAGGACACTGACAAACACCCACATTTATACACAGGGGTCACTGACACACACACATTTACACACAAAGGACACTGACACACAGAGGACACTGACAAACACACACATTTACACACAGAGGACACTGAAACACACAGGACACTGACAAACACACACATTTACACACAAAGGACACTGACACACACACACACACACATTTATACACAGAGGACACTGATACACACTTATTTACACTTAGGACACCGACACATACTCATATTTACACACAGAGAAAACCGACACACATTCACTGGCCGACACATACACATTCTTTTACAAACACTCACAAATTTGTTTTTTTATTATTTTTATTTAAGTTCACCCAGCCTCCATACTCTGGGACAGCTGGATGTATCATTTCCCTAGGGACTTGTGTAATCTTTGTGCTCTGCTGTTTAGTGATACCGGGGCCAGAGTGACGCCATAACTTGGCGGGCGGCAGCAGTGCTGGAAGAGAACAGAGATTACAGCTCCCTCACTGCTTCCTCCTCCGTTCTCCCCCAGCCAGCCGTCTGCTGGTGGATACTAAAGAGGCCAGCCAGCTCTTGGCATAACCCCTCCCTGTGGTGTGCATACCATGTATTGAAAAAATAGGAATTGGATGACAAATTGTATACTTGGATAGAACATTGGCTCAAAGATAGAGTGCATTGAGTTGTAAATGGAACATTTTCCATTTGGACAAAAGCGGTAAGTAGAGTGCCTCAGGGTTCTGTTCTGGATTTACTTCTCTATAATAATGTTTTTTTTATTGTATTTATTATTATTATATATATTTTATTTAGAATGCCTTATTATACATTAATAATTACCCCCTTAGAAAACCTGTAAAATAAGCTTGAAACTTATCTGGAATGTGCTGGGTAAAGCTCCCCTTGCTAGTTTCCACACATGAGGTATTATAGGAAAGGCAGGGGTTCAAATAAGAGGAGGAGGGATGGAAGATATACGCTTCCTCTTTCAGTCACCCAGCAAGGGTAGAAACACATTAAGTCTGCCACCACCGTGCTGTATGCACTGACAACGAACATCATTCCAGTCTGCCTAAATCACATGTGCCTGCCACAAAAGTATCTCTACTCAAATATCTCTTTTGAAAGCAGATGTGGCCATGGAGGTTGGAGTAACCCTTTCATTTGTTCATAAATTATATTGAAGTCAGCATTGAAAGTCATGTGTTGGTGTTTGCAGATGACACAAAACTAAGTAAGATATATAAACATGACATAACTACTCTACTTAGGGATTTGGATACATTGGGGGACAGGGCAGGCAATTGGTAGATTGGATTCAATCAAGAGAAATGCAAAGTCACGCATTTTGGAATAAGAAACTCACAAGCAACTTATACATTAAATAGGGCTTAGTTAGGAATAACATTAAATTAAACTGACTTTTAAAACAATTATAAATAACAGACTGGGCATTAGTGTACAATGCTGGTTTGCCATTGTAAAGGCTAGTAAGGTGCTGTCATATATAAAAGGGGTATTGATTAATGTGATCAAAATATAATTTTGCCACTTTAGAAGTCAGTGGTAAAACCCCACTTTAAATATATGATACAATTTTGGGTACCAGCTTTAAAAAAATAAATTGCAGAACCAGAAAAAGTGCAGAGGCAAGCTACAAAATTAATAAAGAGGATGGAAGCAATTAGTTATCTAGAAAAGCTAGAAAAACTGCATTTGTTTTAGAAAAAAGGTTCGATGGAATATCATTCTGCTTTTTGTGCCATAATTGACCACTCCTTCAAATGTTTTTTTTCCTGCCTTGTTTTGGATAAATGGCAAAAAAGATGTGTTTTAAAGGTTGAACTTAATAAACTCAAGTCCCTTTTCAATCTAGGCCACTCTGTCACTATGTAAGCTGATGTTTACCTTTCTTTATTGCATGGATTGTGTATCTGTATACTAGTACTCTCTCCTGAAGAAATGTATCTTCAATTTAGTTGAGCGATTTCTATGCATTTAATTATTTAATTTTTATTGGTAGCTATACTGTCACTTTCCCATTGTGCTGCATTTTTAGTATTAACTAATTAGTCCAAGAATAATTTATAAAGCCTTTTGCACTTTATGGATTGTATAGTTGAAGTGGAATTGTACAATGAGATAGATGTCTCAAAGTGATGCATGTCCCTTTAAATGGACACTATAATCACCTGAACAACTTTAGCTTAATGAAGCAGTTTTGGTGTATAGAACATGCCCCTGCAGCCTCACTGCTCAATCCTCTGCCATTTAGGAGTTAAATCCCTTTGTTTATGAACCCTAGTCACACCTCCCTGCATGTGACTTGCACAGCCTTCCATAAACACTTCCTGTAAAGAGAGCCCTATTTAGGCTTTCCCTATTTAGGCATCTGTTTGAAAGTGAAACCAGTTTTTTTTTTTTCATGCAGGCTCTGTCAATCATAGCCAGGGGAGGTGTGGCAAGGGCTGCATAAACAGAAACAAAGTGATTTAACTCCTAAATGACAGTGAATTGAGCAGTGAAATTGCAGGGGAATGATCTATACACTAAAACTGCTTTATTTAGCTAAAGTAATTTAGGTGACTATAGTGTTCCTTTAATATTGTATACATTTTAAGATGTTCATATTTACCAAATTTATAATTACCAAAATAATTGTGACTGTTAGTGTGGTCTGAAATGAAACCTGTTAAATGGAGTCATGTTTGAAAACCTGTTTGTATTTCTAAATTGTGCTAATGATATTAACTGCTTAGTGACCAGACCGCTTTTCAATTTTCTTACCGTTTGGGATCAGGGCTATTTTTACATTTCTGTGTTTGTGTTTAGCTGTAATTTTCCTCTTACTCATTTACTGTACACACACATATTATATACCGTTTTTCTCGCCATTAAATGGTCTATCTAAAGATAACATTATTTTCATCATATCATATAATTTACTATAAAAAATGTAAAGTATGATGAAAAAATTAAAAAAACAAACCACACCTTTCTAACTTTGACCAAAATCTGTTATGCATCTACAACCACCAAAAAACACCCATGATAAATAGTTTCACAATTTTGTGCTGAGTTTAGAAATACCCAACGTTAACATGTGCTTAGCTTTTTTGTTTTTGCAAGTTGTAGGGCAATAAGTACAAGTAGCACTTTGCTATTTCCATACCATTTTTTTTTTCAAAATGAACACAAGTTACATTGTAACATTGATATCTGTCAGGAATTCCTGAATAACCCTTCAGATGTATATATTTTTTAAAAGAAGACACTTTTCATGCTCTTTTCATGCAACTATTTTACCACCAATTTATGCCAAATAAAAAATAAAAAAAATAATAATTGGTGATTTTTTTGACACACATAGCAATTTAAGAATACATGGTAACCCGTGGCAACGCTCTGCGGCCACGGGACTCACAAGATTTAGATAGGGCAGCTGCTGGGAGGTAAGTAACAGCTTTCTGCGGGCCCCCCCCACTGCTCAGTACATGCCACTGGACCACCAAGAAATGCCATAGCCCCCCTCCCTGACCAGGTAACAAGCAGGGAGGGGGGACAAAATAAAATAAAACATATAAATATAAAAAATTTAATGAAAATAAAAAATGCCACCCCGCCCCCACATTTTACACTAATTACATCCCTTCAGAAACACACACACTATACAAACACACACACACACACACACACTGCATTCATTATATTCACACACTACATAAACACACACTCTGCATTATATACACACACTCTGCATTCATTATATACACACACTACACAAAAATACACACACTGCATTCATTATATACACACACTTTACAAACACACACTGCATTCATTATATACACACACTACACAAACACACTGCATTCACTTTATGCACACTACACACACACTGCATTCATTATATACACACACTACATAAACACACACACACTCTGCATTCATTATATACACACACTACACAAACACACACACACTGCATTCATTATATACACACACACTTTACAAACACACACACTGCATTCATTATATACACACACTACACAAACACACTGCATTCACTTTATGCACACTACACACACACTACATTCACTTTACGCACACTACACACTACATTCACTATACACACACACTCTGCATTCACTATATATATACACACTACACAAACACTCACTGCATTGGGGGATAAAATACATTATTTGGAGGGTGCGCATTCCAGTTTTCCAACTTGGAATTTTCACAGCTGGCCATCATGCACCCATGTCCTATTTGGGACATTTTTGAAGCCGGACAGTTGTAATTTACCCCATCAAACCATACATTTTTTAAACGTAAACACCCTAGGGTATTTCAAATGGTGGTATTTTAGCACTTTCCATGCACTAATTCTACCACCAGTCTTTGTCAAACCTTTGGGTAGTCGTTTCTTTGTGTTATGTTTCTTTCACATTGTACTTTAGGCATGGATTCTCAGTTCCTGTTATGTGTTACTGACAAAGATCACCCCAATATGTGTTCAGCAACATCTCCTAAGTACAACAGTGCCCCCAATGTACAGGTTTTATGGGGTTTGGCAAGCCTACAGGGGTCAAATGTAGGGCTTTCCCCTTTTCCATGGTTGCACATTGAAATTTGCCAGATTGGTTTGCTGGGCCTATGTTGCCTTTGAGACCATATAGCAGCCCAGGAATGAAAATTAACCCCATCGTGGCATACCATTTGTAAAAGTAGACAACCCATGGTATTCAAAATAGGGTATGTCCAGTCTTGTTTAGTAGCCACTTAGTAGTCACAAACCCTGGCCAAAATTAGCATTTATATTAGGTTTTTTTTTACTTTTTCACACATAAACTGCCATTTCACCTAAGATATTATCAAACATTTTACTGCTCTTAAACACTCATGTTTGTGTAGAGTAATGTCTCATGAGTACAACAGTACCTCTCAAGTACAGGTTTTATAGTGATTTGGAAAGTTACAGGGTCAAACATAAGATTTGCCAATTTCTGTTTTTGTAAATTGCCATTTGCCAGATTGGCCATCTTTTTACACAAAAACTGCACTTTTACTGGTGATTTCATCGTCGTGCTTAGTTTTACTGTTTTAAACACTCATATTTGTGTTCAGCGAAGTCTCCTGAGTATAACAATACCCTTCATTTACAGGTTTTATGGTGTTTTGCAAAGTTACAGGGTCAAAATAGGGCTTGCCCAATTCAGTTTGCCAGATTAGTTTGCTGGGTCTGTGTTGCCTTTTGAGACCATATGGTAGCCCAGGAATGGGAAATAACCCTATCATGGCATACCATGTTTTCAAATGTAGACAACCCAGGGTATTCACACTTTTATTTTCTATATACATATAATGTATTATAATTAAAGCATTTTATAATATATTTTACATATATAATGCATATATATGATTTGATCATAAGTGTATTTTGAGATATATGTGCAAATACCTCAAAGTACACTTATAATGAAATCATATATATGCATTATATGTATAATATATTATAAAATGCTTTAATTATTTAATTATATATTATACATATATATATGTAATATGTATGTATATATTTATGTATGTGTATATATATATATATATATATATATATATATATATATATATGTATATATTTATGTATGTGTATATATATATATATATATATATATATATATATATATATATATATATTTATTTATTTTAGCAGCCTATGGGACTGCCTGTCAGCTCATACAGCCCCCGCTGGCAGCTCCATAGACTCCTATTGCAGCGATGTGATCATGGTGATCACATGGCAATGGAGGGCCAGGGTGGCCAGAGCTGCTGCAAAGGGACTGCTGGGGTCTCCGGCAGTCCCCCTTCCGACCGTGATCACCGCAGACCGCCAGTCCAGGTAGGTCCAGGGCTCCTATTTGCTGCGGACGTACTAAGTACGTCCGGTGTCCTTAACAACTGTTTTTTGTTGGACGTACCTAGTACGTCTGCGGTCGTTAAGAGGATATGTGTTTATGACGTTATTCTAAATGTATTTTGATTTAAATATATATGTATATTGATACAAAATAGAGTTAGAACAAGTTTAAACTGGTATATAATTTTTTTTAAATTTATTTTTATTATTTTTTTTTTTCAATTTATTTATTAATTATTTATTTTATTTTATATATATTTATATAATTAACATTATTCTAAGTGTATTTTAATATATATATATATATATATATATATATATATATATATATATATATATAAAAATATCCAAAATATCCAATGCTTGCACTCCAGTATTGAAGATAGTATGAGCCCGGTGCTTGTCAGCAAAATTACAACAGTCTATGAACAGATAGCACTCAGAGGACTTTGTAGTAAGGTGAAAAAAAACTTACCTTTTATTCAGCAAATGCCACAGTGGATCAACGTTTCAGTTCTGTATCAGAATCCTGACGAAAGTTCTGATACAGAACTGAAATGTTCACACATGTGTAATATAATAGGAATTATGTATTTTTATGTATTTTACTGTGAGTGTTAAATGGAGATATTTTCTGTACCTGGAGATAATTGAGTTTACTGCAGTTCCTTAAGCCAATTATCTCCAGATTAGAGGGGAGGGATTTTACTGTGTATGTGGAAGTGTTATTTTGTTAATTCGTGTTCCCATTGGTTTGTGTCCCTTTTGTCACAGTTTACCACCAGGTCCAGGGGGTGTGCCTCTGGCCTGAAAACTTGTATAAAAGACAGTCATTTTGTGTGTATTAAACAGACCTGCTTACCCCTTCATGAAATCTTGGCTCATGTTTGGGGGATTTAAGAATTGATATATCACAATACTCCCCAGAGTAAGCTCATGTAAGAGCTTGTTCTTGTTCCTGGTTCCTGCTCCCTGGATTTAGGAGAGGTTATTAAAATAACTGAAGCCCGGTCTTGGGTCCAGAGTGGGTGGAGGACGGCGAGACCCCCAACCAAGCTGCGGCAGTTCGTGGGTTCTGCAGTGGTTATGGTGTCTGGTGGAGTGCTTGGAGCCCTCGGTGAGCACTAGGAGCATCAGTCAGCGGAAGGTACCCAGTCGGGGTGCCAGTCGTTCTGTTACATATATATATATATTAATATTAAAATACACTTTTTATAATTATTTATGTATGTGTATGGGTATATAAAAGTACATAGATCATATATATCATATATATATATATATGATCTAAGTACTTTTATTTACTTTTTTAAACTTTGTAATAATTTTTAAAAGTTTTTTTGCAGACATTAGGGGGACTGCTTGAGAGCTCAGGCAGGCCCCCTGCAGGCACTGAACAAGCCGGCTATTCCAGCCATGTGGTCGCAAGGACCCTGCGATCCCATGGCCTGGAAGAGCCAGATTGGGCAGATGGGGTCTGTCTGAGCTCCCAGGCAGATCTCAGGATCGCGATCAGGTAAGTGGGGATTTTTTTCGGACGTACCTGGTACGTCTGAGGCCGGGAATACATCTTTTGATTCAAGATGGTTCCCTTCAGTCTAATTGTAGTGTTTACGGTATCAGTAGTGAACTGGTTCCTACCTAGAGTAAATAAAGAAGCCATTTTAAAATGGTTTAACAACTTACCAAGGCAGTACTCATTGGCTGGGAATACTCTGTTGACATTCTCAGCCAATGAGCCTGCAGGGCTGCAGTGGAGCTAATAGAAGCATGTTGCTTCAGAGGACGAGGTATTTGGTTGGTGCCTGTTGGATCATAAGTAAGTTGTAAAACCGTTCTTAAGCAGGTTGTAGTGTTTATGGTCCTTGGAGTATTGCCTTAGACAACAACTGTCCCCTCAAAACTTTTTTTTAATATTTAAAAAAACTAAATATGTGAAAAATTAAAAAGCAAAACACATCACTACCTCTAGTATATTTCAGGATCCTTTAGCCATATTCCTACACCTTGGGTCAGACAGTGTTTGAAATCTGAACATTAGTCTCTATGGTATTCTCTGCTTCATTCCCTGCACACGAGTAGGTAAGACCATAGAGTCTAACTGTCAGTTAATTAATGCATATATTGCCTGTATGTACCTGTTTTCTGTTTGTATTATTATTATTATTATCGCTATTTATATAGCGCCAACAGATTCTGTAGCACTTTACAATATTTTTATAGGGGGAGGGGGGATTAACTATAAATAGGACAATTACAAGAAAACTTACAGGAACGAAAGGTTGAAGAGGGCCCTGCTCAAACTAGCTTACCGTCTATAGGAGGTGGGGTAAAAAACACATTAGGACAGGAAATAGCAGTCAAACAAGGAGGGAGTAAAGCAGAGCTGGAGGAGAGAGTAGAGTACTGCCCTTTAGGAGAGCGCAAGAGACAGGTATGTGAGGTAGAGGTTACTCTGGAAGGATATAAGCTTTCCTAAAGAAATGAGTTTTAAGGCACATCTTAAATGATTGAAGACTAGGGGAGAGTCTGATGGTGGTAGGCAGACTGTTCCATAGGAAGGGAGCCACCCGCGAGAAGTCCTGCAATTACGAGTTGGCTGTACGGGTGCGAGCAGTGGACAGGAGACGGTCACGGGCAGAGTGGAGAGACAGAGAAGGGGCATACTTATGGATCTGTGAGGAGATATAAGAGGGGCTAAGATTATTCGGTGCTTTATAGGTATGGGTTAGCACTTTGAATTGACTCCTACTGGCTACAGGAAGCCAATGTAAGGACTGACAGAGGGGTGAGGTGTGAGAATGACCGACTAGAGAGAAAAATCAGTCTGGCGGCAGCATTCATTACAGACTGTAGCGGGGCAGTATGTGTCTGTGTTCTTTACGGCCTAATCTGAATTTATTTTTTCACAAGTGCTACTGCAGTAGAATAAATACACTAGAAATGTAGTTATAAATCTTCAGTGAGATTTTTTTACCTTTTTTTTTTTTTTTAAACAGGTGAAACAAAAGGTAGCAATGCCCCTTTATCGTCATCTTCCAGCACAAGCAATGGTTCTGAGGATGCAATTAAGAATATTTTGGAGCAGGCAAGGCGGGAAATGCAAGCTCAGCAGCAAGCTCTGCAGGAAATAGAGACTGGGAGTAGCCATAGATCGGTCCCCACACCCCCAGCTGAACGTTCTGTCCTCACTCCATCCACTCACAACACAACTCACATGTACATTAAACAAGAAGACAATGGCTTTTTAATGAGCACAAGCACCAGCTCTACACAGACTCCTCTGAGTGTGCTATCACCTGCAGCTTTCGTACAGAGCATTATACGGAAAGTAAAGTCAGAAATTGGAGATGCTGGGTCGTACTTTGACCAACACTGGGCTGCAGACAGAAACCTCCTAGGCCGTCCATTCACCTCCATCTCACCATCATTGTCATCCTCATCTTCAAGTTACTCCAGCACAGTTAATGGTAGACTATGGAAAAGAGCAGAAAATGGCGAGTCTACCCCCAATGAGGAAGATATAAGGACTGGAGAAGAAGCACACAAAGCAGTAGAGATTAAGACAGAAGCTGGTAGTCTCGATCAGCCAAACATTGGTCATCTTTCTTACTATCCTGCTTACGTCCCGAGAAATCTGAAGCCCACTGTGCCCCCTTTGACTCCAGAGCAGTATGAGATGTACATGTACAGAGAAGTAGACACATTGGATCTCACCAGACAAGTCAAAGAAAAATTGGCAAAGAATGGGATCTGCCAGAGAATCTTTGGAGAAAAGGTATTACAAAAAATACAAAAATAACAAATTTGTTCATATTCAAAAATTGAATAGTTTAAAATAATGAATATTAAATATTACCAAGCTATTTTTAACGTTACTGTGTGTCACTCTAGCTAGATACAAAAAAGTAGGTTTGGACACACCCAATAGTTTCTTCAGCAGGTAGGCTTTATTGTGGAGTACAAACATTTAGACAATGTTTCTGCTCCCCTGAGCCTTTGTCACGTCTTGATACTACCGAGTGTGCCCAAACCTACTTTTTTGTGTCACCGGATTTGTCTGTTTTGGAGCACCGTAGCGTGAGTACTCCCAGAACACTCTAGCTAAATAGATTGGCACTCTAAATGATACAGTAAGAGGAAGATTCTTGTACATTATACACAGGGCTTGTAGCAGTCTATTAAGAAAACAGATGTGTTTGCTGAACTGTGGATATAATAGGTTGATTAGTGGCATGATTTGTAATCCTCTGATTATGATGGAACATTTGAAAAAAGAGACTGAGGGAAAGAGTCAGAGATCATATGTAAGGAAAAACTAGACAGATGGAAAATTTGAGGTTTTATTGTGAAAAGAGCAGAATAGACTGGTTATGTTTTGCAGCCAAGGATGTGGATGATAACTCTTAAAGGAATATTATATACACCCTTTGATTCCACTCAGGTGCTTGGATTGTCGCAAGGCAGTGTGAGCGACATGCTGTCCAGACCTAAACCTTGGAGTAAGCTGACCCAGAAGGGCCGTGAGCCATTCATTCGTATGCAACTATGGCTGACTGACCAGCTTGGCCAAGGGATCGCACAGCAACCAACCCTGTCACAAGGTACATTGGGGATTTACACCGTAGCTGTGGATCCTAGAAGTCTGTGATATTCATGTTAAGGAGATTGGCCTTGTTAAAGCAGCTCTATAACCAATGAGTTTTCTACTGGTGGTGGGAATTTGGGTTAAAACACAAAGCAATGTTTTGCAAATATGGATCAGTAATCAGCACTTTGTCATTACCACTTTGTCATTGAATGTTTTCTCCCTCTATTTCCAAGATAACCACCACGGTGAATGCAAGGCCTGCCTACAAGACATTGTGTAAACACACAAACATCATTTCCACATTGATGGAATATGTGTTCATTTGCCACGGCAGCCATATTGATAGACCTCTTTGCTGATGCCAGCTATAAACGCTAGTAGAGGCAAAAAAAATGGATGTATTTATAAATTGTAATGTGTGGACTTGCAGTCAGTGTGACTCTTACTATCTAGAGAATAAAACTGCAATGTAAAGCCATTTCATTTTCATTTGAAAGACAGACTTTAATAGTGCTGACTTGTGTACTGGTCTCTGGAAGCTCATGGAAGATTGACAAGAATGACATTTGCCATTGCAAAACTCTAGCTGGTCTCTGTTTAAAGGACCACTATAGTTCCAGGAAAACAAACTTGTTTTCCTGGCACTATAGGGTCTTTAGGTCCCCCCCAACCTCAGGGTCCCTCTCTCGTTGGGCTGGAGGGGGTGAAGGGGTTATCCACTTACCTTTCTCCAGCGCCAGGCTCCCTCGGCGCTGGGGAACTCTCTTCCTCCTCCCGACGACAGCAAGGAATGCGCATGCGCGGCAAGAGCCGCGAGCGCATTCGGACAATCCATAGGAAATCAATGCTTTTCTATGAACGTCAGCGTCTTCTCACTGTGATTTTCACAGTGAGAATCACGGAAGCGGCCTCTAGTGGCTGTCAGTGAGACAGTCACTAGAGGCTGGAATAACCCTAGTGTAAACATAGCAGTTTATCTACAGCTGCAGGGTTAACACTATATGGACCTGGCACCCAGACCACTTCATTGAGCTGAAGTGGTCTGGGTGCCTATAGTGGTCCTTTAACTGTCAAAATTAAGGTCACTTGATACTAACTTAAATGAAAAGACATTGCTAAAATCCATCTGGTTTACTGGTATTATCCTCATATCTAGACAGAAGTCCATAGAGATGAATCACTTGTGAGCTTCACGGTACTAAATATGAAAGATGTGCCTAAAATGCATAAGATTAAACAAGCAAAATAGTAAACAGAGGGAAAATATTAACCCCTTAAGGACACATGACGGAAATATTCCTTCATGATTCCCTTTTATTCCAGAAGTTGTGTCCATAAGGGGTTTTTAAACATCCATGTTTACTTTTTTGTTCTGTTTGTAAGTAGATGCTTATGAGGGGATGTGTATGATATGTAGTCAGGGATGTCTAGTCACTAGCAAGTTCTCATTGTAACTTCTGTAAATAACTGATTTCATCCTGGAAGATAAAGAATTCCTCATATGTTTGAGCCCTATCTGAGATCACCCATCTGAGATCTTCAGTGTTTTGAGGAACTTGCAAAAAAATGGCTATCCAGAAAAACGTACATGCAACCAAGGTTCTAATTATGTATAAAATTATCAATATATTAAAGGTATTAAAGGTATTAAAAAAAAAAAAAATAATAAAAATAATATTGTTGAGATGAAATTCAATGTTGTTTGGACTGAGTGTGTAATGGAATAGTATTTGACACTGTTGCTATGCAGAGAACTTTCCTTGCATGTCTGTCTCCTCTACACAAGAACCTACATTTATGTAACCTAAGTTTGGAATACATTTTACTTTAAATTGCAGTTTGTTTTACCTTATCATTTGTTTTTATAGGAACAGCAAGTCCCTCTGAGATTCATTCATCTCCATCTCCATCGCCAAGCTCACCAGATCAGGACAAGAGTCCCCCTGAACAGCATATCTTAAACTTAGAGAGCAGCAAGGAAAATCAACAGCCAGAGAGCAGACCAGCTTCATCTCTAAGTAGGAGAGCCTTCTCCCATCAACATACAGCAGCAGGATTTCAGGAAATTGTGGCTATGTCTCCAGTACTAGACACGTACTCAATTACCAAGAGGGTGAAAGATGTGTTAACGGACAACAATTTAGGTAATAAACATGCAATCTTTGTTTGCATTTTTGTGGAGATATGAAACATAAAGTGAGCTTAAGCCCTTAAGGACGCATGACATGTGTGACATGTCATGATTCCTTTTTATTCCAGAAGTCTGGTCCTTAAGGGGTTAAAGCTATCAAAAATAACTATAGAAACTGCATATTAATTGTGAACTATACCTTTTTTTTATAATCTATGCGATTTTTGTAAGGATGCTGAAATAGCATATATTTAAAAGTAGTATATATTTATACCAGAGTTCAAACTTGTGGAAATGAAACCCTCAAGAGTGTGCCATGAGCACTGTACTGCAGTCAACATTGTTTGAAAGCAGCAGCTTACTCTGACAGTGGCAGCACAGCTGATATCTAAGGTCAAGTAGGATTGAGCCAGTGGCTGTACTGTGTAATTGGCAATTTACAGCCCCCATACACAAAAATCTATTGCACAGCAGCTAGCCCTCACCCAGCACATGCACTATTCTCGGAGTACCTCATCTCAGGGGCTGACATATTTGTGGTGGAGAGAGATCACAATTAAGTCCTTCCTCATACATGTAGATGTACAGAGATACTTAAAATTATAATAATATATTGATTAACTGCTAAATCATGTACTACTTGATTTCAAATCTTGCATCTAGTCAAATTTCTTGCAAATGTAAATCTATGTTATTTTGCAGTATTGTTCTATACAACAAATATTATGCAGCAGCACATAAAATTCTTCAACACCTAGTGTGTACCCAATGATAAGAATTGTCAGATGCACAGACAAGCCGACAGACATATACACTTACTCTGGGTGACTTTATGAAATGTACACTGATCAGCCACGAAATTAAAAACAAGGACAGGTGAAGTGAATAACATTGATTATATCATTACAATGGCACCTGTCAATGGGTGGGATATATTAGGCAGCAAGAGAACAGTCAATTCTTGAAGTTCATGTGTTGCAAGCAGGAAAAATGGGCAAGCGAAAAGATCTAAGTAACTTTGACAAGGGCCACATAGTAATAGCTATCATGAGCCTCTCCAAAACGGAAAGTCTATTGGGGTGTTCCCAGTGGGGTATTGCAGTGGGTAGTACCTACTGAAAGTTAGTGCAAGCAAGGACAACCAGTGTCAGGGTCATGGGCGCCCAAGTATCATTGATGCACGTGGTTATCCGAAGCGAAGGTTATCCTGTCTGGCCCGATGACACAGAAGAGCTACTGTAGCTCCAATTGCAGAAATTCTTAATACTAGGCATGGTAGAAAGGTGTCAGAACACAGAGTGTATCCTAGTTTCTGCATATGAGACTGCAACATCGCGCTCAGAGTGTCCATGATGACCCCTGTCCACCACCAAAAGTGCCTTTAATGCGAATGTGAGTGTCAGAACTGGACTGTGGAGCAATGGAAGAAGGTTGCCTGGTCTGATGAATCACATTTTCTTGGCAGCATAATGCACTTTGGGAACAAGACAAGCCGGCAGAGGCACTGTTATGCTCTGAGCAATGTTCTGTTGGAAACCTTGATCCTGACATGTGGTTGTTACTTTTGACACGTACCACCTATCTAGAGATTGTTGCAGACAACGTACATTCCTTTATAAAATTGATGTTCCATGATACTGATACCGGAGAAACTGACGGAAGCCAAGCACAGAGAGATGGACACAGGTTTCTTCAGGAAGGAAGAGATTCTTTATTGGATCACCGATCGGGACTCAGAGGGACTAATGTCACCAAAATACAGCAAGTTCTGAGCCCCGGACAATAGTGCAGGCTCCTTATATAGGCACATAACTCCTCCCATATTAAGCTCCACCCGCACATTCTCTTGACCAATCAATACAAATAAGAATTAACTTCCTGCTTGACCGCATGGCCTGTCCAGCACAATGGAGGAGGGGAATACTACATCCTGTATTCTTGCACATGCTCCGTACACTACTGATCGTATCTTGCCTCGTGCAACCAACTGATCGATACGTCAGCATATGCACGTACACATGCCACGTGGTAATCTCGGCCTACTAAATGTATTTTTACCGAGATTCCACCACATTCCCCCCTTTGATGCCTCTTGATATTTCACAATTACTTGAGGCATCACTTAACCTTAGTTTGCATACACCACAAGTTACCTTGAACCAGACCAGACTTATCTTATGATGTGAATCTTCAACACTCATCTTCCTGCATTGGTTCTCCCTGATCTAGAGCCTTATATTTATAAATTGGCATTATCTGTGCAGCAGCCTTCCTCTCTGCTATATTTTCTATCAGGCTTTGCACAGACCTAACTACTAAGGGTATAAGACACGGCAGGAGTAGACACAACATTAAAATTAGTAGGACTCCACCTACCACTGCCTTAAGCCCTCCAAACCACTCATACCAGCTACCAAACCAACTACTTTGATTATACCCTTTCCATACCTGAGTAGGCACATGCGCTAGTTTAACCATATGGCTAGTAAGCTCAGCTATTGCTTGCCCTTCGTCATCTATTTGAAGACAGCAATTGCTCAGGTTAAACTTCCCACATACACCTCCCTCTACTGCCAAAAGGTAATCCAAGGCTAATCTATTTTGGTATACTGCTGTCCTCATCCTGGTATTATGCTTCGCTAGAAGATTGAGCGCTTGTGATGTCTCGTTAGTAATGATCTCAACCACCGCCTGTAATCTTATAATACGGTTGAGCATATAAATAGGGGTTCTATAACCAAAGGTACCATCCTCTGCCCACGTGGCTGGCCCATAGTAATCTATAATACGCTGGGGAGGCCATTCATTATCTTCCCAGGCGCCTATCTCTATGGGTCCCCTTTTCTTCCTATGATTCACATCATACACTTTAACACCTAAAGTCTCACCTGTTTCAATAGGTAACAAGAAGAAGGATGGTTTGAGCATACCCAACACACATGCCCCTTCCCAGTCCTGTGGCAACTCCGAATAGGCTTTCTTACCACAGATCCAGTACAAATTTGCTGGGGCTCTCCAGGTAGATGTGATGGATAGGTCAAACCACACATCCTTTAAATTGGCGTATCTAGCAAACGGGTTAGATGGTTCTGAGACATTTGAAGCCGACCACCAAGTTGTATTCTTCGTATCATCATCATAAGCTTTTTGCCCTAGACAAGTTAATTTTCCTACAGAAGTATTATACATCATTCCTTTCCTTGCTATGCAAACATAACCTATGATGGAGGTCTTTAATCTCCACTCAGATTTACCTCTAACACTCATATGATAATCGGCTTGTGTAGATATTAATTGGTCAACTGCCTCAGAACCGGACATTACCTCCTTTGCTTCCCAAGGCCATTGGTCTCCCATGTTAGTACCTCCACACACATAGCAGTTGGTAACATTAAGACTACCGGCAATACTTTCGGCTAAATCAATAAACAGGTTTTTAGCATTATGGGGGATCTTATTATCTATGCTCATCTCTTCATAAAAGGAATGGTATACTTGATGAGTCTGGGAGGATACCGTATCAGTCTCTATCCCTATAAACAATACTGTCCCAGGATCTAAACCCGTCCCATATATTTGAAACCCAAATAAATTGCCATATTTATCTAAGAACTTGTCAGGGTTATTTATAAGTGTATGGACTGGATTGCATTCCATAGACTTACAATATGGGCTGGTAGGCAACTTAGTCACAATCATGTCCTTGTCTACTGTCTGTCCCCAAGTTGCCCACCCCACACAAGACCAATATGGGCAAAAGTTATAATCTCTATTTGGGCATCTAGGACTCACATATTTATTTTTACTACTGGGACAAATATATTTATCGTTAGACCCATACGTCCTCTCCCATCTAAGATCCCCACATACATTCCACGGTTTTCTACCACTTGATATCGCCTTACACGCGTCAAATAGCAGAACACCTGATGAATGTACGGATTCTAATACCGTCTTATTAATTAGGGTCCCCTGAGGATCTCCATTCCTGAGAGTCAACCAAATTGTACGAGGTTGATATTCTGGACTGAAGCACTTAGGTTCTCCTACTCCTAAATGGCACACACTATATTCTATATTTAGGTATCTACATCTTGATACATCTCCTTTACACTCGTATTGTGAATGCCAAATTAGGGTTTGGGAAATATGGTTACCTGTTCTTGTAGTCTTAATGCATACCTCACAGCTAGGAGTGTCGGTACCTCTACCTTCCTGAATATAAAAATACACATATAAAAACATTATTAAGAACACATCTTTCGTCGTCATCCTCAGTCTTCGTCCGTGCGAAGGCACCTCAGCTTCCAGGATGTAAGGGCTGCAGGGAATGGAGTTCTGCTCGTCTTCACAGGGGTCCCTTCGAGACTTTTCCTGGCTTATATACTATACGTCGGTGAGCGGACAGGCTTTATTATGGCCTTCTCACTCACTTACCAAATCCTTGAAACAATAAAATTTGTAATCCACAAAGTTCCTCGTCACTCCGACTGAGTCGTGCGCTTTAACCGGATCTTGCAGGGATTCTCTGGATCTGCTGTAGCTTGCCAAGAATCGACTGCTGCTGGTTTAACCCTGGAGTGATGTATCCACGGAGTCACTTCGGCTACTTTTATCGCTGTAGGGGTAGACAAAAGAACAACATAAGGACCTCTCCACTTGGGCCCTAACGGTACATTATTCCACTCTTTAATCCACACTTGGTCTCCTGGATGGTAACTATGAACTGGGGGATAAATATTCACAGGTAATCTATCTTGTACCCATTTCTGTACCTCCTCCATAGTCTTACCCAACTCTACAACCTGCTGCCGGGTAATTCCTTCTCCCAACTGACTCAAATCCCCCCTTAAGTTACCAAGTACGGGAGGTGGTCGCCCATACATGATTTCAAAAGGAGAGAGGCCCATCCTTCTGGTAGGTGTACTGCGGATTCGCAATAGAGCTATGGGTAAGAGAACGTTCCACTTAAGTTGGGTTTCCTGACACATTTTAGCCAACTGATTCTTAATAGTTCTATTCATTCTCTCTACTTTACCAGAACTCTGGGGTCTATATGCCGTATGAAGCCTCCACTTTATACCAAGCATATGAGTCAGTTGTTGTAGGCACTGATGAACAAAAGCTGGACCATTGTCCGATCCTATAGAGCAGGGTAGTCCATATCGGGGTATTATTTCTCGTAGCAGGAATCTCACAACTTCTCCTGCTTTCTCTGTACGAGTAGGACATGCTTCTACCCAGCCTGAATAGGTGCACACAACCACCAGCAGGTAGCGATGTCCACCCGATTTAGGCATTACTGTATAGTCAATTTGTAAATCGGACATGGGGAGTCCCCCCCATAAACTGAACTCCTGGTGGCTTTACTGGTCCTTGCCTTGCATTATTTTTAGCACATGTTACACATCTTCGTACAATGGCCTGAGTCAAGTTGGACAATCTTGGTATGTAGAAATGTTTTCTGAGAGATTCTTCTGTGCTGTCTCTCCCAGAATGTGTCCCGTTGTGATAGTTTTGCACAATTTCTACCGCTAGTGATGCTGGAATGACTATTCTTCCATCTTCTAACTGATACCATTTGTTCTCCAAATACTTTCCAGGTTCAGTCTTTAACCACTCCTCTTCTTGAGCTGTATAAACTGGAGTCCATTGAGACAGTGGAGTTGGTATAAGAGCAGCTATATGCCCCACATACTCCTGTCTTCCCGATTCAGCGGCACGCTTAGCTGTACTGTCTGCCATCCGATTTCCTTTGGTTACATCACCATCTCCTCTCAGATGCGCTCGACAATGTATAATACCGACTTCTCTCGGCTCCCACACTGCTTCCAATAGTTGTAGGATTTCAGCTGCGTACTTGATTTCTTTGCCTTCTGAATTCAATAGTCCTCTTTCTTTATACAAAGCTCCGTGGGCATGAGTGGTTAAAAACGCATACTTGGAGTCCGTGTAGATGTTCACTCTTAAACCTTCAGCCAATTGTAACGCTTGTGTCAGTGCTATCAATTCTGCCTTTTGTGCTGATGTTCCTTTTGCTAGTGGCCGAGCTTCTATCACCTTGTCTATTGTTGTTACTGCATATCCTGCATAACGGATCCCTTCTTTCACATAACTACTGCCGTCGGTGTAATATTGAACATCGGGGTTCTGGATGGGAAAATCACGAAGATCTGGTCTACTTGAAAATACTTCATCCATTACTTCCAAACAATCATGTTGACTTTCAGTAGGTTGTGGCAAAAGGGTAGCTGGGTTTAAGGTGTTTACAGTCTCTAAATGCACTCTTGGGTTTTCACACAACATTGCTTGATACTTGGTCATACGGCTGTTACTAAACCAATGATTTCCTTTGTAATCCAACAACGTCTGTACTGCATGTGGGACTCGTACATAAAGTTCTTGACCCAGAGTGAGTTTATCGGCTTCAGCTACTAGCAGGGCGGCTGCAGCTACGGCTCTTAGACAAGGTGGAAGTCCGCTGGCCACTGCATCCAGTTGCTTAGACATGTAGGCAACAGGTCTTTGCCATGATCCCAAGTACTGTGTCAATACTCCCACAGCCATTCTTCTTTGCTCATGTACATACAGGTAGAATGGTCGTGTGTGATCAGGTAGACCTAATGCTGGGGCACTCATCAAAGCCTTCTTCACATCTTCAAATGCCGTTTGCTGTTCTTGAGTCCATAAGAAGGGGTCGTGCTCTGTACCTTTGATAGCTGCATACAGAGGTTTTGCCAGTATCGCGTAGCTGGGAATCCATATCCTACAGAAGCCTGCTGCCCCCAAGAATTCTCGCACTTGTCTTCTATTCTTGGGTATCGGTATTTGGCACACAGCTTCTTTTCTCTCTGGCCCCATAATTCTTTGACCTTCAGAGATATGGAATCCCAGATATTTGACAGTTGGCAAACACAACTGAGCCTTCTTTCTAGACACCTTGTATCCTGCCTTCCAGAGAATGTGTAGTAGATCGTGCGTTGCTTGCTGACATATTTCCTTTGTAACTGCTGCTATCAACAAGTCATCTACATATTGTAACAATACACACTCTCCTGGGATGGACTCGAAATCCAATAAATCTTGACTTAGAGCTGAACCAAATAGGGTAGGTGAATTTTTAAACCCTTGGGGCAGTCTTGTCCAGGTCATTTGGCGTTTTGAGCCCGTTACAGCGTTTTCCCATTGGAAAGCGAAGATACATTGACTTTCTGCAGCAATTCGGAGGCAAAAGAAGGCATCTTTGAGGTCTAAGACTGTAAAATAGGTAGCCCCGCCCTGAATTAAAGCAAGCAGGTTATATGGATTGGGCACAACTGGATGTATACTAACAACCGCATCATTGACTGCTCTCAAGTCCTGCACAGGTCGATACTCATATGTACCGGGCTTTTGAACAGGCAGCAATGGGGTGTTCCAGGGGGAAGTACAGAATTTTAGGATACCATACCGTATGAACTTATCCAGATAAGATTGGATGTTCTTCTTAGCCTTCTGCAGGATGTGATATTGTCTTAGGCTCACTGGATAAACCCCAAGTTTTAGTTCGATTTTAATAGGTGGAATATTGCGGGCCAGTCCTGGTGGGTTGTTCTCTGCCCAAACTCCTGGTATGTTGAATAAGGACTCATCACTCCTAGGGTTTTGGCTAGTCAACGCTGTATAAAGTCGCCACTCTTCTTCCTTTGGTACGGATAATGTCATAATACCTGAAGGTCCATTAAACTTTAAGGATGTTGTTCCATTTGGTAGGAACGTAATCTGCGCTTGTAACTTAGATAGCATATCACGTCCCAGCAATTGGACTGGACATTCAGGCATATAAAGGAATTGATGTTTTACTACGTGGCCTCCCAATGTACAGAGTCGACTTTTAAGAACCGGTTTTGCAGCACTTCTTCCAGTTGCTCCTATTACAGTAATAGTTCTTCCAGATGGAGGAGCAACTAGGTCAGTCACCACCGAATGTTCAGCACCAGTGTCGATCATGAACGCACTCCTTTTTCCCCCTATTGATACGTCGACCATAGGCTCCGCTCGACCAAGGGGGATGGAGCCCGGTCGGTATCAATAGTCCTCCATGACCGTGTCAGCCAATCCTACAAAGTCCCTACCTTCTCTATCGCGGGACCGTTGCGCTGCTGGGTAGTACCTATCTTCCCTTACACTTCCTCTGTTCCCATTACTCCCTCTATTACCATTACTCCCTCCGGGGCCTCCTCTACCTCTCGCTCTGCCTCTAAAGTTTCCGTAACCTGCCCTGGGTTGGTCTCTCTCGTACTGCTCTCTTTGCGGACACTCGTTTCTCCAATGCCCTTCTTCCTTGCAATACGCGCACTGATTCCTACTCAAAGGCTCCCTATTCCATCTACTATCGCCTCTATCTGGGCCCCGTCTATCTACGCCTGCGATCGCTACCGCTAGCATATCTGCCTTTTTACGCATCTTGCGCTCTTCCTCTTTCTTACTTTCTGTTTCCCTATTCATATACACTTTATTCGCTACCTCCATTAGCTGGGTGATAGACATACCTGCAAACCCTTCTAACTTCTGTAGCTTGCGCTTAATATCTCCGTAAGCTTGGCTGACAAAGGCGGAGTTCACCATTCAGGAATTATCTGCGTCTTCCGGATTAAAGGGGGTATACAAGCGGTATGCCTCCAATAATCGGTCATAAAAGACACTGGGCGCTTCATCACTTTTCTGAATCACCTCAACTGTCTTCGACATATTAATAGCTTTCTTTCCTCCGGCTTTCATGCCAGCAATTATAGCGTCTCTATAGGCTTTAAGTTGGACCATATCTGCGCCATTAACATTCCAGTCGGGATCGGTGTTAGGATAATGTGTTGCGGCCCATGCTGCCGGATTGGCTTGATTCAAAGCACGGGCTCTATCCTCTAGCGCTTTAATGGCCGCTTGATTAATCCTTGTCCTTTCCTCATTATTAAACAAAGTCATTAATAACTGCTGGCAATCAGCCCATGTCGGATTATGTGTTTGAACTATCGAGGTGAACAGATCGGTCATAGCTTGTGGTTTCTCAGTGTACGAGGAATTGTGGGTCTTCCAATTCAAGAGATCGGTAGTCGTGAACAGGACATATACGAAGACTGGGTCAGCATGTGCCATTTGACCTGCGGCATCGATATAGGCTGACCCGGGATTCAGACGAAGAGGCATCTGATAATGTTTTAATTGTTGGGTACCGGTCAGTTGTCGGGTTAGTATGGGGCTACGTGGAGGGGCGTCAGTTATGGGTTCCAGTCGGGGAGAAATAGGGCATGAGGATGTGGGAGCTTGATTTTGGGAAAAGTTAGTAAATAGAATACTCCCAGCCGAGCTAGAAGAAGCTTGACCGGAAGTTTGAAGTGGCGCCAAATCAGGATATTTAGATCTAACGGGGGTTGGTTCTGGTTCCGGAAGGGGAGGTTTAATACGAGGGGGGGTGGATTCTGTACTGGAGGAGGAAGCGGAAGTGGATGAGGGCAATGAGGGGAGGGGTATAGAACTTCCTGCACTCGCGTCATTTCCTCTTAAAGGGAAGTAAGGGGGCGGCAAAGGGATCTCGGACTCAGGGGGCGTGTCCAAAATGGGCCTAACCACAGTCCTAGTGGACAAACAAGTCCTGGCCACCATGAGGCGACATTGCTCCTCGTGGCATATCTGAATCCATTTTGGCGAGTCGTTTACGGCCTGTCTCCAACAATCAATATATGGAAACTGTCCGTAAAGTTCAGGCCTACCTGACACAGCCACGTGTACACGCTGTATCAGGGTTGGATCCAAACTACCACGTGGCGGCCATGCCGCAACCATAGTAGGCCACTCCCTAGTGCACAAAGTGACCAAACGTACAGGAGACATTTTTTTTTTTTTTTTAATTCTTTATTTTTATCGTGCTTTGAGTAATTAACACATAAGCTCGTGGTGCCCCAATAGCATTCCCCGAGCGTAATTTACAGGCATAGACAGTAGGAGCATTGAGATTTTTGGCACATTTTAAAATGGAGCTTAGATCAGGACGTTAGTAAATACGAGTTACATTTGCATGAGTTACGATTACCAGAAGTTAATTAACATGTCTGACTTAGGTTAATAGCATTGTACAGCACCCTAACCATCTAATAAGTTGCTTGGGTGTACATACATTTTTATACAGTAAGTATCTTAGCTAGGGCTATTAGTCAGACTAAGTATAACAAGATGCAGTAGCATAAAGTAGCGTACGATAGAGTACTATAGAGTAGAGTACCACCAGGCAGATCGTGGCGCATTGGGTCATCCCCTGCGAGTGTCAGGGCGCTAGAGACCGCTGTGCATTGCATGTTTGGCTGTGACATTATTAGGATATAAGTCCCTCCATGTAGCTGTGTATGCCGCCAGAGTGTCCCTTGGTGAGGCTGCCTGCGGTGAGTTCTGCGGTTTGTGCCTTTCGTGTCGCTTACTGTGTGGGAGTTTAATAGTAGGCATCCTCTTCTTAGGTATGGGGATACACCCCGCAGGTCTCTCCAAGTCCACTGGGTCCTGTTGAAATACTGCTGGGCACAATATCCGTAGGTCTATGTGGTCGTGTGACCCAGTCGTGGGGTGATTGCAGGTCTTGTGCCGATCAGATCACCTTGTCCGGTGCGGTACGACCTGGCTGTTACAGGGGGACAGCTTTTCAGGGCCTGCCTCAGGCGATGGTCTGCGGTCTTGGAAGTAGGAGGCTAGGGTAAGGAGCTCCTAGTTGGCGCGGTCTGTGCGGCTCTTCTCTAGTGGCCTGTGGGGCAGTTATCGCACGTTCGGCCATTTTGTGGAGGCCGCGTGGCGGTCGTTGGCGGCTGGTGCCGAGGTGCCCAGGAGCGCCTTGTGGGTGTTTGCCCGCCTGGTGGGGACCGGGATAACCCCCACCGGTCCAAAGGGGGGGGGTGTAACGGGGCCAGGAGGGCTCCAGTCGCGTTGTGGTTCACTGCAGCCGGGATGGAGAGCGAGGCAGCGGCCGTCTATTCCACTCCCCTCCCGGGTAGGCCTCAGTCCCCAATCCCCTGAGCATCTCACCAGGACCCAGATCCACCCGATTTCAGGTGCTCTAGCTGCACTGGGACACTACAGGAACTTGTGCCACGGTTTTCCAGGGTGTTTCAGGCTGAGTTTAGTGGGTATTTGCCCAATATTGGCTGAATTCTCCAGGAGCTGTGGTGACTTGCAGCCTGCTAGCATGGCCGCCTGGCCCCGCCCGTACAGGAGACATTTTAACCCCAAAATCACATGTTTTGAATCCCTTTTTAAAATTCTTTACCATACAACCTAAGGGATCCGGAATCGTTGACTCCGACGCGCCCATACTTATCAATGGAACGTCGTTGACAACGAATACTATGCACGCGTACTATTCAACAGTCACACCCGTTTCCTCTGGCAACAGCACCACGTGGTACGGTTACCAAGTGAAACGTACACAATAACACAATAAACACTCAGGGAATTCCCGTACACACACAGCTGTTACACCAGTCACTAGATAATCAATATTTATGCCCTTTGGCGGAACTATACAGTCACCCACGCTATAATTCTCTATATATGAATTACCCGTCTATAACACACCCCAGTAACATCGTCTTTTACAAATAGTGGTTACAGTACGGTTAGCATAGGTCAAAGCACAATTTAAGGTCACAATACAATTATTAGTGGTTATGGTGTTAAACATGCAATGGACGACAGTGATTAGTACTTATATACAGTGTCAGTAAATATACAGGGTTATGGTACCGTGCACTATGATACAGCAACACACTATTAACACTCTCGCTAGACGGCTGAGCTCGCGCTATCTAACAAGATATACACTTTACTAACAATCTTTAACACATTTACAATTCCCAACTAAACTATTGGCCAGTACCTTGAATGGACTACCTAAAACTATCTACATCCGTTTTGGTTAGCCACACTGCCCAAGCACCACATATAGCGAGCTAGAGGACCGAATTTACACAGACGCCTCTTAGTCGATTACTATCAAAAATCTAGTGGGTTCCAAATTTACACGCCTTCCCACTTAGCCAAGATAGGTTGAGAGCTAGCGAACCGAATTTACACAGGCGCCGCTTAGTCTCCCGGTCCCTCCGACCTAGCGAACATAATATACACCCTAGAACGCTAGTCTAGACAAGACACCGGTGTCCGGCTAGGGCTATTTACACCAGAACCCCGCCTGACTAACCAAATCAAATGGTCTTACTAAAGAGCGTTCGATTGAGCGGTGCGCCTTCGCTCCTTCCCTCCGACAGAGGGGGCAGATTCCATACACAATTCAAACCCCTTATGGGCCTACCGCACAATCGGTATACCCCTAGTGGGTCTGCCGTCTAAAACAGCAGTTGTCTTACCTCCTCGTTCCTCGTTAACAGCGCGACCGGGCCCCCTGTGATGACATCGCAGAGCTGGGAGGAAGTGATTCCCCGGTCACTCCTCCCAGCTAAAACTGAGAGCCGCGCGGGAGGAAGACCAGGGAGTCAGAGTGGGAACTCTGACTCCCATCCACCTGAGCCACCACTGGACCCCAGGGAAAGTCACCCTCCTGAATCTAAAAGGTAGGAAACAGGAGGGTGACTTAAATATAATGTGTGTGTGTGTGTGTGTCTTTGTATGTATGTCTTGTGTGTGTGTGTGTGTGTCTGTATATATGTGTGTCTTGTGTGTGTGTGTATGTATGTGTGACTGTCTGTTGGTATGTGTGTCTTGTGTGTGTCTGTATGTATGTGTCTTGTGTGTATGTGTGTCTGTCTGTGTTCCTGTATGTGTCGTGTGTGTCTTGTGTATGTGTGTGTGTGTGTATGTATGTGTGTATGTATGTGTGTGTGTATGTATGTGTGTATGTATATGTGTCGTGTGTGTCTGTATGTGTCGTGTGTGTGTGTCCGTGTGTGTGTGTCTGTATGTGTCGTGTGTGTGTGTGTATGTATGTGTCGTGTGTATCTATGTGTCTGTATTTGTGTATGTGTGTCTGTATGTGTGTCGTGTGTATGTGTGTCTGTATGTGTGTTCGTGTGTGTGTGTATGTATGTGTCTTGTACGTGTGTCTTGTACGTGTGTCTGTCCGTTATAGTGGACTATATAGTAAGTGGGCTACCTAGCTCAGCCTTCCTACTGGGCATTGCTACAAGGAAGGTTAAAAAATAGAAAAAAGGGGAAAAAAAGGTGGGGAGGGGAATTGAGGAGGGAGAGGAGATGAGCTGACGCACAAATGAGAAATCATATTATGCGCAAACAGAGAAGTCGTCTGAATATCACTGAAAGAGACCTTCGTTTGTTCCTTACGAAAATCGAACCAGATATCAAATATTTAGTCTTGCAGCATCAACCTCAAGGATCTCATTAATCACTAGTAAAGGTAATTTCAATTTACTTTATTGTTTTCTCGATAAACTTTATAAAGTTAAAAACCTTATAAACCTGCATTAAGTAGAAATAAAAAGATAAATGTACGTACATTTATTTTTTTTTTAAAACACCCTCCTTTCTAAAAAATATTCCGCATTTGCGCGAAAACTGGTGGGCGGTAAGGAAATTTTTTCAACCAAAAAGATGCATTAGTGGGCGGTAGGTAGAAAAGGGTTGACTACCACTGGTTTAGAGTATGCTGTTGGGGGATGGATAACCTGTCCTGTGCTTTTATAATATAGCGACTCCTGTATCCAAACTTGCAGCTCAAGAGTAATTAGAGGCTAGCAAGTAAATCTAGGGGCATAACTACATTGTAGGGTGTCTGGCTTATGAATATTTTTAAGTTTAAGGGGGTGAAGAACCAGTCTTTAGAGCACATGACTTATAATCTCATATGTGTACTTTGTGTAAGACGGAGAGTATAACGCGATGAGTAAGGAACAACAGGGAATGAAAAGAAACTGCAGGCCGAAGTACCTATCAACTATATGACCAGGACTAGTAAATCGCAACCTCCTTGAGACAAATTGAGACAAATTTCCCAGACAAATATTGACGGAGATTCTCATGAAATGTGATTCACCAACAGCTGAAGAGCTTGCTGGCGGCTCCGGCAGCAGTGTCCGAGAGACACAGCAGGGACACCAACACAGATGAGGGTACAGTGGGTCACAGCATGTGATGGAAAAAGGGAGTAACAAATTAGAAGGGTGGGTAACACGGAACAGGAGAACAACGATGAAGATGGCTTATAAACAGACAAAAAAGCACTGCATACTGCATTACTGTTATCGATATAGAGTTAAAGCAAAGTCCAGGTCTCTGTATTCATAACAACAAGAACAGAACTCTTCCCTGGTTAAAAAAAAAAAAACATGTCTGGGGAGATATCTAAAGTAATATTAATATTAATATGAACTGTTCCGTTACAATTCTGAATCCATTGATTCTTTTAACCCTCCTGCAAGGATAACAACTGTTATGAAATTCATCAGCGACTATATCATTGTACTAACCCTGGAGAGGCATTCATAACTAGAATTTAATCTTCTTTACAAACTGTACATTGAGGAAGGGAAGATGATATATACAGAAATACTTATATGCATATATGCAGAGTATTCGTAAAGTATTCAGACCCATTCACTTTTTAATGTATTTAATAAAGCAAAAAAACAGATTTAGGAAAATATATTTAAAAAGGAAAAGCTGAAATATCACATTGACATAAGTATTTCCACCCTCTGCTATAACTCATGTGATTTGGCTCAGATGCATCTGATTTCTCTAGACCATCTTTGAGATGTTTCTACACTTTGATTGGAGTCCACCTGTGGAAACTTCAATTGAAAGGACATGATTTGGAAAGGCACACAACTGTCTATATAGCTCTAGAAATCTCTGCACCCAGTATTTAATACTTATCAAACTGCCAGGTGCAATGCCATAGCCTTTATATATCCAGAATAGTAGAAAGGTAGTTGCATTCACGGTCTTCCACAAAATCAAGTCTTTATTGAAGTCACAATTTAAAAAGTAGAATCAATGTTTAACGTTTCAGTACTTTTCCAGGACTATCATCTTGATCAATCCCCCTTCCAGTCACGTGTGGTGTTCCCCAAGGTTCCATTCTCGGCCCCCTACTATTCACATTATTTATAAATGATCTGGCTAATGTCTGCAAATCCTCAAATGTACACATGTACGTAGATGACACCGTAATCTATGCAAGCAAATCCGATCTACCGCAGCTTCAGGCTGTGCTCCAAGACCAGTTCACAGAGGTAGAATTGGATCGCAAAAAACAAACTCTTCCTAACACTGACAAAACTGTCACAATGATCTTTGGAACAGTACCTAAATTATACAATTCCCATCTATCCATCAAAACAAAATCAAATAGCACCCTGACCGCAGTCCACTCTTTCAAATACTTGGGTATGTTGTTATACCCCAATCTATCTTTTGGCCTCCACATAGAAAAACTTGCATCTAAACTTTATCCAAAACTAGGTGCTCTGTACAGAAACAAATCCTGCCTAAGCCCTTCAGTAAAGGAAAAGATTGTACCGTAAATGCTGATGCCAATCATTGATTATGGGGATGTAGTATATGCACCACAAACCCACCTTTATAAACTCAATACATTGTATAACTCTATCTGACTATTTGTGCTACAATGTAATTACAGGACCCACCATTGTGACATGCTAAAATAACTAAACTGGTTGTCGCTGGAATCCAGACACACCCTTCATCTTTCCAGCCTTGTGTTTAAGAGCTTTTCTGGGAAGCTCCCACCCTACCTGAGCAGAATGCTCTCCCCAGCTGTTCCCACTTCCTATAACCTCTGATCCAGTACCAGCACTTTATTTAAAAACCCCAACTCGGCTTATACTCTTTGCATTGCCATAATACAGACAATGGGGGCTGTGGGGGCTGCAGAGAGATGTTACTTACCGCTCCTGTCAGCTCTCTCCTCCTCCGCCGGTCCGTTCAGCTCTTCTGTCAGCTCACAGTGTAAATCTCTCGCGATATTTACACTGGGAGCTGACCGAGGTGCTGAACGGACCGGCGGAGGAGGAGAGAGCTGACAGGAGCTGCAGGAAAGGTAAGTAACATCTCTCTGCAGCCCCCACAGCCCCCTCCTACACAGTGCCCATCCACTGGACCACCAGGGAAGGAGAGCCCCCCTCCCTGGCCAGCTAGCAAGCAGGGAGGGGGGACAAAAAAATTATATATATTAATAATAATAAAAAAATAAATAAAAAAATAATAAAATAAAAAATAATAATAAAATAATAATAATAAAAAAATGTAATGAAACAAAAGAAATATTAAAATAATAATTAAAAAATAAAAATGCCCACCCCCCACCAAGGCTCTGCATCACACTCTGCATTACACACACACACATACACACACTGCATTCATACACACACACTGCATTTATACACACACACTGCACTCATACACACACACACTGCATTCATACACACACACACTGCACTCATACACACAGCATTCTCATACACACACACTGCACTCATACACACAGCATTCATACACACACACAGCATTCATACACACACAGCACTCATACACACACACTGCACTCATACACACACACAGCATTCACACACACACACAGCATTCATACACACACACTGCACTCATACACACAGCATTCTCATACACACACACTGCACTCATACACACACACTGCACTCATACACACAGCATTCATACACACACACAGCATTCATACACACACACTGCATTCATACACACACACTGCACTCATACACACACACTGCACTCATACACACACTGCACTCATACACACACTGCACTCATGCACACACTGCATTCTCATACACACTGCATTCATTATATACACACACTGTAAATAAATATTCAATTAATATAATTTTTTTAGGATCTAATTTTATTTAGAAATTTACCAGCAGCTGCTGCATTTCCCACCCTAGTCTTATACTCGAGTCAATAAGTTTTCTCAGTTTTTTGGGGTAAAATTAGGGGCCTCGGCTTATATTCGAGTCGGCTTATACTCGAGTATATACGGTAATATTGTTTTTGTATTTTATTGTACCCTATTGTAACAATGCAATGTTTTGTGGACCCAGGACATACTTGAAAACAAGAGAAATCTCAATGTATCTTTCTTGGTAAAATGTTTTATAAATAAATAAATCTGGTCAATTTGAAACATTGATCCTACTTTTTAAATTTTGACATCAATAAAAACTTGATTTTATACAAGACAGTGAGTGCAGCTACCTTACTACTATTATATAGTAGATATGCATTTACATGTAAAATAAATATATATATATATATATATATATATATATATATATATATCAACTTTAAATGCATATCTGAGCAAAACCAAGCCTAGAGGTCAAAGGAACTGCCAGCAGAGCTCAGAGGCAGGATTGTTTCAAGGCAAAGATCTGGGGGAAACTATGAGAAAATGTTGGCTGCATTGAAGACACCCAAGAATACAGTGACCTCTATAATTCTTAAATGGAAGAAGTTTGGAACAACCAGGACTATTCCTAGAGCTGGCTGCCTGTTCTTTGGTAAGGAAGGTGATCAAGAACCCATTGGTCATTCTGGGTAATCTCTAGAGATCATGTGTGGTGATGGGAGAAGCATGCAGATAGACAGCATCAATGCAACACTCCGCCAATCAGACCTTAATTGGCAGACTGGGTAGACAGAAGTCTCTCCTGACTGCAAGGTACATGAAAGGCTGCTTGGCATATGCATAAAAAGCACATAAGTGACTTTGAGAAACGACATTCTTTGGTCTAATGAAATAAAGATTGAACTGTTTGGCCTCAATTTAAAGGGTCATGTCTGGTGGAAACCACGCACTGATCATCTGCGCAATACTATTCCAACAGGTCAGCGGCATCATCATTTGGGGCAAGTTTTTCTGTGGCAAGGACTGTGAGACTGGTCAGGGTTGATTGAAAGCTAAATGCAGCAAAATACTGATATATCCATAATGAAAACTTGGTCCAGAGTACTCATGACCTCAGACTGATCTGAAGGTTCACATTCCAACAGGACAATGACCTTAAACACACAGCCAAGCCTGGAAATTAACCGAATCAAACGTCTCTGGAGAGACCTGAAAATGGCTGTCCACCAACAGTTCCCATCCAATTTGGCTGTGCTTGAGAGAATCTGCAGAGATGAACTGCAGAATCTATCTAAATCAAGGTGTGCAAAGCATGTCGAATGATATCTAAATACTTGAGGCTGTAATCTCTTCTACGGGTGCTTCAACTAAATACTTTAGTTAAGGGTCTGACATACTCAAAGTAATATTTCCGGTTCTTTTCTGTTAAAGATATTTGCAATTGTGTAACTTTTTTTTCTTTTGTAGTTATATGGTATTGAGTGTAGATTTATGTAAAAAAAAAGAAAAATTAAACTTTAGCATAAGGCAGCACCATAAAAAAAAGTGTGAACAAATGAAGGTGTATGAATACTTTCAGAATGCACTGTATATACAAACGTTTGCTGAAATGTAAACATTCAGATGTTGCAATCTGTCTCAGTCAAGAAAAGAATAATAATGTATTCTATCTTATATAGGAGACAATTGCAATAATCGGCATTTAATTTTGTTTTCTTTTTTTTAAAGGCCAGCGGTTATTTGGAGAAAGCATTTTGGGTCTTACTCAGGGTTCTGTGTCGGACCTGCTTTCTAGGCCCAAACCATGGCTCAAGCTCAGCCTGAAGGGAAGGGAGCCCTTTGTACGCATGCAGTTGTGGCTAAGCGATCCACATAACATTGAAAAACTCAGAGATATGAAGAAAATCGAAAAGAAAGGTAAATTGTCACAGTTCAAGTTTAAATGATGTAATAATTATATACTCTACTGCTTTTCTATATTTCAAAAGTTGGCTTTCGAATGAGTTTTCACATCATGGCATCAATGTGTTAATGAAATAAAATAAATTATCTCTAACACTTTCAATTGGAGCAGTTTTTGTTTATTCAAAAACCCGGGGTGACAATGTAACATTTCAGCTTTTTATGGGTCCTCGAGGCTTAACAACAGCCAACAAAAGAGTGATACAACAGTCACCTATGGCGACAGAAAAAAACCCTGATTATTCCCTAGCCTTCAATTTGAAATTCCCTTTGAATTTACTTTGAATTCTTAAACAAGCCTGTAAGTTATTGGAGTTAATTAAGAGAGTAACATTGTAAGCACTTTTTTTGTCTTTAAAGTTTGTGTATAAACATTCATTCTTTTTGCAGCTTATCTGAAGCGACGTTACGGACTAGTAAGTGGCGGTTCAGACAGCGAGTCTTCCATTGCTAGGACGGATTGCGCAAGTCCAAGCCTCCACTCACAGGAATACACCCTTCTGCAGATGAAAAAGCCCAGAGTGGTGCTTGGATTGGAAGAAAAAGAAGCCCTTAAAAAGGCCTATCTCCTAGAGCCATACCCATCACAGCAGACTATCGAACTTCTGTCCTTCCAGCTGAACCTTAAAACCAACACTGTTATAAACTGGTTTCATAATTACAGGTGAGGCCAAGAATGTACAACTGCCCCCCCCCCCCCCCCCCCCCGGGGTGTAAACATGGCACAGAGGTGATGATAAAAACTGAACATAATATGCATTGCCATTACCAGAACGATAACACGCTTTCTACATTGATGCACATAAAAGGAGCATCCCAGGATGCCTTGAACATTGTGTTGTAATTATTTTAAGGCATTGTAATATATGTTAAACCCATTTGTTGTTAGGTTTGACATAAAAAAGGTAAAAATGTGAGTACATTATTTTTTTTTTACAGTAAAAACAAAACAAAAAAACATAAGACAGATTAATAACTAAACTGCTGTGGATAAGCTAAATTAACTGAGTATAACAATTTAGGAAGGTAGGCTAGAGATATCATCTATCAGGGATTCGCAACAAGCTTCTGTAGGCCCACAAATCCATAGGGAAAAAATACTTATATTTTATCTAGTGGGAAGAAACTTCCTGAAGACCTTGGGCCTCTCCAGGTAGGCTGTAAAGTGCCATTTCTCAAAAATGGCAATTTCCAGTTGATAAGTTAGTTTTGAAAGTTAGTATGCTCAGTATAGGCAACAAAGATTACAATAAAAGCTGTCTCTGGGTAGAAATTCAGCATAATTCACAGAGTTTCAGAGATACATGACTGTACTATATCACAGTCAAGCCTTGACCCCTGCAGGGTTTTGTTTAACATAAAAATGTAGGCTAAATAGTCCAGGGATGCAATGTGTTATTTTTATCTACATTCAGTTTTGTATGTGTTTCTACTTTAAGCAGATGTGCATTGTATTATTTTTATTCTGTATATTCTTGCAGATCGCGCATGAGAAGGGAGATCCTCATGGAAGGTCAGCAGGACAATGACACCGATCAGGAGCCAAACAGCTGTGACAGCTTCACATCTGCCTTGCATAGAGACCCCGCTCCACTCAGCCCAAGCTCGGAAGGAGGAGACCGAAACACATCAATCCATGACACGAAACACCTGCAGCAGAATAACTGCTACCATGTGGGGGAAAGAATAGAAAAGAAAATTAAAAAAGAGAAGACAGAAGAGGAGGAGGAAGACTATACCGACCGATGTGATTCTTGCAATTCACAACCAGCATCAGGAACATGCTGTGAATCTGAGCCACTCAAAGTTTTTCGAGAAGAGCAAAGTATTCCTTCTCACTGTGACAGCTCCCTGAGGAAGCATTATATTAGAAAAAGTGTCTCCTTGTATGATAACTCTTTCCAGGCTGGAGCTCATGACAGCACCTCTCTTCTTTCTCACCAAGAGAACACTACCACGGAACGATCACAAGGTGACCCTATTAGTTTTAAATCTACAGTTGAATCTTCCCGCTGTAGCCTAGAAGTGTCTCTTAACTCCCCATCAGCTGCTTCCTCTCCTGGTCTTATGATGTCCGTGTCTCCTGTACCTTCTTGTTCGGCTCCCATTTCTCCATCCTTGCCCAGCACTGTGTCAGGTAAGCTTCATAGTTCCAGTCCTACCAGTGACGTTGGTCCACTGAATCCTTCTACAAAACACAGTCCCACCAATCAGAGACGAAATGAGAAGATGGCCAACCTAAATAACATTATACACAGGCTTGAGAGGGCTGCAAATAAAGAAGAGACACTGGAATGGGAATTTTGAAAAAACGTACTTCCTGGACAAAAAGCAAAAACCGTTTGTATCAGTCTCTGTAAAACCTTGTTAAGTAACAGAGAGATTACAGAGAACTTCTATGTGATATTTTTTAAATTTTTTCCAGTTCTCTTTTTTGTGAAGTAGGACAAAAACAACGAACAAAGAACTTCACAATCACTTGGACTGAAGAAAAAAAACAGGTTTTCATTTTGAAAAACTCTTTTAGAAAAAAAAGTATTTATAAACGTTTTAGATATTTTATTAAATAATATTTGGAATTTATTATCAGCCTGAGCTGCTTTGATAACATAGATACATATAATAATCAGAGATGTAGCAGATGATCATTCAAAGTATAATGAAGTCCCATAGCTTGCCACTGGAGATTGAAATTAAAAGACTAATGATTAAAGCCATCGTGAAGCACTAGGAAACTGCTGACATGAAGTATAATCTCAAGAGCTGCTTGGTTACCACGGCTGGCTATAAGATAGCAGAGTGAGAACTACCCTTGAAGAGGCAGATACATAGTCTGAAAGACTCTAAATTTAAAAAGTAGTGAAATGTGTCTTGATCCAGGGGATTGTTCTAACACATTATAAATTACAGATCTGGGCAATGGTATATATTGTAGGAAAGTAGAACAGAGTGTACATTCTCCCTCCGAAAAGAGAGCTTCTCTGAGCTTGAGATAGTGGTCTGTATATTAAACATCCAGAATTGGGGTCTGATTTGATATAGGTTCCATGTGCATTATTTGTTTTCTAAAAGGAACATGTAGCAGGCACTGTAAGATGATACATTAGGTCTTTATAGCACTGTATAATGCAATCTCAATGCCTGGACCCTGAGCAAACACATTGCAATGCATTGCTCACACTACGGCACTTAATCGTTAAAAAAAATTATTGCGTGAATGTGTGTATTGTGGAACAGTTCTGTTTGGTTCCGTGCTTGTTTATATGTCTTGGATTTTTGTGTATGTTTGTTTTCTATCTACCTCCCTCGTTTTTTCACTATTTTTTTCCATTGTTTTAGGCATATACATCCATAACAAATACAGAAACTTTCAAACTGGTGGGATGGTGTTGCCAAATACAAAAGCTACAGACCTGCACTTCTAGCTGGTTTATATATAGACCACCATTATAATATGGAATGTGAAAAGGGTTGATTTGGTAAATCCCATGTATTAAAGCCTTACTCTGCATTTAATGCACAGGCTTGTCTTTTAGCTACAGTGCTTGTTTGCTACATAACAAAACAGATTCACTTTATCTCTGTTGGAGAAAGTGCTAAACGTCATAGATGGTAACACCCAGCCTTAGTGCTTAAACGGCACCTAAAATAATATTTGTGTAAGTACATGGAAATATATTTTTGTTCTTTTTTTAGGGTGTCTTGTTAATGAAATTATTTAGGAGTGAATTTTAGGATTTCATATTGTGTGAGAGGATCACTGCAATTTAAATGATACACTATATAGAGGAAACGTAAAACCTACCTGGAATATGCTGAAAAAAATTATAAAGCTTTTTGGGAAACTAATATTGTTTACTTTGATGTAACTCATAAATCCCCCCTGCCTCCACCATCAAAAGAAATCTTAGATGACACACTTAAACCATGGGTACTGTATGAAGAAGGTCTGGAATAGAGATCTAGTCAATTAATAAAACTATATCCAATATCGTTTTGTAGCAAGAACTCGTCATCTTTGTTATTTCATGACTTCATGACTTAAAATGAACCTGTCCTGCAAATTTTCACCTACCTGAAATTGCTCCCATATACATTATACACCATATATAACAAAGATACATGGTGTATTCAGTGTAAATTGTAGCGATGTAATCCCTTTTCTTCCATTCCAGCAACGCTCATTTTGTCGACTAACAATTTTAGTCGACTAACATTTGTGAGATTTTGTCGACTAAAAGTAGACTAAAACTAAAGCAATTCAGACGACTAAACTACGACTAAAACTAAAATGGCTTTTTAGTTAAAAGATTATGTCTAAAACTAAATTGAAATTTAAAGCCCAAATTAACAATGTACAGAGGGCTGTGGAAGGGGCAAAAGAGACAGACCAGGACTTGGGAGAGAGACACCTAGAGGGGCTGGGATGACACAAAGAGACACAGAGGGGCTGGGGAAGGGGAAAATAGACAGATGGGGGTTTTAACGAAACCCATTAGATTTTGTGTTGTGTCGACTAAAGTCTACTGGTGACTTAGTCGACTAAAATCTACTGGAGATTTATACTGGAGATTTATTCAACAAAAACTAGACTAAAACTAAAACAATTCAGATGACTAAAACACGACTAAAACTAAAATGGCTTTTTAGTCAAAAGACTATGACTAAACCTAAATTAAAGTGTAACACCCACCACTGGGCCTTCCTCTACCTGTTCTCCTCCTGCCCTCCCACTGCATGCTCTGTGGTTGCAATGGGTGGAGAACAGAGGGACCTTTAACAGGAGGACTTTTTTGCTCTCCCGTGTCAGTCAATGCCTTGGAACACCAAGGCATTGACTGAAAACTGGAAGTAAAATAATAGGTTTCTATCATAATCTATACATTTTCTAGCAAAACTGCTAGCACAATGTAGAGATAGAATCGTATGCTCAATCTAATGAGCATAAGTTGTTTGGGGCATTACTGGTTACTTATAACTTTTTGTCACATCAGATCTCCTTCCATGATGTCATGTAAGACAAACTGCCCCATGAGAAAATGCATATAAAAAATTACAATATTCTGGTCAACATAATAACAATTATCTGACTTACACTATCTGGCACCCAAAGACTGTTATTTTGTAAAGTCTATGTTTTAGAATTATTCCAACTATAAAGAACGCTAGCCAAGCTCTCTATTAACCTCTACTGGATTACCATAATTATCTGTCCTCTAGACTAAATACATATACCAGACTGACTCTAAGGTAATGTGTAATTGACCACCTTTATTGCTGTACTCTGTAAATAAGAGTAACTCTCTATTTTTACTGTATCTATATAGTATAGTAGTTCTTATGTCCACTAGTACTCTTGAGGTAGAACAGGTCTTTCCATTGTGTATTCAGCATTTTACCTCATGTAAAACAAATTTTTAAGTTAACACATGTATACATCACAGAAGGAGCGTGGCATTCCTAATCGGTAAATAATAACCAATCATTCATCATCGGGTTGTCCAGCATTTCGAGTGGGTGGAACGTGAATCATTAAGCAGTTCAGTGAGGATTCCTGACCTGTTAAAATGGTAATGAATCCAATGGATTTTCAGACCAGACGGGGACCAACATTTTTTTAAAAAATAGGGCGTGCACCCTGCACATAGGCTGCTAATTGGACAGCCCAGGTCAAACATATAATTGTCCATTATTGTTATGTCCGCTAAGTTTTATTGCAGCTCAGCACTGTGAATTGAGGACTGAAATGCATATTCAATTTTATCCTCTTAATTTTGTCTTTCTAAAATAATTAGTTTAATAATTAAATAATGCTTAACCCAACCCCTAGTATTGTTTTGTGATAGTGTGATGTATTTTGTTACTTGGCGTTTTTGACAAGGACTGTAGGCCCAGATTCTAAAGCAAAATAATAGACCTGAATGCTAGGTTATGTTATGTTTCGGTAAAATCCCTCAAGTGACCAGTACAGTAAAATAATAACAGTGAGCTTCATCAAGGTTTAAACAGGTGCTATTCTCGTGCAAAGTATCACAAGGAGAGCAGCTGTTTAATGTGAGAGGATTTGTAACAGTGGGGGAGATGTATATATGATACCATAATTTCAAGGATGAAGCACCCATTTGGTCACATTTGCATATTTACACTATATAGAGAGAGGCATGTGATTGGGTTTTATATAGGAGAACATGAGCACAATTGCAACATTTTTACTTTATCAATAATGCCAAATAGATGACACAGTATTCTAGTGTTAAACAGTCAATTAAAAGTGCCACCCATTTATATCAGTTAGTCTAGTGAGCGTAATAAATGTCTTATCTCGCCAGTTTGCTGCTCTTTCTCTATTAAGCAGAGGAACATTTTTTAGAAGAGGAGAAATGGTGTCTGGTTGACAGTAACCAAAGGAAGAAAGCATGCTAAAATATAACTTTTTATTTTCACTGAAATCCCGTTTCATAAATAACTATTAAATACAGTGTTACCAATGGAAGACCTGTATGTATAAATAAAGATACTTCAGTAGACAAAGTGCATACAGTGCATTCAAGTGTTCCAGAAGAGTAAGTGATACAATGACAGAGTGCGCAAGTTTAAAAAAAGATCACTCAAGCTAATCCGTCGTCCTTATAACTGGATTTCAGTTTATCTATCAATTTTCTTGTTTAACTGTATTCTTAACACCCAACACTAGGGGGTTCTTAATATCGATAACAAGCAAAGGGAATTGCAAGATGAAAATTAAGTTTAAATTCTTCTTTTGTAATAATTAAATGCATGCACGTTTTCAAGGTATCTTTATATATTTAGGACTAATAGAAATTTATGAAATGGGATTTTAGTGACCTAACACACGTTATGTATTAACATGTTGTCTTTGCTTTTACTGTCAGTCGGCCGCTACAATCTTTTTCTTGTCTTCTGTAAGAACCGAGGACTGAACCACTTCTTTGTTGTGTTGGAGGAAATGTTTTTATTTACACCCGTAGTGCCCTGCTGATATTCCTAAACAATAATGTATTATTTACTTGCTGCTGGGTTTTTTTTTCTATCTGTAATTATTTCACAGATATCTGCAGACATAAATTGTTTCATTGTGAAAATAAGTGCATTTAACACACACTTTTATACATCAGCCCCATTGTATGTAAAGCAGTCTAATTTTCTTTATTACATTCATACACCAGAAGATTGCACCTGCACACATTAGACATTATACAATGTCTGGTCCTTTGACCCTTGCCCATCGGTGATGTTTCATCAAACACATCAGCTAAAATCCAGGATTTAACGTAACCACAAAAGGGCAATTCCTGAATTACAGTCAATATTGTTTTTGTTCTTTTTTTTTAATAGCAAAACTAATGTCCTGAACTTAACTTCAGTCTGTTATTTACGAACGCCACATCAACATCTTGCCAGATGGCACCAATGCATTGCTTGGTCACATGATCTAAATGCATCCAATTGTTAGAAAACATTAATATTGTCACATTAAAATCACACCAATGCTGCTCATGTAGAAGACCATACCTCCCCTTTAATTGGAGATGCTTGTCCTAGGTACCTTCTGCAGACTGTGGAACTGCACAATGCATGTTCCATATTCACCCCAAGAAGAAGGTACGGTATGATCACCTACATTTTTTACATTATTTAAATTGTAACATCCATGATATTTCGGGTTTGCCGTATCAATGAATTTGTATATTTTTTATTAATAAATGTAATTGCTCTTTCAATCATTCCGTTAAAAAAAAAACCTGAATTCTTATTTAAGTGGGACCTAAACACATTCATTATCTTCTGCTGTTTAGTGTGTCAGGTAAAGATCCATGTAACAGGATTGAATTAAGCACTTAGGATAGTCTGATTACAGGGATCCTGTTGTACTGAACTAGTAAACATGTAATTAATGTAGGCTCATGTCCTGTAACCAATTTGTATATTAAACTAAAAGAAAAGTTTTGTTTAACAAAAGAAAACTGTAAAAAGGCACTAAATATAGAAATTGATAACTTTGGTGTGGTCTGGTCTCTTACTTTCTGTCTATCAGTGGTTAACAAGAACTCCCATTGTGGCAACCTATCACGAGTTCCAGGTTTGCTAAAAAGTATTTAAATTGAAAGCAGATTTGTTGATCATCGCACACTCTAACTAAATCACCTGTAATAATAAAAAAGTGAAAGGGTGCTTTATGAAAACATCACATTTTAGCTTTTCAAATGAATGTGTGTTCATATTTCAGTATGGGCTTGTATTTTTTATATTTCATTTATTAGATCAGAATAACATAAATCATCTGTTGAGTTGAGTAAGGATTTGTTTAATGTTCCAGCAGTTTAACCCCTTCACAGATTATTACACTGGACCTCAGGAATGACCCAGGCATCATGGAACTTTAGTGTTGTGTTTCTATGATTTCCCAAACAGTTAATATGACTACTTTTCATCTTTGTAATTCTACCATAATAATCTAGTCTTTAACCCTTAAGTTGAAACACACACTTGAGCATTTACACTCACTCTGTGGCTCTTACACCAAGGCCCGGCCTTAGGCTTCTAGGTGCCCTGTGCGAAAAATCTTAGCAGAGCCCCCACCCTACACCCCTTGTCACAGAGCTCCAAAACAATACAACTCTCAGGAATGTGTTGTGTATGAGCTTGTCACAGAGCTCCACAACATTACAACTCTCAGGAATGTGCCTATTAGTGTATCACAGAGCTCTCCAGCTATAAAAACAGAGTAATGTGCATTTTGTATGCCAGAGCTCTACTGTAATAAATCTCACTATAATATGATGTAGTGTGTGTGTTGTCTGTGTGTGTGTTAGGCGTTATGGCTGTGTGTGATATTTGTAATGGGTGTATTAACTGTGTGTCATATATGTGTGCATTGGCAGTGTGTGATATTTGTGCTGGGTTTACTGTGTGTGATGGGTACTTAACTCTATTTGTGAATGCAGGTGTATATTTTGTAGTCACATGCACACAGTCCCACAGTTATATATATACACTGTCAATTACAGCAACATGCACACTGTTCCAGGCACGCAAGTCTCTTTTCAGCCATGTAACTATGTAACAGTTACAGTCAGTCACGCACATGCAGCCCCTCACACACACCGTTGCAGGCAGACAATGGCAAACACACACAGGTACAGGCAGACAGTCACATACATACAGCCACAAAGACAGTTACATTCATACACTTACAGGTAGACACACACACAGTTACAGTCATACATACAGTCATACACACATACAGCCACTCACACATCATTACAGGTAGACAGTCACTCACACATAGTTTGACTGTGTGTGTGTGTGTGTGCGCGCGCTCGCCCACGACTGTCTTTGTTGCTGTCCGCATGTACCTGCGTGTGTTTGTCTAACTGTGTGTGTGATTGCCACACAGTTGCAGGCAGACAATGACTGAAACACACAGGTACAGGCGGACAGTCACATGCATACAGTCACATACAGGCAGTCACACACACACAGGCAAACAGTCAGTCACATACAGTTACCGGCACACACAGTTGCAATCACACACAGGCAGTCACACATACAGGCAAAAGGCACACACACAGTTACAGTCACACACAGGCAGACAGTCACACACACACATAGTTACAGTCACACACAGGCAGACAGTTACACACATAGGCAATCACACACATAGTTACCTGTGTAGATAGGAGGCAGTGCAATTCCTGGAGTTATTGGGGAAGCAGGGACTCCTTGTAGCTCCGCCCCCGCTGCCAGAGACCCCACCTCCACCACTCATTAAGCCATGCCCCTAACATTCGGCAAGCTTCGCCCCCGCTGCCATGTTCTTACTTTTGATAGTCCCAGGTGGAGAATACTGAAATACTCCACCCGGGTAGCTGAACTTGTGTGAGCTGTGTCGGCCACATGGCGCCCCCTGCTGCCATGGCGCCCTGTGAGGTCGCACACCCCTCAGGCTGGCCCTGCTTACACCCTTTGTCAGTTAATACAAACAGAAATAGAAACTGATCATATCGACCTTTGCCTTTCTTGATTTTGTTGGGACTCTTTTATTGAATCTATAGGTACAGACTGAATTTGCCATTTGCATTATCTTACCAAACTATACTTGTTATGCTTTTTTGTAGATTTTATTTCCACTTCGGTACTATGAGGACCTTATTCCATAATACTACTCAATGAGTCGGATTTATTAGCTTTTCTGTAAATCAAGGATGTAAATGTGTTTGTCGCTCTAGGACTCTGTTTACTTTGAGGAGTGTCCCTTGTTTGCTCTGCTCCGGGTTTAAATGCAGCGCCATGTGGTCACTCCTTCTTTGGGGTAGTTTACATATTTTTTAAGCCCTTAAGGACACATGACATGTGTGACACGTCATGATTCCCTTTTATTCCAGAAGTTTGGTCCTTAAGGGGTTAAATCTAGAAAACCCACAATAGAAAAGAAAGAAAGATAGTTTGTTAAGAGTAAAATGCACTTATGTAGAACTATGAGATATAGGTGTTTATTCAATAAAAAGAGTGAAATAACAGGCACATTGCCAGGTGATAAGAGATTACCAGGCATAGCAATACAACGCAATGCACTGTTAAACACTATAGGGTCAGGAACAAAACACCATCTAGCCCCCTTACCCCCCACCCCCTTCCTTGCCACCCTCAATATAGTGAAATCGTACCTTTATTCCAGTCTTCTGCTGGCTCTCCCCTGATCTGCCTTCCTGGCTGACATCATCAGAAGTGGTGATCTGAGCCAATCACAATGCTTTCCCATAGGAAAGCAGTGTATTGGCTGAGCCTGAAGGGACTGATTATACTCACTGGGACAAATACAATAAGCTGTAGTTGTTCTGGTGACTTTATTGTCCCTTTAAGTGAATAAAGTGCTCATAACTAATATTGTACATCTTCATTCTATCACAGTTCATCACAAACATCCTTTAAAAACTATGATGGAAAATTAAACCATGCTATCCTGTTCCAGTGGAAACATTTTATTTTTAGTCAGCACTATGGATGGGAAATTGTCTTTGTCATTCAGGAATTTCCATTTACTAATCTCTTTACATGTTCTCTGAAAACTGATTTGCTAAGCATAAAATAAGTCAACTTCCACATTTATTAACACAGCCTTACAAGCAAAATACCACACAGTTTGTTTTTCAATGCACTCTGTTTGAAGTCATAGCCAGTAGAGAATCATTGTGGGGGTTATTCTCTAATCTATGAATTGTAGCAAACTGATATAAAATTTAGGCAACTATAGGTGAAATATTCTCTAACTTAGCTATTGTCACTGCTTGGATATTTTAACCTTAATTTTGCACTTTCAATTTCATTTCAGTGTTTAGTCAATAACCCTGTTAGTATTTGGTGAAGAAATTCAAGGAAATTCTGTCTTGTATCACATCCCATCTTGTCTCCAGGTGGGACACTTATTTAACCAATCAGTGTCAGATCCCTAGGAATGCTGGAAAAGGCAATGCACATTTGGTAGATCTTGCAACATCATCAGTGACATCACAAGGTCCCTCGTACGAAAACCGGCTGTGAATACACATAAACGACCGTGCAAGGTCAGCCGTCAACACAGACAACAAGTAAAGGATGTATGTGAGTGACATGAGGAGTTTTGTGTTTTCAAACAGCCAACGCGTGAGCACCTTAACATCCACATTACAGCTTTCTCACTTGAACTCTGCCTGTAAATCTAGGTCATAAAAGTAGGGATTCACAATCCATGGGGTCCCTGTGCGAAACTAATCCATGCCCCCCCTGCTAATCTCCCGACAGACACACACATATACATACATATAGACACACATACATACGGAGACACATACATACATACAGACAGGCACACATACAGACAGGCACACACACACACATACAAACAAACACACATATACAAAAAGGTTGTCACCCTCCTGTTTCCTACCTTTTAGGTACAGGAGGGTGACTTTCCCTGGGGTCCAGTGCTGACTCAGGTTGATGGTCCCACTCTGACTCCCTCTCCTTCCTCCTGCGCGGCTCTCTGATAGCTGGGAGGAGTGATGGGCAGTCACTTCCTTGTCACAGGGGGCCCGGTCGCTGCTGTTAAAGCACCGCAGCACTGACCGGGCCCACTGGATATCCACATCCATCGGGTGGCCCTAATAGCATGGGCCACCTGATGGGCCCTTCGAATGTGCGGCGGGCCGGGGCCGCAAAACATGACGGCGGGTACCCGGTTGCTAGGGTCCACAGGGCAGCCGGGCCCCCTGCAGTGACGGTAGTGATTACATCACATTCATCTCCCAGTAATGCTATGTTATCTAAAAACCGTAGTGATTACAACACATTCAACTCCCAGTAATGCAATGTCATCTAAAAACGGATTTACATAACACAACACAATGTTACATAGATAGGATAGACAGCATTTAGGATTAGGAAACACTGGAACATAACTCATTATCATGCAGCGTTACAAATAAAGAAATTCTGCGCACATTAAATCAGGACTTTACAAAGTGCATGTGGCTGCACCTCTTCTGCACTGTATATAATCCTGCACCAAACATTGTATATATCATTGTGAGCTCCTGGATAGCGTCCATTGAGTGAATGAGGTAAGAAGGGTCCGGATACGCATTATGTCATAGGTGCAGAATGCAATATCAGCCTTTTATGTGACTGTGTATACGTATGTATAAACGTGTGTGTACACAGTCATGGGAAAAAGAACGTACACCCTCTTTGAATTCTATGGTTTTATATATCAGGACATAATAACAATCATATGTTCCTTAGCAGATCTTAAAATTTGGTAAATACAACCTCAGATGAACAACAACCCATGACATATTACCCATGTCATGCTTTATTTATTAAAAATAAAGCCAAAATGGGGAGCCGTGTGTGAAAAACAAAGTACACCTAATGATTCAATAGCTTTTACGTCCACCTTTAGCCACAATAACGTGAAGTTGACGTTTTCTGTGTGACTTTATCAGTCTCTCACATTGTTGTAAATAATTTTGTCTCACTCTTCTTTACAGCGTTGCTTTAGTTCATTGAGGTTTGGTGGCATTTGTTTTCCTGGCACTATAGCTTCCCCCTCTGACAAGGCCCTCCCTCCCCCCCGACCTCGTGGTGCAGAAAGGGTTCCGCTCCCACCCTCCTCCCCTGCTGACGTCATCCAGGGAGACCTAATGTGCATGTGCGGCAATGGCCGCGCTCGCATTAGGATTACCCATAGGAAAGCATTATTCAGTGCTTTCATATGGGGATTCTGGTGACGCTGGAAGTCCTCATGTATAGCGTAAATTCTAATGCACCTCCAACAGTATCATTAAAAATGTCTGTATATTCAGAATTTCATAATGTAACACTACACACAGTGCTCATGGTGCCTGGAGTAACTCTTTGAGGAAACATAAGGCTGAAGAGCAAATTGAATTAAATATCAGGCCGGAATAGTAGCTCATTAAAGTGAAGCCTGTTCACTGCAGACAAAAAAATTTGACTTGAAAATATTGGCTTTAAGTATGTTGCGGTCATTATAGCCATATGTTGATTTTTTTGGTGTTGCAAAGACCATAGATTCACTATACTGCAGTATATGATGACAGTGCCAGCTACACTGCTATACTCAAGGCTGCAATGATGCATGTACAGCAGTGTAAGCAGAGTTTTAGAGGTAATTCACTTGGGGAACATAAGGTTAATGAAGGCTTGGGGGTGCAACTCCTATCACTCACAGCCAAGGAGTATTTAAAAAAAAAAAAAAAATAATGGGTTATCGTCTGTACTACCTATTATGCAGAAAGACACTATATCTTGTAGCAAGCCATTTTTCACATAAAAAAAACAAACCTGACTTTTTTTTGTAGAATATTAAAAGCACACTATCACTGCCCTTATGTACCATGGTAATTAGCAGTTATTTAATTTGTTTTCTGTTTTGATAAATGCAGGAGCAGCAAACATCTGTGTACCTACCTTTGGCCACCCTTGGGTTAAAAGGACACTCTAAGCCTGAAATGAAAGGGTGGCACGTGATAGGTCTAGACAAATTCATATAATTCAGGATTATTTTCCTTATTATTATTATTATTGCAATTTATATAGCGCCAACAGATTCCGTAGCGCTTTACAATATTAAGAAGGGGATTTAACTATAAATAGGACAATTACAAATAAACTTACAGGAACAATAGGTTGAAGAGGACCCTGCTCGATCGAGCTTACATTCTATAGGAGGTGGGGTGTAAAACACATTAGGACAGGAATTTGCAATCAAATAAGGTGGACTGCCCTTTAGGAGAGGGCAAGAGACAGGTATGTGAGGTATTGGTTAGTCTTGGAGGCCATAAGCTTTCCTAAAGAGATGGGTTTTAAGGCACTTCTTAAAAGATGCAAGACTAGGGGAGAGTCTGATGGCGGTAGGCAGGCTATTCCATAGGAAGGGAGCCGCCCGCGAGAAGTCCTGCAAGCGCGAGTTGGCCGTACGAGTGCGGACAACGGACAGGAGGTGGTCACGGGCAGAGCGGAGAGACCGAGAAGGGACATACCTATGGATCTGTGAGGAGATATAAGAGGGGCTAGAGTTGTTCAGTGCTTTATAGGTGTGAGTAAGTACCTTGAATTGACTCCTATAGCATACAGGAAGCCAATGTAAGGACTGGCAGAGGGGTGAGGTGTGAGAGAAACGACTAGAGAGGAAAATCAGTCTAGCAGCAGCGTTCATTACGGACTGTAGGGGTGCAGTACGGCTTTTGGGAAGACCAATCAGGAGAGGGTTACAGTAATCCATGCGGGAAATTACTAGAGCATGGACAAGCTCCTTGGTGGTATCTGGTGCAAGAAAGGGGCGGATGCGGGCTATGTTTTTAAGATGAAATCTACAGGATTTGGCAACATGCTGGATGTGAGGCTCAAAGGTGAGACCAGAGTCAAGTATGACGCCAAGACAGCGCGCTTGCAAGGATGGACTGATGTTGGTACCACAAACTTGAAGGGAGAGCGAAAGAGGAGGATCAGTATTAGGAGGAGGAAAGATAAGGAGCTCAGTTTTTGAGAGATTGAGTTTCAGAAAGCGGGAGGACATCCAGTCAGAGATGGAAGAAAGGCAAGCAGTGACACGTTGCAGGACGGCAGGGGAGAGGTCCGGGGAGGAGAGATATAGCTGGGTGTCATCAGCGTACAGGTGGTAGTGGAATCCAAAAGAGGTAATAAGTTTGCCAAGAGAGGCAGTATAAAACTTGAAACAATCTGGGCTTCCCATACTTTTTGAAATACTGCCAGGCAGCCCATCTGGCTCGAGTGGTGGAATGGCATAATTCAGACAAAACATTGGACCCTTACTGGGTGGGAGGTGATTCCAGCAGTGTTTTGGCTTTTATGGGGACACTCCTCAAGGTGAAAGGACCACTACACACCTATAAAGCAGCCAGGGAGGGGTTATTCCTGCTTCCATTAGCTCCCCTGAGCGAACAGAAATAGCAGGTGTGCTCTACTCAAGTAAGCATGCATCCCCTGCTGCAAACCTCAGTCCAGCGCCCACATACCTCACATCAGTATGCTGCTCGCTCACGCGTGCACGAAGGGAGACCTTTAGAGGCTTCTTAATGAGAAATCTTAATGAGAGACTATTTCCCAGTGAAGAGATTCATTGTAGTGTATTTACTAAACAGTGATTTCCAGTTTTATTTTTTTGCCCATTGCAGCAGTGTGGTGTTCCTTTAAGTTTCACCCATTTTTTAATTCTCTCTTTAAAACTTAGTATGCCTGTAAACAATTGTCACTCTCAACTTGGTATGACCCTTTGTATCCGCTGACGAATTATCCTTTCTTTCTGGCTGGGCTTGACGAGCAGGCCTTAATATCGTTATACTAAGGTGAAACCCTTTTTTGCCAAATGTCCTTTACAGACCAGGACTAATCCAAAATGCAGATTTTATTGCATCAAAGCTCTTTATGATCCAGATTTAAGGATAATAAATTCCCTGTCCTAGTTCCACTACAGAAAAGAGAATACAAAGTTATGACTTCACTTGCAGACAAAGGGATGGAGTTTCACCCAGTTTACATGTTATTGAATCAGACTAAGGCCTCAAAAAAGAGACATTCTAAGCACCAAAACAAATTGAGCTTAATGAAGTGGTTTTAGTGTAAGATCATGCGCCTGCATTCTGACTGCTCAATATTTTTACATTGACGTGGCAATATTTGTTTTTGCAGCCCTAGCCACGTCTCCCCTGGCTGTTATTGGAGCTGGAATCACTAGATGCAATCTTACCTTCATGGGTTAAACATTTGTGAATGGTATAACTCCAATGTTGTCCCCACAGGAACCCAGCAGCACTGTCCCCAGCCTCCTCCCCTGGCCGCAGTCAGTACAGGAAGGTTTGCTTTTAACGATTTAGGTGCACTGAACCTCTGGTAAGCTTTTTGGCACCCCCAAATTAACACAGGCTCCTCTGTATACATTAAACAGGACACACCTCAATGTAATTGTTATGGTGACAGTCTCAACAGCAAGCAGAAATTATCATTAGGCTAAATCCTCCTAGTACTGGAAAGGTTAGAAGCTGACAGATATATTCATAAGAAATAGAAAAGGAGATATATATGTATTTTTATAAAAAAATAACTAGTTTCATATTTGTATAAAAGAAGCATAAATAGCTTTATTACAAAAATAAGAATGTAAATGCATACAAATGGTTTATTGGCAAGTTTTCTATAAAACAGTACATACATCACATATTGTCACAGTTATTTATGGAATGTAAATGTTTAAAATATATAGATGTTACAGAAGGGGTACGTGTACTAGACTCTTTTCCATAAATAGAATTGTGATTGCAACCTATTCAGTCTTAAAGTTACATTTTATTAAAACTTCCTCATGCACAGAGCTTTCCACTAAACTGGGAATTGTGCTGAATTGACAAATTGAAAAATTGAACTTTCAGGCCAAAATAGCAGAACTGAAACATTCTTAAAACCTAAATCTAAGAAAGTGCACTCAATGTTTAGGTGATATATCCCTAATCCATAAAGTGCGAGTTCAGCGCTTTAAATATAAAATAGGGACTTACCGCTCCAATAAAAGTTTAATACACGTGGAAACAAGAAAAATATAAAATATAGTGTAGTATTTTTTGAAAGCGCAATGACTATAGAGGTGAGTGAAAATCAACTCACATGCCTTTTCACTGTATAGGCTCTAAAGTAGATAGCCTTCTTGCTGTTTAGATGGCAATTTGACCTTTCTTCTGGAATAATTTCACTCCGCAAATCCCAAGGGAATCTGTAAGATGGAAAACAGAAGTTTCTTCTTGGACATTTTTTTGCTTGCTGTTTTCGATCTTATAGATTACCTTGGGATTTGCTGAGTGAATTTCTCCATGAAGAAAGGTCAAATTGCCATCTAAAGAGCAAGAAAGCTATCTAGTTTAGAGCCTATACAGTTAAAAGGCTCTAACACATGTGAGCTGATTTTCACTCACCTCTATAGTCATTGCACTTTCAAAAATACTACACTATGTTTTAAATTTTTCTTGTTTCCACATGTATTAAACTTTTATTTGAAAGGTAAGTCCCTATTTTATATTTAAAGTGCTGCACTCATACTTTATGGATTAGGAATAACCATATATCACCTAAACATTGCACTTTCTTAGATTGGTGTTTTGTTGGTGGGTTGTTTTGGAGTGCCCACAGAGTGTTTTTCAGCAACATTGTAACAAAAAAAAGTAAAAAGTAAAAAGTAGCAGAGTTTGGGCCAAAATGTGCAATTATTAGGTCAATTGCCAAGTTAGTGAATAACACGGTCAGTGTTTCTATGGGAATGGACTATCACACATATCTGTTGAATTGGCTATGTGTGTTCGATACTTCAAGTTTTTTCCCCTTTCTTACTTACTTTAAAAGTGACACTCGGGGCCACTAAGGTGCTTTCGCTTGCTGAAATGCTTTATGTTTGTGTGTCCACTTTTTTTTTCCATTTTACAAAGAGTGCACATTTAATATAAACTGTCCCTTTTATAAATTAACCTAGTTATGCCCTCCCTGGCTTTCAAGCAGACAATTGGTCCTGTTACTTCCTGGTTTGGTTAGCTCAGTGGAGCTACACTCAATAAGAATGAAATTGCCCAGAGCATCTGCCTTGCAAAGACTTCTCATTGAGCTACATTGGGAGGTCTGTTATTGGACAGCCAAACCCTGGGCTGTGGAAGAAGGGGGGGGAGGGGAGGGGAGGGGAGGGGAGGGGGGGGGGGGTTACAAAGACAACGGACAAGAGTTCTGCAGCCTTTTAAGATATATCAAGAGTGAAAAAAAAATGCATAATTAAAAGCATGCATGTTTTCATTGGGGTTATATCTAATATATAGTGATTTTGTCAATATGTTTGTATTTGGGCAGTGGAGTGTCCCTTTAAAGTAAAACATACACATGGTTATTCACTAAACTCAGAATTTAACCATTTACATAACAATTGTAAAATTCAGGTCAAAACTAGCAAAGTCTCAGAGTAGAGTTGGAGAACTTATTGCAAACAGTAATTTGTGCCTATATTTTACAATTTACATTTAATTTGGAATTTAGAGAACAACACTAATAGCACACCGTGCATTAAAAAGAGAAAAAACTGTAAATTAAAAATAAAAGATGCTCACGTTTAAAAAATCCTGCATTTCTTGCAAAACTGGCTCTCAAACGAGGACTAATGCTTGCCATGGCTTTTCCCAAAGGCACTGTTTTAGGGTAGTTGTAGTTTATTTGTCAGTGGAACTACGACTCTCAAACAACGCAAGTCAAGACATAATACAAAACCATACTTCTGAAACAAAAAGGAAAACATAAAAAAAAGAACAAAAAGAAAATTGAGGCTAAATGCCTGTGACTTAACATACATATTGTAACCAGTTTGTGTAAGTACCTAGAGAGCCCTATTAACCTTTTAGAACAGAAATTGGACAAACCTTTCCCTTAATGCGTTAAGAGAAAATACAACAAATTTAAAACATTTTTTTTTTTAAATTACACAATTAAAATAGCCATTCTGACCTGCCTACATAACATTTACATTCTTTGTATAATAAAGAAGCTATATTATTACTAATAAATATATATCTTCCCAGAAACTGTTTGCTAACTTATTTTTTAGGTTTATTTAACTGATGTTCTGGAAATCATGCATATCATAAGGTATGTGACATAAAATAGATAATTAAGTGATTGTGCTGCCTCCTAAAAGGAGCACTCAAATTACCATAACCACTACAGTGAGCTGTAGTGGCTATAGTGCCGTAGTGCCCTAGTGCACACTTTGTGAGTAGTCAAAGTGTTTTAGAGCGTCCCCGCCTACACTACTTCAGACAGAGAGCTGGAAGTAACCCCTTTGAGCGAAGCCAGCGTTCTAAAAGGGTTTGACTATTTACAATGGGGGTGTCAGGACATTCCTGGCACCATTACAAGCTGTAGTGGTTATGGTGCTCAAAGTGTTCCTTTAAAGAGTAATCATAATGTAAAGATTCTAATTTCTGTAGTGATTTACTTTTAACGTGAAAACTGTGAGCATAAGGAAAACTTAACATCAGCCTACATATAGGCTTTAATATTTAACAAGTAATTCAGTTTAAGATACTTTATTTGTCTTTAAAAAGATTGAATAAAAATTGTAATTTAATTACTTGCTACAATGATACCACATTTTCAAGTTCAATCCAATTATCAGAATAAAAATGCAGTGAAAATCGTTCTACAAAAAGGGTAAAACATAGTAAGTTATTCACCAAAGTGTGCCTTATCACAAATTCAAAGTAAATGTAAATTTTAGGTTAACATAGCCAAACCGAAAACATAAGTGAATTTTATATTTTTAACCAATTCAGTCAGCTGTTGTTGGTCTAAAAACTGTAATTCACTTTGGATTCCTGAAAATTCTCAACAATAATGAATTACTTAATTGACCTACAAAAATTTGAGCAGTGCCATTGTGCAAGAATCTGTCATACCTTTGATAACAGTAAATTCTAAACAGCGTTTCCACAAACAAGGAATCACCAGAAAAAAAAGGGTAATTTTGTTATTGTTTAAAGTGTTCTTGTAACCTCTGGCAAGAAAACAGTTAAATAGCTGATTGTGCTTCACTTGCGATTATGAAATAATCCGTGTGATCTAATGCCCACACAGCAGACTGCCTTTGTGACTCATGAAGTCAATTTGGTCTTTATTCAGAGACTCCACAGGCTTCATTTGCTATTGGGATGGTTTGAGTCCACTTGATTCTAATGTCCACAATCTCTTCTCCAAATAGATGGTGGAGCTGTGAAAAGCTAATGTCTTCATACTCTTCAGCCTCAGCGGGTACATGTGCCTGGTCTGGACCCCTGCAAGCCTCCAGAGGATTGCTTGAAGACAATTGATGTGCATCAGAGGCACCTAGCACAACATCTGGAATTTCTCTGGTGTTTTGACATTTTGTTCCATTACCATATTGAATTCCATTACACAAGTTATTTTGTTTGTTGTCCCACGTGGCACATCCATTGTCCTTTTGAAGTGAACAGTCTTGAAGATTTGAAGGTATTATATGGGATTCACTATGTGAACTGGTATTTATTACATTTAGATCTGTTAAAACCCTGGCTTTAGAACACGAGTTAGGGTTCTTCTGTACCTCTGCAAGTTGTTTCTGGAGCTCTTTAACAACAAGTCTAATATATTCAAAGTTTGCCTTAGTGAGTGCTTTTACCCAGGATTCCATAGAACTTTGGCAGTCAGCAGCTAGAATGTAGGCCCGTGATTTAGTACATTCAAACTTGATCGCAAAAGCATATTCTTCAGTCGATTCATACAGCTCAACTCTGCATCCTTCCAGTATAATAACACCGACAGGCTCTTTGCTTTCTTCATTGTCATAATAAAATAGCATGTTGCCCTTCAGCACAAACCAGCGTTTATGATAGGCCGAATGGCGCTCACCTCGCTTGGACAAAAATCCACTTTTGTCCACGGGAGATTTGCAGGTAGCATAATATACCAGGTTTTTTTCATTAAGCTTCATATCTTGATTCTTCTCTGGGTGGTGCACACAAATGGCTAATGTGCCCCTAAACAAGGAAAATAAGACTATCATTCACCTTGGCCGAAACATGGAATAATAAAAATAATATCCAGCATTTCCTTAGAGAATACCAATACATACACACATACTTAGGTCGCTGAGCAGACCACCTACACAAACACACACACACCAGAAAGAAACCCTCCAATAAGCAGCATATCATTCTGGTCTACAAAACTGATATTTACCCATTAACCTCCATACAACAAGAGGTCTAAGGGATACGTAGTTTATTTTAAGAGCAGTTACAATAACCACACAATTCAATTATTGGAAACATACCACAGCTGCCATAAGTTTATGTACAGTATGCATGTGTGATCCACAGCTCGGCACACACTCTCTGAGAAAGATAGAGAGCCTACCGTATTCCGTATTGTTCATGCACACAGAATATACAATAAAAATCTAATAGTCTAGAGCTGGAGCTCCAAGAAGGTTGATTAACTACCCTGGTGGGTGGGCTTGTACTAGTATTTTTTCAAATCGCTGCCTCTTTCAGCCATTCAAGCGAGGGCGCAGGCTGCACTAAGTAATGCAAAGTGCTTATACTGACCATTTAATAGTGATTTTTCTACAAAATACAAATTAGAAACAAAGCAAACACACACAAAATAATAGTAAAAACTGCAAAGCTATTTAAAGGTGAAGAATTGTGCAAACTATTTTTTTTTTCTTGCAAAAAAACTAGACGGATATGAGCCTGCAAAAAATACAACATATTATTGAGACCAGAAGCTATCTTATGCACAAAGGTTGAGTTGATGCCCGGAGTCTAGAGGACACTCAAAGCACCAAAACAGCTTGAACTTAAAGAAGCAGTTTTGGTTTATAGATCATGCCCCTGCAATCTCACTTCTCTGCTATTTAGGAGTTAAATAACTTTGTGGAAAGAGATAAATCAGCACTAGGTTGCCACACAAGAAGGTAATAATAGTAAGGCTGCAATCCTCAAAGGGGAGTCCCCTATATTGGTAAGAAAAGATACAAAGCAGAAAAAAATAAGGTTGCGCCTAAAATATACAATAAAACATATAAAAATGTATATAGTAAGTGATATAAAATAGTACAATTTAATATAGAATATTAAATGAATTATAAAATAAATAGTTGGCAATAGTCCAAAACACTTATCATAAGTCCGTAATGGTAGATGCCATAGGGATCCTGAAACGTAAAATGGAGTGTGTCTTCACAGTAGTGTGCTTGAAATCCAGTGGAGTAATATGTGGAGAAAAGACAAAAGGAACTCCAATGGCACAGTATATAGATGAATAAAATGGTATACAAAATAAAAATAGTCTAATGGAAAGAGAGAAATCAGCGCTAGGTTGCCACACAAGAAGGTAATAATAGTAAGGCTGCAATACATGGCATCTACCATTACGGACTTATGATAAGTGTTTTGGACTATTGCCAACTATTTATTTTATAATTCATTTAATATTCTATATTAAATTGTACTATTTTATATCACTTACTATATACATTTTTATATATTTTATTGTATATTTTAGGCGCAGCCTTATTTTGTTCTGCTTTGTATCTTAAATAACTTTGTGTATGCAGCCATAGCCACACCTCCCCTGGCTGTGACTAACACAGCTTCCCTATACACTTGGTGTAAAGAAAAATCTAATGTTTACACTTCCTTTATTGCACAGTGTGCTTAATTTAGAAGATTCTTATTTCCTGCTTTGTTAAAGTGGTTCTGTCACCTTCTGAAGTCTTTGCATATTTTGCAAAGACCCCTGATGGGGACATTGCTGCTTGGAGTGTGGTGACCACAGGGTAAGATATATTTTACTTACCTGTCACTTGTGGCTGCTGCCATCTTCTTTCACAGTATCTTCTTTGGCTCCAGGCACATTCATCTGCCAGGGGCCAATGTGGGTGATACACTGAGGTCTTTGGAGGATCCCACAAGATCCACAGTTGCCTCCATAGACCATGTATTTTCCCCCACAGGCGTCGGCTAGGAGAAATGACAAACCTTGACAGTAGCTTCACTTTCTGTCAAGTTTTTTTAGGTGTAGGAAAAATACATAAATCAAAGTAGTCCCTAATTTAAGTTATGTATTTTAGGAGAAATAAAGGAAGGATGGAATGAGAGATATAAAGAAACAAAGAATTAATTGAGATACGGTAGGTATGCCATGACAGAACTACTTTAATAGCCTGCAGGAGCCTCCTGTGTGTAAATAAAGGATCACTATAGTGTCAGGAAAATACATTTGTTTTCCTGACACTCTAGCATCCTTAGAAGCCCCCCACCCTCAGGGCCACCCCTTCAGTTACTTACCTTAATCCAGCGCGGGGCTACCTCGGCGCTGGTGACCTCTCCACCCCCGCCGATGTCAGCTCCTGAGTGGAGTGGAATGCGCACATTCAAACAGTCCATAGGAAAGCATTTCTCAATGCTTTCCTATGGACGTTCTGCACACTGGATGCGAACTTCACATTCAGCTTCGCAGAAGCGCCTCTAGCAGCTGTCAAGAAGACAGCCACTAGAGGCTGGATTAACCTTGCTATGTAAACATAGTTTTCTCTGAAACTGCTATGTTTACATCTGAAGGGTTAAAACCAGGGGGACCTGGCACCCAGACCACTTCATTGAGCTGAAGTGGTCTGGGTGACTATAGTGTCCCTTTAAAGTTCAATTAACAGAGCAGAAGATAATCACTTCAAAAGAAAACCCACTGTGCTGTATGATCTGGTTGAAAATTAAACCATTTTTGTTTTCATTTGTTGAGCCATGCAGCCTATATGGCAGAGAAATGAGTAGACACACTGCATGGGCATGGTCTATACACTAAAATTGCGTATTTAAGCTAAAGTTGTTTTGATGCACACAGTATCCCTGCAAGCGGCCATTCTAAAGTACATGCTTTTGTTAGCCCATACATACACAGATTTTATTGAGTTGAACTGCTGTAGTCTGCATTAGAAGAACAAGACACCCAGAAATACTCCTGTCATGCTGAGCCAGCTGAAGAATGTGAACGGCAGAAAATGCACCTAAAATAAAAAAAACAAACAAAGTATTAATCACAGGAAGAGCACATCAACAGCATTCATACTGGTCCAGCAATGAAGTGGTTCGGTTGAGTTTTGATCAAAAGCATTTGAAGTTCATGACTCATCTTTTCTTGATTATTAATCTATTTCCAGGAACAATGTTTTTTTTTATAGTCTTGCAAAGTTATGTTTTACAAAAACAGCATTTTTAAATGATAAAGTCTTCCAAGAAATGGGGTCACATGACGAAATACAATAGACTGCCCAAGAGAGAGGAAAAAACCCCCAAAAACTAAAATAAAACCAGTCTCTGTACTGACAGAGGAGCTTTAAAACAAACTTTTGAAGCATCAGATATTGAAAGAACATACCGGGCCCCATTCCAGCTTCGTCAAAATCAAGTTTGTACTATGAGGTCCCTGGCACTTCCTTCCCATAAATACAGGGGTGCCAAGCAATCTGGCACTGGAGGACAGACTTTTGAGTTAAACTGTGAGCAGTTTATTTTAATTAAGTTGTTATGGTGCCCATAGTGTTCCTATGTAAGGTATCCTGCAAGCTCGCTGTAGTGGTTACAGTCCCAGGAGTGCCCCCTCCCCTTGAAAGTAGTCAACATCGCTTTAGAACGGTTTGAGTTTTTAACTGGGATCCACTGGGCACTGCACCTTGCCTCCACTACTGGCGATGGATAGTCTGAAGCTTCTAATCAGCTGTCCTGTGCTAAGCCCTGACTTTACCTGAAAGATTAAAACAAAAGCCCCAAGCATGATACACACTGACACAGAGCAGATTAGAGACCGGGGGTCTAGTAGCATGGACACCCAGCACAGGTTGTTCTCCTTCAGCCTTTTTATACGAGGGTCCCTCAACAGGCACGACAGCATGAAAGACCCCATTTGCACAAGGTTGGATGCCGAGCTACTCATTTCCCATTCCTCCTCCTCACACAGAGCAGAATAGAGACTGTTCCCCCTACATAGGGTCACTTGGCAGATATGGATTGACACCTATCCTAATGATCCCTGATACATACACACTGACACAGAGCAGAATAGAGACTGTTCCCCGTCCTCAGAGACCATGATACACACTGACACAGAGCAGAATAGAGACCGGGGGTCTAGTAGCGTGGACACCCAGCACAGGTTGTTCTCCTTCAGCCTTTTTATACGAGGGTCCCTCAACAGGCATGACAGCATGAAAGACCCCATTTGCACAAGGTTGGATGCCGAGCTACTCATTTCCCATTCCTCCTCCTCACACAGAGCAGAGTAGAGACTGTTCCCCCTACATAGGGTCACTTGGCAGATATGGATTGACACCTGTCCTCAAAACCCCTGATACACACTGGGGGGAGCTACTGTCCTCCCTCACCCCTGCGCGGTGGGTGGGGGCCATAAATCACAATGGGGGGACCTACTGTCCTCCCCCCCCCTGGCCCCCACCCCTGCGCAGTGGGTAGGGGCCATAAATCACAATGGGGGGGACCTACTTTCCTCCCCCCTGGCCCCCACCCCTGCGCGGTGGGTGGGGGGCATAAATCACAATGGGGGGGACCTACTGATAGGAGTGGAGTATTGTTCTGATCAGTTTAATACCTTCCGCGTCTCCTATCAGTGGACATGTATATGGCAGCCATTTTAGGAACCGCACACCTGGGACCCGAGCAAGGTCACCTCTTTCAACAGGCGACAAGATTTGGCCCTGTAAAACTCTCCTGGATATTATGTACAATTTCTATGGATATGGCAGTGATTTATGTAACAGGGAGATGGAAGAAGATGCTTGGTCGATCCTCTTACTTGAAATTTGGGTACTGCACGGGCAAGCTAATGTGCCACCAGATAGGAGTGGTGAGTTTAGTATTGTTCTGATCAGTTTAATACCTTCCGCGTCTCCTATCAGTGAACGTGTATATGGCAGCGATTTTTAATTGTGGAATCACCTCCCCTTTTTAGGCCAAGGTTGGAAGATGCTTAGACCACTGGTATATTGTTGCCATCTTGGAGGATTTTTTTTGGTTTGGTTTTTGAAGCCAAAGTGCTGCACAAGTGGGCCTAAAAATTAGGCATGTACACATGCCTGAAAAATTTGGTATTGTTGCAGCCGCTGCTGTAGCAGCGGCCAGAAAAATTGATGTTTGTTTCACAGGCAGAAAGTGCCCTAAAACATGGCGGCTTGAACCCTAGTTGGTGGCGGATAAGTCACGCAAGTCAAACGTCATTCAGAGCTAAAATACAGCAGCGTGTGGACCATTTTTAGCCCAAGGCAGCTCATCTCATCAGGCCTTTTTTTAATCGAATGTATCGCCCAGTGTCAGTCCCTTCGGGATCCATCCCTCATTCATCTTAATAAAAGTGAAGTAATCTAGACTTTTTTGACCTAGGCGACTTCTCTTCTCAGTGACAATACCTACTGCTGCACTGAAGGTCCTTTCTGACAGGACACTTGAAGCGGGGCAGGCCAGAAGTTCTATCGCAAATTGGGATAGCTCAGGCCACAGGTCAAGCCTGCACACCCAGTAGTCAAGGGGTTCATCGCTCCTCAGAGTGTCGATATCTGCAGTTAAGGCGAGGTAGTCTGCTACCTGTCGGTTGAGTCGCTCTCTGAGGGTGGATCCCGAAGGGCTGTGGCGATGCGTAGGACTTAAAAAGCTCTGCATGTCCTCCATCAACAACACGTCTTTAAAGCGTCCTGTCCTTGCCGGCGTGGTCGTGGAAGGAGGAGGATGACTTCCACCTCTCCCCCTGTTAGATTCCCGTTGTGCTGTGACATCACCCTTATACGCTGTGTAAAGCATACTTTTTTTATTTATTTTGCAAATGCTGCATCCTTTCCGACTTGTTGTAATTGGGTAACATTTCCGCCACTTTCTGCTTATACCGGGGGTCTAGTAGCGTGGACACCCAGTACAGGTCGTTCTCCTTCAGCCTTTTTATACGAGGGTCCCTCAACAGAGGCAGGACAGCATGAAAGACCCCATTTGCACAAGGTTGGATGCCGAGCTACTCATTTCCCGTTCCTCCTCCTCACTGATGTCATTGAAGGTATGTTCTTCCCCCCAGCCACGTACAACACCACGGGTACCAGATAGGTGACAACGAGCACCCTGGGATGCCTATTGTGGTTGGTCTTCCTCCTCCTCCTCCTCAAAGCCACATTCCTCCTCTGACTCCTCTTCCTCACAATCCTCTTCCAGCGTTGCCGCAGGTCCAGCAAGCGATGCTGATAAGGCTGTTTCTGGTGGTGATGGTGACCACAACTCTTCCTCTTCACGCTCATCTACGGCCTGATCCAGCACTCTTCGCAGGGCATGCTCCAGGAAGAAAACAAATGGTATGATGTCGCTGATGGTGCCTTTGGTGCGACTGACTAGGTTTGTCACCTCCTCAAAAGGACGCATAAGCCTACAGGCATTGCGCATGAGCGTCCAGTAACATGGCAAAAAAATTCCCAGCTCCCCAGAGGCTGTCCTAGCACCCCGGTCATACAAATATTCATTAACAGCTTTTTCTTGTTGGAGCAGGCGGTCGAACATTAGGAGTGTTGAATTCCAACGTGTAGGGCTGTCGCAGTAAAGCGCCTCACTGGCATGTTGTTTTGCCGCTGGATATCGGCAAAGTGAGCCATGGCCGTGTAGGAACGCCTGAAATGGCCACACACCTGGCCTGCTTCAGGACGTCCTGTAAGCCTGTGTACTTATGCACAAAGCATTGTACGATCAGATTACACACATGTGCCATGCACGGCACATGTGTCAACTTGCCCAACTTCAATGCCGCTATCAAATTTTTTCCGTTGTCACACACCACTTTGCCGATATCCAGTTGCTGCGGAGTCAGCCACTTTTCCACCTGTGCGTTCAGGGCGGACAGGAGTGCTTGTCCGGTGTGACTCTCTGCTTTCAAGCAAGTCAAACCCAAGACGGCGTGACACTGCCATATCCGGGATGTGGAATAGTACCTGGGAGCTGGGGGGGTGCCGTTGATGTGGAGCAAGACGCAGCAGCACAAGAGGACTCAGCTGAGGAGGTTATGGAAGAGGATGGAGTAGGAGGAGTAGAGGAGGTGGCAGCAGGACTGCCTGCAAGTCGTGGCGGTGTCACCAACTCCTCTGCAATGCCACGCATTCCATGCTTGTCAGCCGTCAGCAGGTTTACCCAATGCACAGAGTAGGTGATATACCTGCCCTGACCATGCTTTGCAGACCAGGTATCAGTGGTCAGATGGACCCTTGCCCCAACACTGTGTGCCAGACATGCCATGACTTCCTTTTGCACAATCGAGTACAGGTTGGGGATTGCCTTTTGTGAAAAGAAATTCCGGCCGGGTACCTTCCACTGCGGTGTCCCAATAGCTACAAATTTTTTGAACGCCTCAGACTCATCCAGATTGTATGGTAAAAGCTGGCGGGCTAATAGTTCGGACAAGCCAGCTGTCAGACGCTGGGCAAGGGGGTTACTTGGTGACATTGGCTTCTTACGCTCAAACATGTCCTTGACAGACACATGACTGTGGGCAGATGAGCGGGAACTGATCAAGGCGGGAGACGGAGTGGCGGATGGTTGAGAGGGGGCAAGGAGGACAGCAGTGGTTGACGTGGCTGAAGATGCTGGACCAGGAGGAGGATGGCGGCTTAGAGTAGGCGTGCTGCTTGTACTCATGTGTTGATCCCATAGGCGTTTGTGAGATCATGTGAGATCATGTGCTTACGCAAAGCAGTTGTACCTAGGTGGGTGTTGGACCTCCCACGACTCAGTTTCCTTTGGCACAGGTTGCAAATGGCATCGCTGTTGTCAGAGGCAGACACACAAAAAAAATTCCACACTGCTGAGATCTGCAATGACGGCATTCTGGTGGTAATAATGGTCTGGTCTAGCAATAATGGTTGCGCATCACTCATTTCTTCAAACGGGTGTGTGAATAACTCCTCTGACATACCAAGTGAAGCGGCTGTGGTGCTAGTTTTGGTGGTGGCGACAGGCGGGTGAGTGGTATCTTGAGAGGTGCCTGAAGCTAAGCTGGAGGAGGATGGTGCGTCAAGGTTCCGAGCGGAGGCTGTAGAAGATTGGGTGTCCTGTGTTAGCCAGTCAACTATGTCCTCAGAACTTTTCAAGTTCAGGGTACGTGGCTTCTGAAAACTGGGCATTATTCTAGGGCAAAAGGGAACCACAGCACCACGACCACGACGGCCCCTGCGGGGTGGCCTGCCTCTGCCTGTCATTTTTTGGGGGATTAGTGGTACTATGCGTGCAAGCTACTGTGAGACCAGATATGATTGGCAGTTCTGCAACTGCTCTTCTATTACAGTGAAAAAACAATTTTGGTTTTAAAAGCACGCTATGGAGACACCAGATATGATTGGCAATGTGCACTGGAACAGTTCTGGAGAGCACACACTGTAGGCCTGACACAGCCGCTTGAAGGACACTGACTGGCTGCTATTGGCTTACACTGGAAACCTTTTTTCTTTGTAAAAGCACGCTACAGAGACACCAGATATGAGTGGCAACTGTCAAAGTACGCTGGCACAGGTCTGCAGAGCACACGCTGAAGGAGGCCTGACACCCAGACGCTTGCAGACAACTAACTGCTCTTCTATTACAGTGAAAAAAAATTATTTTTTTAAATCTAAAGCTTAAGCTATTGTAAAAACAGATGAGTGGTGGCACTGGGCAAGTGGGCACAGTATCCACTGTGAACCTCACACAGAAGCTGGCAGGCAGGCACCTGCAATTACATTACACAGAAAAAAAAAAAAAAGCAGCCTGATGTTCTAGCCCTAAAAAGGGCTTTTTGGGGTGCTGTCCTTACAGCAGAGATCAGATGAGTCCTTCAGGATTGTAGTGGACACTGAATACCCTAGCCTAGCTATCAATTTCCCTATCTAATCAGCAGCAGCTAAACTTTCCCTCCTCTCACTAAGCATGCAGCTTCAGAATGAATCGAAAATGGATGCTGGGAGGAAGGTTGGAGGGTGTGGAAGGGAGGGAGTGCTGCTGATTGGCTGGAATGTGTCTGCTGACCGAGAGGCACAGGGTCAAAGTTTGCCCAATGATGACGAATAGGGGGCGGATCGAACCGCCCATGTGTTCGCCCGCAGCGGCGAACGCGAACACGCTAAGTTCGCCGGGAACTGTTCGCCGGCGGACAGTTCGGTACATCACTAATGATAAATCACAAATAGGTGTGGGATGGCATATCACGATTTAATAGCCAAATATACAGGGTGGGCCAAAATTCAGAGTAGAATTTGACAGGTATATCACCTGTCATATATCATATTTATTAGTAGTTCAATTTTTTGTGGCAAGTACAAATTATAACTGAATCTTGGGAGATATCTTGGGAGGTAATTTCAACAAGGAACAAGAAATTAGCCAGAGGAAACATTTAACTTTGCGAGGTGGCAAATGGGGCTCATTTAAAAGAGGTCATTTTCTGTACCTAGTCAAACAAATTGCCATATGTTAAGTATTCATTGTATGCAATATCATTGAAATTGGTTTATTAATAATATATATATATATATATATATATATATATATATATATATATATGTGTGTTTTTTTTTTTTAAGTTATCGACTCCTCAAACCTTACTCTGAGTTTTGGCCCACACTGTGTTTGTCTATGTTTCTAAAGGCAACATTGGAGTAGGTACAAGACAAAATGCGAAATCTAACATATTATGTATTTGACTACACCATGATTGCTCCACAAAATTAAAGGATTTGCCTAACTCTGGTGCTGAAGGGGTTATAATAAATGACAAGTTAGTAACTTAAGCCCCTGGGTGAGAAACAGAAAATAATTTAGGTATGTTAAATCTACGTTGGTTACGCAATAGTAGAAAGACATAAAATGCTGAACTAGAATTATAATTTTAGTTCCCAGTAAGTAAAACGTTAAACAGAAAAAAACATCCTAATTGAATAGCAACAAAAAATACAATTAAACAGAAAAAAACATCCTAATACCAAGTGATTAGACTTCCTGAAGTTGAATGATACATATTACTGTAAGCAATGTACTTCAGGCAGTTCGTGTTTCAACGTGGTAAAAACACACGTTTGCCTTTCAAAGCAGCCTTTTTCCAATGTGACTACCTAACCCCCCTTATGTGTTGCCTATGTACTGTAAACACACCTGTGAGAAACAACCTTACCTGCAAGAACTGTCTAGCAACATCTAACTGCATGCTTTTCAGGCAACAATCTGCTTCTCCTGGAGCCTTCTTTACACTTCCAGACTGTATTTCAGAGTTTTTAGCAGCTCTTTCTACTGACCAGATAATATCACAGAAGTCACACAGGTCCAGCCTGTAGTAGGTGAAGGTTAAATAAGGTTATCTGGGTCTCGATATAATGTGGCATCACGATAGTTTCAGTGCTTTGATTACTTTTCTTCAATGAAGTCCTGGGATGCTATCTCTGAGTGAGCCCCGAGTGCCAGCTCTGAGTGAGCCCCGAGTGCCAGCTCTGAGTGAGCCCCGAGTGCCAGCTCTGAGTGAGCCCCGAGTGCCAGCTCTGAGTGAGCCCCGAGTGCCAGCTCTGAGTGAGCCCCGAGTGCCAGCTCTGAGTGAGCCCCGAGTGCCAGCTCTGAGTGAGCCCCGAGTGCCAGCTCTGAGTGAGCCCCGAGTGCCAGCTCTGAGTGAGCCCCGAGTGCCAGCTCTGAGTGAGCCCCGAGTGCCAGCTCTGAGTGAGCCCCGAGTGTCAGCTCTGAGTGAGCCCCGAGTGTCAACTCTGAGTGAGCCCCGAGTGTCAACTCTGAGTGAGCCCTGGGATACTTACTATCTTTGAGTGAGCCCTGGGATGCTATCTGAGTGAGCCCCGAGTGCCAGCTCTGAGTGAGCCCTGGGATACTTACTATCTTTGAGTGAGCCCTGGGATGCTATCTGAGTGAGCCCCGAGTGCCAGCTCTGAGTGAGCCCTGGGATACTATCTCTGAGTGAGCCCTGGTATACTATCTCTGAGTGAGCTCAGGTCCAGCCAGGTGACACCAAATGATGCAGACAGATGGAAGCCAGTCCCCTCTGGTGCCCTACGAATCAACATCTGCTGCAGTCCCTACTTGGAGTGCAAACCTCACCATTGTCTGCTGCACTCACTGCTTTCTTTTTCCACATTTTCACTATCACCACCCTGAACAGGAAATGGCCTGTGCGCCCTGATCCCTCCCACTCACAGCTGGCCTCCCTCCCTCCTTCTCCCTCCCTTACTCACTCCTGCCCTCTCCGTCTGGCTGATCATTGTTAGTCTGCCTGCTGCTTCCATTGAATTTACCGTGAGGTATTGTGGGAAGCCGGGGCTGCCTCCAGGTGAGCCCAGGGTGAGCCCAGTGAGAGCTCTGTGATGGAGGATGTTGTGACCATGATGCACTCACTGTGGGTCTTTTACTGTACCCAGGCCGTCACACAGTGACATGATGTGGATGTTCAGTGAAGAGAGCGTGCCAGGAAACTCTCATTAAATAGGATTTGTGTGGAAACGGAGTTACCCAGAAATGTGGGCACTTTATGCCAGGGCTGACCATCTATTACGTGTTTTGTCTGTGTTAGTGTATGATACATTAACTGGCAGTCAGTGAGGACTAATAATTCCCTCCACTAAATCATACCACACTGAAAAAAATGAATCATTTATAACTATACACAGACATGTTCAAAGATGGCAAATGCCATATATGTATATGTGTGGAAAAAAGGGATACAACTGTACAATCTGAACGTAAACATTAAAAATACATAGTGAACTATAGTCACACAGCATTAAAAGGTGACACACTAATAAATTGCACTCACAAGATATGAATTTTATTAAAGACACGGAGGCTCATATTATGCATAACTCTTTCTTTATTTCCTCAGCAGCAAAGATAGAGGAATATAAATATTATCAAAAATGAAAGAAAACACTGTATAGGCACAACAGGTAACCAATCACATAACAGAGGAAGTAGCTATATAAGTCCTGTGTCTCCCACAATCCCCCTCTTTCTTTGCTGCTTCCTCAGACAGATAAGTGTTTTTGCTCTTCTCTCTATACTCAGTTTTGATATACTTTTAATTGTATTGCCTTTTCATTTTGTACTACTTGTTTAAACCTTGTACTGTTTACTCATATTTGCCTTTAGCGTTCCCTCTGGGACCCCAGGGGTGTTCTCCTCCCGGCCGGGGGGTCTTTTTCCCTGCCCTCCCCTCCTCCTCGTGCTTCCGCACGGGACCCGGCACTGTGTTACCTGCCGCGGCCGCTCTCTCCTTCGGCCGCGGCTGCGCACGCATTTTCTCCCCGCTCGCGGGCCGGCTTGGCGGGTCGGGTGCACGAGCCCCTTCCCCCGCCGGGTGCCAGGTAGCGTGCGCCTTCCCTCACGTGCGGCGGCCATTTTGGGCGGACCTCGATCCACTCCCTGTGCTGCCGTGCGGTCACCTCGTTTGCCCGGGCCCCCTGGGAACGCTATACGGTCTGTGTTGTATCGCATTTTCTTTCTATGGGTTAATCAACCCTTTTCTCTGCTGCCCCCTTTTCAGTCATTTTGATTGTAGCTTAGTTTAGTTAATTTAATTTATTTAATTTTCCTATTCCATTCAATATAATGCAGGATAGGGAGGATGGCCTTGCAGGTCCCTCTGGGGACTTTCACTTAGACAGTGCTGAGGGTGCTATGGCCTCCCAGGAGTTTCAAGCCATGCTAGAGGCCACTATGGCTTCCTCCATACAGAAGGCTATGGCCTCAGCCATGGGAGCTGTTTCTACTTCGTTTTCCCAATCCCTGCACTCTCTAGTTTTACCTGCTCTGGCCTCCCCCACCCCTATGGGTGTGGGGTCCCCTTCCCCTGCTCAGACTGTGCCTGGAGCCCCTAAGGCAAGGGCCAAGTCCAAACATGTCGGCTCCCACTCCTCGATGCAGGTTCTACCTGCCATGACTGACACGCTAGAGGCGGTCGCAGATGGCGCGCACCCCACGCGCAAAAGAGCCCCTGGCCAGGCTAAAAAGGCTAGGTTGTGGAAACGGGCTAGAGCCCTTGATGATGGGTCGGATACCGACCGGAGTGTGGAGGACGAATCCAACGTTATGGAGTATGAATCCTTTGATGATGATGTATCTGGCGAGGATCTGCCCCTTACAGGCGTTAACCCCTCGGTGTCCTCTGCCAAGGCCCGGGGTCCAGTATTAGGCTCCTCTGGGGATGACAAAGAGATCCTTGACCCGCAGGGTAACCCCCTGTTTGATCCAGACGACCTGCGTCACCCCCGGTCCGCTGAATGGGTCCCCCCGGATCATATTGCCCAGTATGTGGCCAAGCGCATCCGCACGCCCCTTTCTAGAGAAGGCCACAATAAACTGCGCGCCGAATGCCCGCGCCCTTCCCTCCTGGGCGCTGCTTGTAAGACCCCAGACATTGATCCACAGATTGCCCAGTTCTTGAATAAGTCGGGCTGGAAGCCCAAGAAGGACATTGACCATTCCCTGAAGGGATGCCAGGACAAGATCCTGGATACACTGGGACCCCTCTCGAAACTCTACGAGCTCCTAGATTCTGCTAGAACTGGAGACTCAGTTTTAGATGTGGACATGGCCATAGGTTAGGTCCAACGGGCCATATGTTTGCTGGGGAATGCCAATACGGCGATGTCTACAGAGAGGCGCAAGGCAATCCTCTTAAAGATCGACCCTAAACTGGCCTCTATGACTGTGGCGGAACCTGATACTGTTGTAGAATTATTAAATTACCTATTATTAATTGCCTATTATTGATTTTACTAACAGTATTTAGAATATTAGAAGGAAATGCTTTTCTAGAAGGATATGAGCAGCACCGGAACAGTCAAGTTCCTGTAGTATGAAACATTGTATGCCATAGTTAGATCATGAGTTTGGTACTAATAAAATGTCTATTCACTAAAAGCCCAGAGAAAGTAACCTTGAAGCTAAATGGTGCCAAGTACTCAAAATGGCTGGCTGCCAGATCCCCCCTCCCATCGAGCGAGCCTCGTGCTAAACAACAATGGCGCTTGTATCTTAATGTCCTCCCGTGTCAAAGATGACGACATCCCATGATGGGAGGATGCCCAACTGACCACTTAACCCCTAAGCCAATTAATAATATAGATGGGAGGGCATTTAACTAACCACTTAACACATAGACCAATTATTAATGCATAAACCAATGTTATCTCTGACAATGCTAGTGATGTAATAATGCCTTTAAAAGGGTCTGCGCACCCACTTTTTAACAGATGCCATTAAATTTTCTCGAAGTTCTTTCATTTAACCTGAACCTCGTGTGTCAGTGTGAATTTACTTCTGCGTATACGCAATTTAATCATCTCTAATTTGGACAAGAACAGATAGTCATTCAAACTTATTGGTTTACATAAATTAATCTAGTACAATCCGACCGATGAGGGTTTGCTGTTCGGCACCTCCTTTGTTAAAGACATGGGGTCATATGTCAAGACCTTCACTGCAATTGACAAGGCGCAGGCGAACATGAAACGCGTGTTCGCGCCCAAGGTTTTCGGAGGGGCCGGGCGTAGCAGGAACCGTCCACCCGGCCGTGGTTTCCGAGGCGCATTCCGCGCAACCAGAGGTTCCTTTTTTCCCTCGCGGGGATTTCAGGACCAGAGAACCACTCCCTTCTTTCCAGCCAGAGGTCGGGCTTGGGGCTCCAGATACCCCCGCGGTGGTACCCCCAGCAGATGTCCTTACGGTGAGTACCCTTTCTTTCCCTCCCGTTCATGTTCAGGTAGCGGGGAGGCTGGCCTTGTTTTACCGAGAGTGGGCAGATATCACCTCGGATACTTGGGTTCTGCAGTGTGTAAGGGGGTATCGCCTAGAGTTTGTTTCCGTACCTGTCCAGTTTTATTCCCCCAGAGAACTGTCTCTTCCACCAGATCAGGACGAGATGATTTCCGCGGAAGTCGTGGAAATGTTGTCCAAGGGCGCTATAGAGGAATTGCCATTCGCCCCCAAAGGTTTTACGAGCAATCTGTTCCTGGTGCCCAAGAAAGGGGGCGGGGTTCGCCCTGTGATAAATCTTCGCCCTCTCAACGCCTTCCTACGTTACCAACACTTCCAGATGGAAGGTATACACTGCCTCAGAGACCTTCTACGCCAGTCGGACTGGCTAGCCAAGCTGGACCTGAAGGACGCTTACTTCACGGTCCCCATTGCTTTGGAATTCAGGGACTATCTCCATTTCACATGGCACGGGCGTCGCTGGCGCTTCACCTGCCTGCCTTTCGGTCTCTCTTCGGCTCCCTGGTGCTTCACCAAGCTCATGAAGCCTGTGGTGGCGTTCCTCCGAACCAGCGGGGTTGGCCTCATTATCTACCTGGACGACATTCTGATTTTGTCCCAATCAAAAGAGGATCTCCTACTACACCTGGAGTGGGCTACCAACCTTTTACAAAAGTTGGGTTTTCTGATCAACTGGGACAAATCGGTCCTGGATCCCGCCCAGTCCATAGAGTTTCTGGGCTTCAGAGTGGATTCCGTCCGGCAATTTCTGTTCCTACCAGGTCCCAAGGTGAAAGCCATCCAAAAGGAAATTCGAAGGGCTCTTCGTGTCTCGGACTTGTCAGTCAGACAGCTGGCGAGAATAATTGGCCTTCTCGCGGCCTCTATTCAAGCGATCTTCCCGGGTCCACTACATTACCGGGCCCTCCAGCGACTCAAAGGGTCACACCTTCGGTCAGGTCTCTCCTACGAATCTCGGATACGTTTGGACGCGCAGTCCAGGGACGAATTGGTGTGGTGGTTGGCACACATGGAGGCGTGGAACGGGAGAGCCATTTTTGGCTCCATCCCGGACGTAGTGATCGAGTCCGATGCCAGTTTGCACGGCTGGGGTGCTCGTTGTGGCGACGTTTCCACAGGAGGCAGATGGTCCGACATGGAGAAGTCGTTACATATCAACTGCTTGGAACTCCTAGCAGGGGCCTTCGCGATCCGCAGCCTTGCCCCAGGATGGGCAAATTGCTGCGTTCTCCTCAAGATGGACAATGTGTCGGCGGTCCGTTACATAAATCACCTAGGGGGTACGAAGTCCAAGATGTTGGCGATTCTAGCAAAAGATTTCTGGCAGTTCTGCCTCTACAACAACGTCTCGGTGACAGCGGAACACATCCCGGGTCTGGACAATTCGGGAGCGGATTGGAATTCCAGACACTTAAGAGACTCTGGGGATTGGCGTTTACACGCTTCGGTGTTCCAGAGCCTGGACAAGCTGTGGGGAAAGTTCCAAATGGATCTGTTCGCCTCGCGACTGAACACTCAGCTGCAGAAGTTCTACAGTTGGAGGCCAGACCCGGAGGCAGTGGCGACGGATGCCTTTCTCCAAGAATGGCCGCGGGGTCACCTATACGCTTTTCCCCCGTTCAACATGATTGCGTGCACGATCTCGCAGCTGGTTCGCTATGACTGTCGTATGGCGTTGGTCACCCCTCTATGGAGATCTCGACCATGGTTCCCTCGCTTGATGGAGTTGTCCATAGATTACCCTCGATTGATACCAATCTTCCAGGACCTCCTTCTGGATCCGGATGGGAACTCACACGAGCTGGTGTTACAACACCAGTTACCCCTGATAGCATGGTTCCTTTCAGGGGACCTTGTATTGTCCCAGACGTTCCGCAGACAACTCTCCTGCTCCTCGATAACGCCTGGGCCCCAGGCACACGAACAGCTTATCGAGCTTCATGGAGATCGTGGTCTGGTTGGTGCATGGAACGGGCAGTGGATCCCGTATCTGCCCCTCTACCTTTTGATCCTGGAATTCCTCACGTTCCTGTTTGACTTGGGCAAGGCATACCGCACGATCAACCTCTCCCGCTCGGCTATTTTGGCCGGTCACAAGGGTTTGGACGGTTCCCCTGTCGGCAGACATCCTTTTACATGTCGTCTTCTCAAGGGTATTCGCCTTGCTCGTCCTCCTCGGCCTCGTTTCTCTGCCTTTTGGGATGTCAACGTGATGTTGCAGTTCCTATCATCATGGTACCCTAACCAAGAACTGACTCTAAAACGATTGTCATCCAAGTTGGTGATGTTACTCTGTTTGATCTCTTGCAAAAGGGTCTCAGATGTCAGGGCCCTGAATTGGGACGCCGTTGCATTCACCCGGAAGGCGTTACTTTTGACATATCCAGGAGGACGAAATCTGCATCCAAGTCGTTTACATACCCTAGGTTTTCTGGTTGTCCGGCGCTCTGCCAGGGGGATTGCATCAAAGTTTACCTGGATGTTACACGTTCCCTTCGCTCAGCCGATCTACATGATTTGTTCTTATCTTTTAAGTCACCTCACCGGCCAGTTTCGACACCTACTCTGGCACGTTGGTTGCATTGGCTATTATCTTCTGCAGGTATAGACACCTCTGTATTTATGCCTCATTCTGTGCGAGGCGCGATGGCTTCGAAAGCATCCTCAGTCGGATGTCGTCTAGAAGACATTATGCGAGCAGTCCTTCCTCCCCAGCGGCAGTGTGTACCCCAGGGAGCTGATGGTGTCGTCCATCCTCCCCAGCGGCAGGCTGAGTTACAGGGGGCAGAGGTAGTTGTTCCTGCCCCCCAGCAGCAAAGTGAGATGCCAAGAAGGCAGTGTGAAGTGAAGGGAGCGGAGAGCAGCGTCCTCCCTCCCCAGCGGCAGTGTGTGTCCCAGGGAGCAGAAGGTATCGTCCTTCCTCTCCAGCGGCAGTGTGTACCCCAGGGAGCAGAAGGTATCGTCCTTCCTCCCCAGCGACAGTGTGTAACCCGGGGAGCAGAGACAGTCAGTCTCGCACCCCAGCAGCAGGACAAGAGAATGAAAGGAGAGACAGCTGGTCTCCCTTTCCACCAACAGAGAGAGTGGCAGGGAGAGGAGCCTGCTAACCCCTCTCCCCAGCGGCAGTTTACCATCCAGAGAGAGGAGCTTGTGACACCCTCTCTCCAGCGGCAGCCTAACCCACCAAGGGGAGATGTTAAGCCCCACATCTGTGCAGATGGGACCATAGTCTCTGCACTTACAGCACCAGGGGTAGGGACGGTCGGTCCTGTCCCCCAGCCACAGAGCAATATATCCAAAGGGGAGACAATCGGTCTCCAGCAACCAGGCTCCAACCAGACTACTCCCGTGGTAGTGCTGGCAACAGGACAGAGTACCGCTGGTCTCTGCCCCCTCAGCAACCTACCAAGGCAGCCTATCAGTCCCCCACACAGCCGTGGTGAGGCACCTGAACCTGGACAAAATTCTCCCTCACCCAGGTGTAGTAACTGTTTATTGTGGGTGGGCTGCCCTGCTGGTTCTGTTTTGTGGGTGGGTTGCTGGACTAACCAGGGCACTGACCGGCAGGAGGTCAGATACCCTGTTAGTCTAATTGGTAAAGGGGAGAATTGTGGCGAAACCAACTTCGCCACTGTGAACTGGAGAAGCCTGGTTGCTAGCCTCCTGCCCTGCGACTATGGCCCCTGGACATATTGTACTGTAAAAACTATATTTGGGCATGTAATAATTTATATTACTGCTACTGGGCCTTTAAGGGCCATCCGTGGACCTATTGGGACTTTTGGGATACTGTACCTTTAAGACTGTGGAGCGTATTACAGTAATCCTGCCTTTAATCCTTTAATGTCATGTATGTATTTATGTGTGCAGTTAACCTGGGTTATATATATGCAGCATTCATCTGATTGTTCGGTAGAATCACTCCATTCATTGTATTGAGGAAACTACCGAACAACCAGACCATCCAGGACTAAGTGTGCCTCCAATTACCGTTTGCAACAATGTTGCAAACGGGTAATTGGCAATCAGTGTAGTGTGGTCTTTGTCCTCTGGGTGGCCGCCATTCGGGAAACGAACACGTGGCGGCGGCCATCTTAAACTACCGAACAGCGGTGTTTTGCCGTCGAGCGTCTGGAACTGAAAACGGACACTCGACTAGGCAAACACAGCTGAGACCTCCAGACTTCCAGGATTTCGTCGGGAAACTACCGAACGGCCCGCCGTTCGATAGAAAGAAACGCACGAACTAGGGGATTCATGCGAATCCCCCTTAGGCTCCATAACCCAGGCAATTCGTCAGTTTCGTTCCCTTTTCTGTGACCGACCGCAGGGCCAAAATGCATGGAACTGTTTTCGGATACTTTACCCATGCGGTCGGTCAAAACTTTGCCTGCCCATAACTCCCGAACGCTTTATCCGAATGGGCTGATTTTAACATATGTTGTTCCTCCAGACTAGGGCTATCTGGAGATATTGGATTTGTGGATGTACCCCAAGTATTTAGGGTACATCCAAAACTTGGGTAAAACTATGTCCCTGTTAATTGTGTTAACCGATATGTTGGAGGGAGGAGATGTGTGGGTTGTACCTTAAACTGGATTGGTGTACTGTAAACCCCTCCCTTGCATGGGAGAATCTCATATAAGCCTGTGTGTGAATAAATCAGTGTTGTTGCTGTTTAACCCTGAAGCTGGAGTGTGTCTCTTTCTTGGGGGGAAAGGGGACTGTATGCCGACTGCCAGGAGTGTAAGCTGTTCGTATTGCTTTTCCTGTTCGGCTGCTTCCAGGGTTCGTGTGTTTCCAGTTCGGGAGTTTGGTGTTCTGCAGTAGCTGTGCCTGTCTCTCAGAAAGGGGATTATCGCCTAAACTGGGTTATCCTCTTGTAAGTGAAACGGTCCGTTAGAATTGGTGGCAAGCGGCGGGATCGTTCCTACAACCAGAAGGACAGCTACAGGTAACACCATCCCCTGGATTTACAAAGTGAGGGCAACGCCAGTACCCGTACAGCGTCCCCACCAGCAGTCATGTTCTATCGATATGAAGGCGTAGATTTTGATACTGAGGTACTGAGGAGAATAGCCAAATATGGCCCGAATCCCCGGAAGGAGATTGTTGATGCAGCTGTGCAGCAACTGCTTCAAGAGAACCAGAGGTCACGTGATCTCGAGCACGATTTCATCCTGTTCATGGTGAGACAGGGTCAAGAAGATGAGGTAGCCGATGTCCTCCTCCAATACAAACCAGAGAAACCCAAAGTAGAGGACTGCATGGAGTGGTACTGGAAAGGCCCTCAGCAGGCAGGAGGAGATGGGACCGAGGTCTCTCTACCGGCCCTACAGGGATGCTGGGCAGTCGGCCCAGATCCCCAGCGGCAGTGTGTGTCCCAGGGAGCTGATGGTGTCGTCCATCCTCCCCAGCGGCAGTGTGTACCCCAGGGAGCTGATGGTGTCGTCCATCCTCCCCAGCGGCAGGCTGAGTTACAGGGGGCAGAGGTAGTTGTTCCTGCCCCCCAGCAGCAAAGTGAGATGCCAAGAAGGCAGTGTGAATTGAAGGGAGCGGAGAGCAGCGTCCTCCCTCCCCAGCGGCAGTGTGTGTCCCAGGGAGCAGAAGGTATCGTCCTTCCTCCCCAGCGGCAGTGTGTAACACAGGGAGCAGAAGGTGCAGTCCTTCCTCCCCAGCGGCAGTGTGTACCCCAGGGAGCTGATGGTGTCGTCCATCCTCCCCAGCGGCAGGCTGAGTTACAGGGGGCAGAGGTAGTTGTTCCTGCCCCCCAGCAGCAAAGTGAGATGCCAAGAAGGCAGTGTGAAGTGAAGGGAGCGGAGAGCAGCGTCCTCCCTCCCCAGCGGCAGTGTGTGTCCCAGGGAGCAGAAGGTATCGTCCTTCCTCCCCAGCGACAGTGTGTAACCCGGGGAGCAGAGACAGTCAGTCTCGCACCCCAGCAGCAGGACAAGAGAATGAAAGGGGAGACAGCTGGTCTCCCTTTCCACCAACAGAGAGAGTGGCAGGGAGAGGAGCCTGCTAACCCCTCTCCCCAGCGGCAGTTTACCATCCAGAGAGAGGAGCTTGTGACACCCTCTTTCCAGCGGCAGCCTAACCCACCAAGGGGAGATGTTAAGCCCCACATCTGTGCAGATGGGACCGTAGTCTCTGCACTTACAGCACCAGGGGTAGGGACGGTCGGTCCTGTCCCCCAGCCACAGAGCAATATATCCAAAGGGGAGACAATCGGTCTCCAGCAACCAGGCTCCAACCAGACTACTCCCGTGGTAGTGCTGGCAACAGGACAGAGTACCGCTGGTCTCTGCCCCCTCAGCAACCTACCAAGGCAGCCTATCAGTCCCCCACACAGCCGTGGTGAGGCACCTGAACCTGGACAAAATTCTCCCTCACCCAGGTGTAGTAACTGTTTATTGTGGGTGGGCTGCCCTGCTGGTTCTGTTTTGTGGGTGGGTTGCTGGACTAACCAGGGCACTGACCGGCAGGAGGTCAGATACCCTGTTAGTCTAATTGGTAAAGGGGAGAATTGTGGCGAAACCAACTTCGCCACTGTGAACTGGAGAAGCCTGGTTGCTAGCCTCCTGCCCTGCGACTATGGCCCCTGGACATATTGTACTGTAAAAACTATATTTGGGCATGTAATAATTTATATTACTGCTACTGGGCCTTTAAGGGCCATCCGTGGACCTATTGGGACTTTTGGGATACTGTACCTTTAAGACTGTGGATCGTATTACAGTAATCCTGCCTTTAATCCTTTAATGTCATGTATGTATTTATGTGTGCAGTTAACCTGGGTTATATATATGCAGCATTCATCTGATTGTTCGGTAGAATCACTCCATTCATTGTATTGAGGAAACTACCGAACAACCAGACCATCCAGGACTAAGTGTGCCTCCAATTACCGTTTGCAACAATGTTGCAAACGGGTAATTGGCAATCAGTGTAGTGTGGTCTTTGTCCTCTGGGTGGCCGCCATTCGGGAAACGAACACGTGGCGGCGGCCATCTTAAACTACCGAACAGCGGTGTTTTGCCGTCGAGCGTCTGGAACTGAAAACGGACACTCGACTAGGCAAACACAGCTGAGACCTCCAGACTTCCAGGATTTCGTGGGGAAACTACCGAACGGCCCGCCGTTCGGTAGAAAGAAACGCACGAACTAGGGGATTCATGCGAATCCCCCTTAGGCTCCATAACCCAGGCAATTCGTCAGTTTCGTTCCCTTTTCTGTGACCGACCGCAGGGCCAAAATGCATGGAACTGTTTTCGGATACTTTACCCACGCGGTCGGTCAAAACTTTGCCTGCCCATAACTCCCGAATGCTTTATCCGAATGGGCTGATTTTAACATATGTTGTTCCTCCAGACTAGGGCTATCTGGAGATATTGGATTTGTGGATGTACCCCAAGTATTTAGGGTACATCCAAAACTTGGGTAAAACTATGTCCCTGTTAATTGTGTTAACCGATATGTTGGAGGGAGGAGATGTGTGGGTTGTACCTTAAACTGGATTGGTGTACTGTAAACCCCTCCCTTGCATGGGAGAATCTCATATAAGCCTGTGTGTGAATAAATCAGTGTTGTTGCTTGTGACGAAACCAACCTCGCCACTGAGAACTGGAGAAGCCTGGTTGCCCGCCTGCTGCCTTTGGACTATGGCCCTGGGAGATTGGGCCCTTTACAAACAGTATTCGGCCCTAACAGAGTGCATGTCACTCATTCTAGCCCTTTAAATACAGTGGGGCCATTCGGTACTTGCCCTGTGTGAGCAGTGATACCCCCCAGATAGCTATGCCATGGAGCCTATTCATATAATGAAAGACTATGGGAAAGACTTTGGCTCCATGGCAATTAAACTGTATTTGTGTGGTCTGCGTGCCATTCACCTAATAATGTGCACGCAGACCTGAGCTATCTGGGGATATGTTAAATGTCTGTATTTAATGTATAAAAAGTGACTTTATGTATTTTAAAGAGTTTTATGTTGTTTTGCAACCATGTGGTTAATGGAGTCTGCCTCTAGTCCTGGATAATTAGATTTCCTCTCCAATTATCTCCAGGGCAGAAGGGAGGAAGCCAGGATGCATTGTGGGGATGTTTTACTTTTACTGTTTGAGCCAGAAGGAACAAAATATACTTTTAGTAACTTTTTAACCCCTGGTCGGATTCATGCCATTTTTTAATATGTTGTTCCCCTGAATGGATTGATTGTGGATATGTATTTTTATGTGAATGTGATGTATGGTTGTAAAGTTATGAAAGTTGTGTAAAAGTATATTTTGAACTGTACACATAATGGGATTAAGTGTCACACTAAGGGGAGGGGATGTGTGGGAGGTAACATCTATGTTATTGGTTATTTTATGCCTCCCCCTGGGTGTGGCCTGTATGTGTACTCATGTAATAAAAACCAGGCTGGGTGCCCAGCACCTCAGACCACTGCTTGACCCTCAACACGGAGCCTTGTCTCGTTCTTGGGGGGATTCACTGTATGCTGTTGGAGATTGATTGCTAAGGAGTGTAAGCTGATGTCTGCTTTTCCTATTCATCTGCTAGCAGCTATTTGTGAGGTTCCAGCTGGAGTGCTACCTTATTCACCTATATCCAGTTCGTGAGTTCTGATGTTCTGCAGTAGCTGTGCCTTTCTGAGGAAAGGGGATTATCGCCTAAACTGGGTTTTATCCTCTTGTATGCTGAGGCGATCCGTTACATTGGTGGCAAGCGGCGGGATCGTTCCTACAGCCAGAAGGACAGCTACAGAACACCATTTCTTTGGATTTACAATTTGAGGGCAATGCATGTCTGAGTACAGCGACCCTGACAGCACCAGGATGGAACCAGCAGTGGAGTACAATAAGGGTGACATGGATGACCGGGATGCAATAAGGAAAGGCATCTGGTACCAGGCCCTGGATAATGTACAATACCAGCGGGGTGAGAGTCTCCCCAGTGAAGAGCAGCGGTTGCAGAAGCAAGTGGCCCTGCGGATGCCCTTCCTGGGAGAGCAGCCCCTGGAGGAATGGGTGAAGGAACTAGAGCACCGGGTATGGCAGGAGCTATGGCTGGAGGATGCCTACCAGGCGCTCTGGTGGTATATGGCACAGTATATACCCTGGACAGCCGAACATGACAAGCCAGAGGGAGAGGAGTTTGATGGTCCTGGCTTGTTATGGGAGTCCTTTGCAGAGCCTGGCTTCGGGAGCCCTGCGCAAACCAGACTGCAGGACATTTTCTATGAGAGGGAGGCTAGGCATGAGTGGGATGACCCCCATGAGGTAGAGCAAGACCTGGCTCACCTAGCAGCCCTGGAGTGGGAACTGGAGCAAAACTACCAAGATCTCTTCCGCTTCATTGGGAAGGCTCAGCAGGACAGTAAGGTGACAGACCCAGATCCCTTCCCCTTCCGCTGGGAAGATATTGTAGAGATTTACTGGGAAGAACCCCAGGTGGCCTGTAGAGATGGGACCGAGGTCTCTCCACCGGCCCTGCAGGGAATTGGGAGCCCAGTCTCCATTCCCCAGCGGCAGGCTGAGTTACAGGGGGCAGAGGTAGTTGGTCCCACCCCCCAGCAGCAGAGTGATATGCCGGGAAGGCAGTGTGAAGTGCAGGGAGAGGAGAGCAGCGTCCTCCCTCCCCAGCGGCAGGCTGAGTTACAGGGGGCAGAGGTAGTTGGTCCTACCCCCCAGCAGCAGAGTGATATGCCGGGAAGGCAGTGTGAAATGCAGGGAGAGGAGAGCAGCGTCCTCCCTCCCCAGCGGCAGGCTGGGTTACAGGGGGCAGAGGTAGTTGGTCCTACCCCCCAGCAGCAGCATGATTTTTGGGAATTGGGAGCCCAGTCTCCATTCCCCAGCGGCAGTGTGAAGTAGAGGGAGAGGAGAGCAGCGTCCTCCCTCCCCAGCGGCAGGCTGAGTTACAGGGGGCAGAGGTAGTTGGTCCTACCCCCCAGCAGCAGCGTGACTTTTTGGGAATTGGGAGCCCAGTCTCCTTTCCCCAACAGCAGGACACTGTATTAGGAGAAGAGACAGTCGGTCTCCCTCCGCAGATGATGGAAGTATGCATGGGAGAGGAGCTTATTACCACCTCTCCCCAGCGGCGGATTATTAATGGGCAGAGTGTTCTATCGGGAGAGGAGCTTGTTACCCCCTCTCCCCAGCGGCAGTTTAATGTACCAGGGGGAGACTGTAAGCCCCCCACCAGTGCAGATGGGACCGTGGTCTCTGCACTTACCACACAGGGGGTAGGGATGGTCGGTCCTACCCCCCCACGACAGAACTATGTATCCAAGGGGGAGACAACCGGTCTCCCCATTCAGCAGCAGAGCTATGCAACGAAGGGGGAGACAATCCGTCTCCAGCAACCAGGCTCCAACCAGACTACTCCAGTGGTAGTGCTGGCATCAGGACAGAGTACCGCTGGTCTCTGCCCACTCAGCAACCCACCAAGGCAGCCTACCAGTCCCCTGCACAGCCGGGGTGAGGCACCTGGACATGGACAACTTTCTCCTCTACCCAGGTGTAGTAACCATTTATTGTGGGTGGGCTGTACTGATGTTTCTGCTTTGTGGGTGGGTTGCTGGACTAACAAGGGCACTGACCGGCAGGAGGTCAAGTACCCTGTTAGTCTTTTTGGAAAGGGGGAGAGATGTGACGAAACCAACCTCGCCACTGAGAACTGGAGAAGCCTGGTTGCCCGCCTGCTGCCTTTGGACTATGGCCCTGGGAGATTGGGCCCTTTACAAACAGTATTCGGCCCTAACAGAGTGCATGTCACTCATTCTGGCCCTTTAAATACAGTGGGGCCATTCGGTACTTGCCCTGTGTGAGCAGTGATACCCCCCAGATAGCTATGCCATGGAGCCTATTCATATAATGAAAGACTATGGGAAAGACTTTGGCTCCATGGCAATTAAACTGTATTTGTGTGGTCTGCGTGCCATTCACCTAATAATGTGCACGCAGACCTGAGCTATCTGGGGATATGTTAAATGTCTGTGTTTAATGTATAAAAAGTGACTTTATGTATTTTAAAGAGTTTTATGTTGTTTTGCAACCATGTGGTTAATGGAGTCTGCCTCTAGTCCTGGATAATTAGATTTCCTCTCCAATTATCTCCAGGGCAGAAGGGAGGAAGCCAGGATGCATTGTGGGGATGTTTTACTTTTACTGTTTGAGCCAGAAGGAACAAAATATACTTTTAGTAACTTTTTAACCCCTGGTCGGATGCCATTTTTTAATATGTTGTTCCCCTGAATGGATTGATTGTGGATATGTATTTTTATGTGAATGTGATGTATGGTTGTAAAGTTATGAAAGTTGTGTAAAAGTATATTTTGAACTGTACACATAATGGGATTAAGTGTCACACTAAGGGGAGGGGATGTGTGGGAGGTAACATCTATGTTATTGGTTATTTTATGCCTCCCCCTGGGTGTGGCCTGTATGTGTACTCATGTAATAAAAACCAGGCTGGGTGCCCAGCACCTCAGACCACTGCTTGACCCTCAACACGGAGCCTTGTCTCGTTCTTGGGGGGATTCACTGTATGCTGTTGGAGATTGATTGCTAAGGAGTGTAAGCTGATGTCTGCTTTTCCTATTCATCTGCTAGCAGCTATTTGTGAGGTTCCAGCTGGAGTGCTACCTTATTCACCTATATCCAGTTCGTGAGTTCTGATGTTCTGCAGTAGCTGTGCCTTTCTGAGGAAAGGGGATTATCGCCTAAACTGGGTTTTATCCTCTTGTATGCTGAGGCGATCCGTTACATTGCTGTTTAACCCTGAAGCTGGAGTGTGTCTCTTTCTTGGGGGGAAAGGGGACTGTATGCCGACTGCCAGGAGTGTAAGCTGTTCGTATTGCTTTTCCTGTTCGGCTGCTTCCAGGGTTCGTGTGTTTCCAGTTCGGGAGTTTGGTGTTCTGCAGTAGCTGTGCCTGTCTCTCAGAAAGGGGATTATCGCCTAAACTGGGTTATCCTCTTGTAAGTGAAACGGTCCGTTACACTCATCTTACCTGGTCTTCGGTTTCGCAAGAAAGAGGGGGATTGTGGGAGACACAGGACTTATATAGCTACTTCCTCTGTTATTTGATTGGTTACCTGTTGTGCCTATACAGTTTTTTCTTTCATTTTTTTTTTAAATTTCTTTATTTTTGTTCCAGCATCCGTAACGGCATCAAAAAATACAGTAGATGGCCCACGCAGGGGCCTTTTATAGACATATTATACAGTGTTTTAACAAGATGTATATCGTGCTGTCACATATAAATATAAAGGATTGTGCCGTTCGGCGCTGGTTTTCTGTTATCCGGGCGTTGGTAGCCCAAGCATCGAATTTAAACATACAATAAAAGAAAAAAAAATATATGACTATTGACATGGTCATGGAAGTTCAGTACTTCATTTCACAGCATATGTACCTGTTAACATTATATGGGTCTGGGATTCTGTTGGTGGGCGAGGAGTTTCTGCGTTTACGAGGTGGTTCTCGTTACAGTAACACAGTTGCCTCTCGCCTTTTACATCTTAGCGTCCTATTCTACCCAGTCGAGGCTGTCTTGCTAGTCTGGTATGTCAAGCCAGCTGAGGTACTGAGCGGTCGTTCTGGTAGGGGGTAGGGTAGGGTAGGGTGTGGGTTACGGTTGAGGGGGGGGGTAGTTATAGGAGGTGGAGGTATTTTGCTCGTTGGGGCGCCCGGCAGGCAGAAGCACGCCGAGCCGCAGCTCGCGATTCTCAGTTATTTTGGAATTATTCATTGGTACAAATTTCCCATGACGAAAGGAAACAGTACACAATATGTGGGAAAAAAAGTGTTAGCAACCAGTGCTATAAACCACCTGAGTGGGAACCCCTTATACCACTCTAAATATCAAAATACAAATACATACACATACACTTTAGGTGGATCTGTAGGAGAAATATCACATAGAGTAATGCACACTGACCTCCCTCAATTTTGGATTTGGGTGCCTAAACAAGATATGACCCATTGGACTTTTTAAAAAAACTGTTTTCTTTTTTGGGACTTTCACCATTGGGTCTGATCTGGTTCCCAGACAGTACCCATATAGAGATATCCCACAGACACTATTTTACTAGCACCAGCACTTATATGTAGGTGCATACTTTTACCAATAAAGAATTGTTCGTTTACAAAGACGTCTGTTCTCATCTATCACCTGCACCAAATACATCAGGAAAGAGGATTGAGGACGTCCTGAAAGAGTCCTCCTGCGCTACTCATGAGAGCCTTATGATTATATTTGGCTCCATGTTTGTGAGTATTTTATCTTGATTCTTAACTATTTTTATTTTTCCTTTACAATATTACTCTATGTGATATTTCTCCTACAGATCCACATAAATTTCCCATGGTTGCCAGATTTTTTGGAATGATTTTTCCGTATGTCTTATTTGGGCAGTCAGTTTGTCCATTAGATAAGTATCTTTGATTTTAACTACCACGTCATTGTCAGTGGGGACCGTGGGCTGTAGCCACTTTTGTGCCAGTGCCCTTCTAGCCGCCAGTGTAAGTTTGTTTAGTAGTTGTTGTTCTTTTTTAGAAAGGCAGTCATTTGGTCTGGATAGGAGGATCGCCCAGGGATCTAGGTCTATGTGTCGTATGAGGACCTCTTGGAGCAGTGATTGGATTCTTTTCCAAAATTTAGTCACCTCAGGGCATTCCCACCACATGTGGATGAAGGTGCCTTTGCCGCCGCATCCCTTCCAACATGTGTCTGTCGTTGTTTTCCCCATCTTATAGAGCTGAGCAGGTGTGGTGTACCACCTCATGAGCATCTTATATGCTTGCTCCTGATGTAGCACACATATTGATGTCTTCGCTGTTGCTTCCCATACGTCTACCCAGTCCTCTCCTTCTATTGCTCCCCCTAAGTCTGTTTCCCACTGGCGTATGTAATTTGGGTCTGTGGCTCCCCTTTCTGGGGCACTGAGCTGAGCATAAATTGTTGTGATCATCCCTTTTTGGATTGTTTCGGCGTCGCATAGCCGTTCATAAAATGTCATAGGGGTCTGGGCTGCTTTCTTTATGTTCGGGTGTTTGGCAAAGTCACGCAACTGCATGTGTCGGAAGACGTCCTTGGTCGTTAGAGGTGCAGTAGTTTGTAGGGTTTCGAAGGATTTGAAGGAGTCCCCTATGTACATGTGCTTATATCTTTGCATTCCTGTGCTTTCTATCCCCCTGAAGTCTCGTGCGCTCAGCCCGGGCCCAAACGCCTTGTTCCGTAGGTATGGAGTCAGCGGTGAGGGTGTATGTTTCAGGGCGAATTTAGTGGCTGTCAAGTCCCAGATCCTAACGGAGTTAAGGATCGCTGGGCAAGATGTATGCAATGATGGTCGGTCTTGTTTAGGCACCCAAATCCAAAATTGAGGGAGGTCAGTGTGCATTAGTTTTGTCTCAAGGTCGACCCATCTATGTGCGCCCTCGGGTGTATGCCATGCTATTATCTGGGCCAGTTGGGCTGCGAGGTAATAATGGTAGAGGTTCGGGAGTCCCAGCCCTCCCCTCGCTTTAGGTCGGTATAAAGTCTGTCGAGCTATCCTGTGTCTTTTTTGTGCCCAGATGAAGTTGTCTATGTGTGTTTGTAGTGTTTGTAGGTTTTGCTTTGTGACTTTAGTTGGAAGGGCTTGAAATAGGAACAATATACGTGGAAGCAGAGTCATTTTGACTGCATGCATCCTACCAATCCACGATATGGGCCTCTCATGCCATTTTTCTAGGTCCCTGCAGAGCGCCTGGATGGTGGGCGTGTAATTGGCGCTGTATAGCCTCTCCGGGTCTGCCGTGAGTTTTACCCCAAGGTATTTGAAATCTGATCGTGTAAGTTTGAGGGGGTAGGTGTTTTTTATGTTGTCTATCCCTGCCTTGTCCATTTCTATTGGCATGGCTACCGTCTTGTCTAGATTGATTTTGTAGCCTGAGACGCTGCCATATTCTTCCAGTATTGTCACCAGTCGGGGCAGCGATTGAGCAGGTTTGGTTAGTGTGACCAGGACGTCATCCGCATATGCGGAGACTTTGAACTCTTCACCTCCTACCTGTACACCCGAGATGTTCTCGTCCTCTCTTATCCTCTGCAGGAGAGGCTCTAACGAGAGGACGAAGAGTAGGGGGGAGAGGGGGCAGCCCTGTCTTGTGCCGTTGGTTGTCGTGAACGGGGTCGGGATCGCACCAGGCACTTTGGTCTGCGCCCTCGGTTGGGTATAAAGGGCTTTGATGCCCCTTATAAAGGCTTCTGGCATCTGCAGTCATTCGAGTAGTGTAAATAGGTAGTGCCATTGCACTCTGTCGAACGCCTTCTCCGCGTCCAGGGAAAGGATCAGAGAAGGCGTTCGAGACCTCACCGCCCACCATATGATGTCTGCCCCCCTCCTGGTGTTTTCGTACAATTGCCTTGTTGGTACAAAACCGACCTGGTCCGGGTGGACCAGCGTGCCCAGGAGTTGGTTAAGTCTTGTAGCTAAAATTTTCGCAAAAATCTTTACGTCGAAGTTAATCAGGGAAATGGGTCTGTAGTTGGTGGGTTCAGTTGGGTCTCTCCCTGGTTTAGGTATAAGTGCTATGTCGGCCGTGAGCATATCTGAATTAGGGCACCCACCCTCCATCCACTCTGCGTACATTTTCACGAGGCTGGGCGTCAATACGTCCCTAAAGACCTTATAGTATGAGCCGTCAAAGCCGTCTGGTCCCGGGGCCTTGTTGCCCTTAAGGTCTGTGATCGCCTTATTGATTTCCTCCTCGTCTATTGGTTTCCCTAAGGTGTTTAGAGCTTCCGGGGCCAGTCTCGGCATGTTCGTCCCCGCTACATAGTCTGCTACTTCTATTGTGTGGTCCTTATTGTCGCTGTTGAGTGTTGGGGAATGGTTGTAAGTGTGTGCAAAGAATTCTGTGAATATCTGATTTATCTCCGTTGGGTGTTGGGTTATTTGGCCCTGTTTATTTTTAATGGCCTAAATGGTATGGTAGTTGGGTTTGGGGTTCAGTGCCCTAGCTAGCAAGGTGTCCATCTTATTGGAGCGTTCATAGTAGAAGCGTTTTTTGCGAACTAAGTCTTTCCCCAGATCCTCTACTGCTATTGACCTAATTTTGTGTCGGATTTCCCTGAGGTCTTGTAGCCCCTGAGATGTGGGGTCATGTTTGTGTTTGGCTTCTGCCCCCCTCAGCGCCTTTTGGAGCCCGAAGAGGGTTTCAGCTCTCTGTTTCTTCCGGCGGGTAGCAATTTTTATGAGGGTACCTCTCAGTACCGCCTTATGTGCGGCCCATATCGTGGATTGGGTTAGTTCTGGGTGGTCGTTCTCTCTAAAGTATGTCAGGATTTCGTCCCGAAGGAGTGTCTCTGTCTCTGGGTCTTTTAATAGTGTGCTGTTAAGTCGCCATTTCCAAGGTGGTTTAGGTCCTGGAATCCTGAGGGTCAGTTCTATGTCGGCGTGGTCCGACCATGTGATAAGGTTAATGCGTGCAGTCTGCACCCATGGGATCCCGGTTTGGTTAACCAGGAACATGTCAATGCGAGAATATGTGGAGTGTGCGGCCGAGAAGAACGTGTAGTCTTTTACACCCGGATTCCGCAGCCTCCAGGGGTCGAATAGTGTTGCCTGCTGTATAAATTGTGTTAAGAGTTTGTCCTGTCCCCTCGTGCTTTGCGCCCTCTGTCCTCCGGTAGGGGTGCTACGGTCCACCGTTGGGCAGTGAGCAGCGTTCATGTCGCCCCCTAGGATTATGATACCATGCGATAGGGCCTGAATTAGAGCGTGTATTTGGTCCCAGAAGCCTGGGTCTGGTTGGTTAGGTGCGTAAATATTAATGAGGTGGTATGTGGTAGCATGTATTGTCCCTGAGACGATGACATATCTTCCCGATGTGTCCGCGCTTGTCGACTGTACTGTAAAGGGGCAATTTTTGTGTAGGAGGATTTCTACCCCGTTCTTTTTAACTAGGGCCCTGGAGGAGTATACCCTGGTGTATATGTGGTCCTTCAACTGGATCCGGGCTGAGCGCAGGAGGTGTGTTTCTTGTACGAAAGCTATGTCAGTTTTTTGTCGTTTCAGTTCCCTCATTAGCAAGCGTCTTTTGGTCGATGTGTTTAACCCGTTTACGTTTAGGGAGGTGAATTTTAGCGTCGTCATGTTGTGGAACTTTTGAAGTTACTATGTATCGCTAGTGCTGCAAGACTATGCTCCGCCCGCCGAGCGCCCCCCCGAGCCCTGCTGTTCCCTGGGTGTTACCCGTTGGGTCCACCAGTCTCGGGCCCGGTAGGGGATCGGGCCGGAAAGGGGGTGGGGGGTGGAAAGGTGAGAGGATGGGGGGGGGGGAAGTAGGGGAAGGTAGCTTGAGGGGGGAGGGGGGAGGTAGTTGGTGAAAACTACTGTTTCCGGGGAAGCACCCCGGTCTTATCAAATAGTGCCGGGTGTCTCGGGGGGTGACTACCCGCCCCGCGGTACCTTGTGTTAGCGCGGAGGTTTTCTTTCATTTTTGATAATATTTATATTCCTCTATCTTTACTGCTGAGGAAATTAAGAAAGAGTTATGCATAATACTCGCCTCCGTGTCTTTAATAAAATCATGACTAATCATGTTACTAGTAAAATCTGGGAATTATAACGATGCCATAAGGATTACCTCCCCTGACGGCAATGGGAGGGGGGGGGGGGGAGGAGGGGAGAGAGACCTCTTCACTCTTACTGTTAGCTTGATACAGGAGCTGAGAGAAGTCAGGAATCCAGGTCGGTATAAAACCATTTATTATGGATAATAAGCAATAAAATAAATAAATAAAACAATGGCAAACAGGCTCGGCCCTAACGAAATCAGCAGGACCGGGGCTGCTTGCTACTGTTTTATTTATTTATTTTATTGTTTATTATCCCTAATAAATGGTTTTATACTGACCTGGATTCGGGACTTCTCTCAGCTCCTGGATCAAGCTAATAGTAAAAATTGAATGTGACAGGATTAGGTGGGTTAAAGTAACAGGGTGAGTGTGACATGGTTGGGGAAGGGAGTGTAACAGGGTGAGGAGAGGTGACTGACAGGATTAAGAGAGATTCATGTGACAGATTGAGTGTGGCATGGTTGGTTGGGTGAGTGTGACAGAGTTGGGGATGACTGTGGCATGGTTGGAGGAGGGAGTATAACAGGATGAGGGGAGGTAAGTGTGACAGGTTTAGGGGTGTTAATGTGACATGAATGTGGCATGGTTGGGGGTGTGAGTGTCACGGTTGGGGTGAAAGTGTCATGGTTGGAGGAGGGAGTGGGACAGGGCGAGGGGAAGAAAGTGTGTGTATGTGGCTGCTAGTGAGTGGGTTGTGTGTGTGGATGCTTGTGAGTGAGCTTGTGTCTGTGTGTGGTTTCTAGTGACTGAGTTGTGTGTATGTGTGTGGCTGATAGTGTGAGCTTGTGTGTGTGTGGCTGCTAGTGAGTGAGCTTGTGTGTGTGTGTGTGTGTGGCTGCTAGTGAGTGAGCTTGTGTGTGTGTGACTGCTAGTGAGTGAGCTTGTATGTGTGGCTGCTAGAAAAGGGAACCTGTGTGTGTGTGTGTGTCTGCTAGTGAGTGAGTTGTGTGTTTGTGTGTTGCTGCTAGTGAGCATGTATGTGTGTGGCTGCTAGATGCGGGAACCTGTGTGTGTATCTGCTAGTGAGTGAGCTTGTGTGTGTGTGGCTGCTAGTGAGTGAACTTGTGTGTGTGTGGCTGCTAGTGAGTGAGCTTGTGTGTGTGCGTGGCTGCTAGTGACTGAGTTGTGTGTGTGTGCGTGGCTGCTAGTGACTGAGTTGTGTGTGTGTGTGTGGCTGCTAGTGAGTGAGCTTGTGTGTGTGTGTGGCTGCTAGAGTGAGCTTGTGAGTGTGCGTGTGTGTGTGTAGCTGCGGCTGCTAGTGAGTGAGCTTGTGTGTGTGTGACTGCTAGTGAGTGAGCTTGTGTGTGTCTGCTAGTGAGTCAGCTTTTGTGTGTGTATGTGTGTGTGTCTGCTAGTAAGTGAGTTGTATGTGTGTGACTGCTAGTGAGTGAGTTTGTGTGTGTGTGTGACTGCTAGTGAGGAACCTGTGTGTGTCTGCTAGTGAGTGAGTTTGTGTGTGTGTGTTTTGCTGCTAGTGACTGAGCTTGTATGTGTGTGGCTGCTAGTGAGTGAGCTTGTGTGTGTGTGTGGCTGCTAGTGAGGGAACCTGTGTGTGTCTGCTAGTGAGTGAGTGTCAGGATCCTATCTTGACAACTAAGTTTGTTTCTTTTATTCTGTTACTTTAAAACAAGTTCCAGCTCTCCACCACTAGTGGCCTCCCTAACCACTAATCTTCAAATTTACCTGCATCATTCCTCAACTGCCTGGACTAATTACAGGTCCTACATAAGGCTACACCCTGCTCACAACAGGGCCTTTACAATGAAGTTGTTGATTTTCCTGAAAGACTTCAGTTCCTGGCTCCTGTAATAGTTCCTATGGACTTACCTTCTCTGCTACTTGCCTATTGGAAGCAAACCCGATCTTTGTTATCTACCTTTTGTTACCAACCTGCTCCATTACCAACCTGAACTGCTTTACAACCCTGCTTTATCCTGTCAACCAGCTTAATACCAACCTACTCCAAACCAGCCTAACCGATGCTACCATCCTTCTTTATCCTGCCATGCTGATATATACCAACCTGCATAACACCAATCTGGACTTTGCCTCTAAGTAATATTGCAAGGTGTTATTTTCATACTCTGTACTCAGTACTCCTTCCAAGAGGGGGCTGATTCACTAAAGGTTTGCTTTACCTATTATCCTGAATCATTATTGTTCTCTTTCTGTTCTGTTTTACTTGTCTTTCTATTCAACCTATACTTCCATCTATAGCTTCTTATTATTTACAAACATCCTGTTTATAATCTATATAAGGCATATTGCCTAAACATCTGTTTCTATCTGTCCCCCTTTGCCTATAATTTCATTTATAACTTCTCCTGTTTTCCTTCTCCCTATAAATTCATTTATAGGATTTCCTATTGTTTCAATGATGTCAAAATTTACCAATAAAGCCTCTAATGTTAACTCTGGCCAAAGTATTCTATCTGACCTGCTCAAGATCATGACAGTGAGCTTGTATGTGTGTGTGCCTGCTCCTGAGTGGGCGTGTGTGTCTGCTAGTGAATGAGCTTGTATGTGTATGTGTGTCTGCTCCTGAATGAGCTTGTATGTGTGTGTCTGGCTGCACCTGAGTGAGCTTGTGTGTGTATGTGGCTGCTAGTGAGTGAGCTTGTATGCGTGTGTGGCAGTGCACTTATGTATAGTGAGCATGTGTGTGGCAGTGGGCTTATCTGTTGGAAGCATGTGTGTGTTTTAGTGAACTTGTCTGTGGTGAGCATGTATGTGTTAGCTTGTCTGTAGTGAGCATATGTGTGTAAGTGTGCTTGTCTGTAGTGAGCATGTGGGTGTCAGTGAGCATGTGTGTGTGACAGTGAGCTTGTCTGTAGTAAGCTTGTGTGTTTTTCTGTACTAAATTTGTTTGTATACCAATAGGCTTATCGGTGTGTGTCAGTGAGATTGTCTGTCAGTGAGCCTATTTGTGTACACCAGTGAGCTTGTGTTTTTATGTCAATGAGTGTATGTATATCAATGAGATTGTCTTTCTCTGAGTCTGTGCATCAATGAGCTTGTGTGAGTGAGTTTGTCTGTGTCTGCATGTGGGTATGTTTACTGTATAATTAAATGTTTTAATCTGAAGGACCAATATTTTGAATTAGAAAAATAAATATACCAATAATATGACGATGTCTTGCCACACCAGATGATTGAGTAATATATAAGCAAGCATAATCTCTCTCTCTATATATATATATGTGTGTGTGTGTATACATTTATTTTTCTAATTCAAAATATTGGTCTCTTCAGAGTGTGTGTAATATATATACAGGTATATATATATATATATATACACACACAATACATGGCACAATGACTTATGGGACTGGCATAGATTTTTTTTTCCAGAGCTGCTTTGTATACCCAGTCCGGCCCTGGGTGTGGGAGGAGGGTGGGATGAAATAGACAGTATGTGTGGGGGTGTTAGGGTGACAGTGGGGAGGTGTGTGTGTGTGTGTGTGTGCATTTGTATGTATTTGTGTGTGTCTGTCTGTGTGTCTGTGTATGTATGTATGTGTGTGTGTGTGTTTGCATGTATCTGTGTGTCTGTATGTATGTGTGCCAGTATGTGTGTGTATGTGTGTGTCTCTGTAGATGTGTGTGTGTCTATGTGTGTCTGCATGTGTATCCATTTGTCTGCATGTGTGAGGGGGCAACATAGGGGAGGGGGAGGGTAGACATATGGGGGGCTGCCGGGGGTAGACATATGCGGGGGCCCCAAGGCAATTTTCGCACCGGGTCCCAGTGGTTTCTAGTTACGCCTCTGTATATACATATATCCATATAGACTAACTATAATTAGGTTTAATCATATATAAATAAGTACCAATGTTAATAATATTTAATATTCATGGACAGAATAGAGAATATGTTATTATTAAACTAATATTAGCTGAATGTGTGTAAAAGACATGTATATATCATATGCTGTCACATTACTAAGTGCTACACACATAGTTTCACACAAAAACCAGACACAGGATTACAAGAAATAGATAACACTAAAAGTAATTCATTTTACTTTTGAAATATTAAACGAAAACCAAAGTTCCATTGTATTAGAGAAGGTAAAAGAAAGGGCAGATGTGTCAAAATCTATTTTTATGGCTCAAAACCAATTATTTGAAGAATGACAAATCTTTGATGGACAGGGATCCATAAAGATAGCAAAAATGACGTCAAATGCATTACGAAATTCAGTTAACCCCTTTTACAAAGTGGTAGCTGGAACTCCTGATGAGTCTAGATAAAATGTAGGGAAGACACGCCCACCTGACTCTATAGGCCACTTTCAACTAGTGACGTAAAGAAAGTTTAGGGAAGCTAGTCCTGTAAAAATTGGGGATAGCGGAGGACAGAGAAGTCTGAGACCTGGAGCACTAGCTGGGCACATCTAACACTGTCTTTTTCCAACTAAATCTGGAACTCATCTGAAAACATCTAACACTCCAACTGAAACTTTGAAAATCTTAATAATCAGAACTCTGAAAACTTTCCTATTTTCACAATTCTCTACTAATACTTGCATTCACAATTCATGGGATATATCTCCAAGCCGGGGGCGGAGCCTAGCAGCCAAGCAGCACAGACGTGTTTGACACAAGCTCCCACGTCTGGTGACCAAAACCGGGGGCCCTAGCTGCACAGGTGGTACCTTTCTCGAAAGCACACGACGCAGGATTACCCCACTGGAGGCTCGAGGCCTACACGCGGCTGAGCCACGAGGAAACAGCCAATCCTCGGGCTCACGAGCTGGTGGTGAGGCCAACGCAAATCACCCTCCCACCCCCGACCGGCGGGGGTTATCCCGGTCCACACAGGACTAATCCAATCGATTGCCAGAGCACAGAGCAACTAAGCAAAACTGGGACCCGGTCGCCCTCAACAAAATGGCGACGTCGCCCTGGCACAATGAGACTGCCACCGACCAATCGGCACTGATCTCTAACGCAGCAGAGAATAGACATGCACTTCCAGCGATTCTGGAAAGCACTGCTGAACCACCGCATAATCTTACCAGCACGACCGGGGGTGGAGGATTGGAGGGGAGAGAGCCGGAAGGCGCGGGAGACCCCCTCGGGCCAAGCAGTCTCTCCTACTACAGGCCTACCCAGGCCAAAGGCCACTATGGGCACGACCCTGGGACATCGCCCACGCAGACGGAGGTCCCACTGCCGCAGCCAGCGGCTGACTACCGGGACCCCCTGCCACTCCCATAGGGAGAGGGACCCGGCCCCACGTGAACACCGGCTGCGTGGACAGAAGATGTCGGCCTTCTTACTGTCCTGGGGCTGGAGGGAGGACTCACCATGCTCCCGCCAAGCCGCCACTGCTGGTCCAAGCCCTACACCATACAGCACCAGCCGCGAGCAGCAGAACAACGCACGAAGAATTCGCAACCAGACAACACCCAGGGACCACCCGGCAACCACCGTGAACTTCCCACTCTGGCATTGGCTAAATGTGGACAAATATCTGGCACAATCTACCATGGTACCGAACCCAGGCCAATCTTAGTGGACTGCCTCATATACTCTCTGGGTAAACTCCCCCCAGTATAAAATTGCCTAAATTAGTTAAACCCTTAAGCATACTAGATTAGGGGCGAGCTAAATGCCACAAATGTGTTCAGGGTTACAGATAGCTTTCTCTTTGTGACACTCCACCAACAGGAGTAATCATTACCTTACAATCCTGATTCTCTGCAGCGAGTATACATAGCCATTGCTGATCACTCATCTACTGTTATAAACATGTTTAACAATAGTCCTGCACGATAACTGTGAGCAAATTAGATATCCTGTTCATTATTATAGTCCTAACCTACAGTTATATCTACAAAAATGTGCATAGCTTGTGTGTCATTTTACGTTATAATAACACTAGCCTGCCTATGTAATTAGCATTGCAAACCAGCATTACCTGAATCAATCATAGACTAGCACTGTACTGCTTAAGCCTGTTTACTACAAACATTTATTCTATACTATAAAAACTGTGCATGATAACTTTATGTCCCGCATGTTAAGCGAGGAAATGTCTGGGGACTGCTTTTGGGGCACCTCAGGCCTGTTTGTACCGTCTATATGCACTGCAAAAATATATCTCCAAGCCTAATAATTTCTACCAAGAAAGCTGGTATATATGCTGGTTTTATTTAATTCAATTTAAATTAAATTAAATTAATTAATTTTAACTAAAAGCAGAAATATACCTGGATAAAGGCTGGTAAGATTTTCATTATTATGAATAATAAATAGCTGAGGAAATATATGGTCATACATCCCATTTCTGCAGGTGAAATAATTTAAATATATATTTACTGGTAATTTGCCAAGTTTAGCATATCAAGCTCTTATCCAAAGATATTGACTTACCTAAATTTAGGGATAGTAATCTTTAATCAGCAAAGGTGAATCTTCTGCAAATGTAATATATGGTTAGAATTATTCTTATTGGTTATTGGATAAGAAGGAATGGTTAACTGATCTGGTATGAGAAATATTGTACTTGTCAATTGCAATATAATTGTAGCCAGCAGTGAGTGAGTTAACTCAGTGTATTTAAAACTGGCTGTAGCGGACCCCGGGTAACCGCACCGGTTACCTCTGCTAATTCCTTCCCTCAGCCACTCTGGAACCACTTAGAGTATAAGAACACACATTCCCCCCAGTAACTGGATGAGACACAGCTCTGGGAGTACAACCCTGACAATGCCTTATTGATACAGACTTCATTTATACACAGACCCAGGGGGTCTCCATTCAATTCAGTACAAGCCCCCGGCTCGAGGGGGATGGCTTACAGATAACCATCTCCCGCTCTGGGAGATACCAACAGCACAACAATTACAAACAGTAAGACACATTACATACATTGGGGAACTTAGGGGGCTCCACACACACAGTGAACCTACATCTCTGGTTACCCCGGGTCCCAGCTAGGATCCCTGCAAATAGCGGAGCTATCGTATGTACAGAGCCCAAGAAATCATTGTGGAAAGTCTGGGTTTGGGCCTCTGTGCATCCCCGAAAACAGTTCCAAGCAATCACTTGGTTTAGACCGGTGAATTCAAACTTTGCGCCTAAACCAAGCAGCGGCCAATCAGGAGATAAAAGTGAACTAATTTGCACCAATCAGGGCTCAGGCAGGGAAGACGTTCCGCCAGCCAATCAGGGAAAAGGGCGCAAAACCAAATTGCGCCAATCGGCGCTCGGGAAGGGGAGGTGTTTCACTGGCCAATCAGGAGAAAGGGTACAAAACCATTTTGAATGATAGCCCTTCTCCTATTGGCCAGCACTGACTTCCAGGTGGCCAGCGGGACTCTGCGGCTGTGAAGCCAACTCACAGTTCCAGGGATTCAGCTGTGGCTCGCCTCTCTCTCTCCAGTGAATATCTCCATGTGGGTAGCACCAGAAAGAGCGCTCTTTGGGCAGCTACAAACCTGGACTCATAGCTTCTGGGTAGGGAGCTCCTGCAACCACTGTCTGCCCTGCTGACAGCCCAGCTGCAAGCAGGAGGCTCCTGGATCTTCTTCGGCCAGTGATTATGGCTCCTTTAGGAGCAGTGAAGACGATCCCCCACAGGAAAAGGGATCTAGTCTCTTTTTCTCACAGGCACAGAAATCCCACCAACATAGCCAGTACCCAAAAGTGTCCCCATCCCCTCAACCTCAGAAACCCCACACCAGTACATTTCCCCGACCGGTCTCCATTCATGAGGCTTTTGTGCGAACCCTAGGCAGGGAAGCGTCTTCTTTCGGGATACGAATGCTCCCCCTGCTCCCCCTGCTTAGCTGATTTCAAAGGGAAGTGTCCTGTCATAAATCTTGTTGAAATTTGCATATATGTGGTGTTGCTATTGAGCTATCTGTGATTGTGTCAAAACTGTTCCCATATCGTATACAGTTGGTATACCTAAATATTCACTGATTATTGTCAGCATGTTACATATTATTATTAATTATTGTCACAATAAATTATATTTTTATAATTAGTTTGTGATTAATGTGTGAAATACAAATTATCTAAAAAAACTTACTCCAGTGTCTATAAGCGTTAAAATAGTGGGTAGGCTTCGCTTTAAATCAATCAAGGGGAACAGTCCCAATATATCAAATTTTGATATAATAAAAATTAGTAAATTCATTTTTGATAATTTGTATGAAATATTATTTATGTACCCCATAAATATCCTCACAATTAGTGATGCACCGAACTGTTCGCTGGCGAATTGTTCCTGGCGAACATAGTGTGTTCGCGTTCGCCACGGCAGGCGAACACATGCACGGTTCGATCTGCCCCTATTCGTCATCATTGACTAAACTTTGACCCTGTGCCTCACAGTCAGCAGACACATTCCAGCCAATCAGCAGCAGACCCTCCCTTCCAGACCCTCCCACCTCCTGTACAGCATCCATTTTAGATTAATTCTGAAGCTGCATTCTTAGATAGAGGAGGGAAAGTGTAGCTGCTGCTCATTTGATAGGGACATGTATAGCTAGGCTAGTGTATTCAGTGTCCACTACAGTCCTGAAGGACTCATCTGATCTCTGCTGTAAGGACAGAACCCCAAAAAGCCCTTTTCAGGGCTAGAACATCAGTCTGCTTTTTTTGTGTGTATTCTAATTGCAGTTGCCTGCCAGCTTCTGTGTCAGGCTCACAGTGGATACTGTGCCCACTTGCCAAGTGCCACCACTCATATCTGGTGTCACAATAGCTTGCATTTAAAAACAAATTTATTTTTTTCATTGTAATAGATTAATTAACAGTTAGTTGTCTGCAAGCGTCTGTGTGTCAGGCCAACAGCGTGTACTCTGCCAGTGTGCACAGTGCCACTCATATCTGGTGGCACAATAGCGTGCATTTAAAAACCCACAAACTTTTTTTTCACTGTAATAGATTGAATAGCAGTTAGTTGTCTGCAAGCGTCTGTGTGTCAGGCTCACAGTGGATACTGTGCCCACTTGCCCAGTGCCACCACTAATATCTTGTGTCACAATAGCTTGCATTTAAAAACAAAAGCATTTTTTTTCACTGTAATAGATTAATTAGCAGTTAGTTGTCTGCAAGCGTCTGTGTGTCAGGCCAACAGCGTGTACTCTGCCAGTGTGAACAGTGCCACTCATATCTGGTGGCACAATAGCGTGCATTTAAAAACCCATAAACTTTTTTTCACTGTAATAGATTGAATAGCAGTTAGTTGTCTGCAAGCGTCTGTGTGTCAGGCTCACAGTGGATACTGTGCCCACTTGCCCAGTGCCACCACTCATATCTGGTGTCACAATAGCTTGCATTTAAAAACCAAAAAATGTTTTTCACTGTAATAGATGAATTAGCAGTTAGTTGTCTGCAAGCGTCTTTGTGTCAGGCCAACAGCGTGTACTCTGCCAACCTCTGCCAGTGCACATTGCCACTCATATCTGGTATCACAATAGCGTTCATTTAAAAACAAACAAATTTTTTCACTGTTATAGATTGAATAGCAGTTACTTGTCTTCAAGCGGGTGTGTCAGGCCAACAGCGTGTACTCTGCCAACCTCTGCCAGTGCACATTGCCACTCATATCTGGTGTCACAATAGCGTGCATTTAAAAACAAAAAACTTTTTCACTGTTATAGATTGAATAGCAGTTAGTTGTCTGCAAGCGTCTGTGTGTCAGGCTCACAGTGGATACTGTGCCCACTTGCCCAGTGCCACCACTCATATCTGGTGTCACAATAGCTTGCATTTAAAAACCAAAAAATGTTTTTCACTGTAATAGATTAATTAGCAGTTAGTTGTCTGCAAGCGTCTGTGTGTCAGGCCAACAGCGTGTACTCTGCCAACCTCTGCCAGTGCACATTGCCACTCATATCTGGTGTCACAATAGCATGCATTTAAAAACAAAAAACTTTTTTCACTGTTATAGATTGAATAGCAGTTAGTTGTCTGCAAGCGTCTGTGTGTCAGGCTCACAGTGGATACTGTGCCCACTTGCCCAGTGCCACCACTCATATCTGGTGTCTCAATAGCTTGCATTTAAAAAAAAATGTTTTCACTGTAATAGATTAATTAGCAGTTAGTTGTCTGCAAGCGTCTGTGTGTCAGGCCAACAGTGTGTACTCTGCCAGTGTGCACAGTGCCACTCATATCTGGTGGCACAATAGCATGCATTTAAAAACCCACAAACTTTTTTTTCAATGTAATAGATTGAATAGCAGTTAGTTGTCTGCAAGCGTCTGTGTGTCAGGCTCACAGTGGATACTGTGCCCACTTGCCCAGTGCCACCACTCATATCTGGTGTCACAAAAGCGTGCATTTAAAAACAAAAAACTTTTTTCACTGTTATAGATTAAATAGCAGTTAGTTGTCTGCAAGCGTCTGTGTGTCAGGCCAACAGCGTGTACTCTGCCAGTGCACAGTGCCACTCATATCTGGTGGCACAATAGCGTGCATTTAAAAACAAAAAACTTTTTTCACTGTTATAGATTGAATAGCAGTTAGTTGTCTGCAAGCGTCTGTGTGTCAGGCCAACAGCGTGTACTCTGCCAACCTCTGCCAGTGCACATTGCCACTCATATCTAGTGTCACAATAGCGTGCATTTAAAAACAAAAAACTTTTTTCACTGTTATAGATTGAATAGCAGTTACTTGTCTTCAAGCGGGTGTGTCAGGCCAACAGCGTGTACTCTGCCAACCTCTGCCAGTGCACATTGCCACTCATATCTGGTGTCACAATAGCGTGCATTTAAAACCAAAAAACTTTTTTCACTGTTATAGATTGAATAGCAGTTTGTTGTCTTCAAGCGGGTGTGTCAGGCCTACAGCGTGTACTCTGCCAACCTCTGCCACTGCATAGTGCCACTCATATCTGGTCTCACAGTAGCTTGCACGCATAGTACCACTAACCCCCCAAAAAATGACAGGCAGAGGCAGGCCACCACGCAGGGGCCATCGTGGTCGTGGTGCTGTGATTCCCTTTTGCCCTAGAATAATGCCCAGTTTTCAGAGGCCACGTACCCTGAACCCTGAAGTTCTGAGGACATAGTTGACTGGCTAACACAGGACACCCAATCTTCTACAGCTTCCGCTCGGAACCTTGACGCACCATCCTCCTCCAGCTTACCTTCGGGCACCTCTTAAGATACAACTCACCCGCCTGCCGCCACCACCAACACTAGCACCACAGCCGCTTCACTTGGTATGTCAGAGGAGTTATTTACATATCCGTTTGAAGAAATGAGTGATGCGCAACCATTATTGCCAGAGGATGTAGATAACAGGGATATGTCTCAGGCAGGCAGCATTACACACATGGACGTACGGTGTGATGATGATGATGTACCCGCTGCTGCTTCCTTTGCTGGGTTGTCAGATACAAGTGAAGCGGTTGATGATGATGATGCGTCCATGGATGTCACGTGGGTGCCCACTCGGCAAGAAGAAGAACAGGGCGAAAGTTCAGATGGGGAGACAGAGAGGAGGAGAGGAGGAGGAGGAGACGAGTTGGAAGCAGGGGGAGGTTGTCGCAAGGAGCTAGTGGCACAGTCAGACAGCATGCATCGGCACCCGGGGTCAGCCCGACAGCACGCCAATCAACGCATGCTGTGTCCACCACCAGAATGCCGTCATTGCAGAGCTCAGTGTGGCATTTGTTTTGTGTGTCTGCCTCTGACAACAGCGATGCCATTTGCAACCTGTGCCAAAAGAAACTGAGTCGTGGGAGGTCCAACACCCACCTAGGTACAACTGCTTTGCGTAGGCACATGATCGCACATCACAAACGCCTATGGGATCAACACATGAGTACAAGCAGCACACAAACTCAAAGCCGCCATCCTACAGCATCTTCAGCCACGTCAACCACTGCTGTCCTCCTTGCCCCCTCTCAACCATCCGCCACTCCGTCTCTCGCCTTGAGCAGTTCCCGCTCATCTGCCCACAGTCAGGTGTCTGTCAAGGACATGTTTGAGCGTAAGAAGCCAATGTCAGAAAGTCACCCCCTTGCCCAGCGTCTGACAGCTGGATTGTCTGAACTATTAGCCCGCCAGCTTTTACCATACAAGCTGGTGGAGTCTGAGGGGTTCAAAAAATGTGTGGCTATTGGGATACCGCAGTGGAAGGTACCCGGCCGAAATTTATTTGCACAAAAGGCAATCCCCAACCTGTACTCGATTGTGCAAAAGGAGGTAATGGCATGTCTGGCACACAGTGTTGGGGCAAGGTTCCATCTGACCACTGATACCTGGTCTGCAAAGCATGGTCAGGGCAGGTATATCACCTACACTGCGCATTGGGTAAACCTGCTGACGGCTGCCAAGCATGGAATGCGTGGCATTGCAGAGGAGTTGGTGACACCGCCACGACTTGCAGGCATTCCTGCTACCACCTCCCCTACTCCTCCTACTCCATCCTCTTCCATAACCTCCTCGGCCGAGTCCTCTTGTGCTGCTGCGTCTTGCTCCACATCAACGGCACCCCCCCAGCTCCCCAGGTACTATTCCACATCCCGGATATGGCAGTGTCACTCCGTCTTGGGTTTGACTTGCTTGAAAGCAGAGAGTCACACCGGACAAGCACTCCTGTCCGCCCTGAACGCACAGGTGGAAAAGTGGCTGACTCCGCAGCAACTGGATATCGGCAAAGTGGTGTGTGACAACGGAAAAAATTTGATAGCGGCATTGAAGTTGGGCAAGTTGACACATGTGCCGTGCATGGCACATGTGTGTAATCTGATCGTACAACGCTTTGTGCATAAGTACACAGGCTTACAGGACGTCCTGAAGCAGGCCAGGTGTGTGGCCATTTCAGGCGTTCCTACACGGCCATGGCTCACTTTGCCGATATCCAGCGGCAAAACAACATGCCAGTGAGGCGCTTGATTTGCGACAGCCCTACACGTTGGAATTCAACACTCCTAATGTTCGACCGCCTGCTCCAAAAAGAAAAAGCCGTTAATGAATATTTGTATGACCGGGGTGCTAGGACAGCCTCTGGGGAGCTGGGAATTTTTTTGCCACGTTACTGGACGCTCATGCGCAATGCCTGTAGACTCATGCGTCCTTTTGAGGAGGTGACAAACCTAGTCAATCGCACCGAAGGCACCATCAGCGACATCATACCATTTGTTTTCTTCCTGCAGCGTGCCCTGCGAAGAGTGCTGCATCAGGCCGTAGATGAGCGTGAAGAGGAAGAGGAAGAGTTGTGGTCACCATCACCACCAGAAAAAGCCTTATCAGCATCGCTTGCTGGACCTGCGGCAACGCTGGAAGAGGATTGTGAGGAAGAGAAGTCAGAGGAGGAATGTGGCTTTGAGGAGGAGGAGGAAGACCAACCACAACAGGCATCTCAGGGTGCTCGTTGTCACCTATCTGGTACCCGTGGTGTTGTACGTGGCTGGGGGGATGAACATACCTTCATTGAGATCACTGAGGAGGAGGAACGGGAAATGAGTAGCTTGGCATTCAACCTTGTGCAAATGGGGTCTTTCATGCTGTCGTGCCTGTTGAGGGACCCTCGTATAAAAAGGCTGAAGGAGAACGACCTGTACTGGGTGTCCATGCTACTAGACCCCCGGTATAAGCAGAAAGTGGCTGAAATGTTACCAAATTACAACAAGTCGGAAAGGATGCAGCATTTGCAAAATAAATTAAAAAGTATGCTTTACACAGCGTGTAAGGGTGATGTCACATCACAACGGGAATCTAACAGGGGTGAAAGAGGTGAAAGTAATCCTCCTCCTCCCACGACCACGCCGGCAAGGACAGGACGCTTTAAAGACGTGTTGTTGATGGAGGACATGCAGAGCTTTTTAAGTCCTACGCATCGCCACAGCCCTTCGGGATCCACCCTCAGAGAACGACTCGACCGACAGGTAGCAGACTACCTCGCCTTAACTGCAGATATCGACACTCTGAGGAGCGATGAACCCCTTGACTACTGGGTGTGCAGGCTTGACCTGTGGCCTGAGCTATCCCAATTTGCGATAGAACTTCTGGCCTGCCCCGCTTCAAGTGTCCTGTCAGAAAGGACCTTCAGTGCAGCAGGAGGTATTGTCACTGAGAAGAGAAGTCGCCTAGGTCAAAAAAGTCTAGATTACCTCACCTTCAACTAAAAAAGGCCTGATGAGAAGAGCTGCCTTGGGCTAAAAATGGTCACACGCTGCTGTATTTTAGCTCTGAATGCCGGTTGACTTGCGTGACTTATCCGCCACAAACTAGGGTTCAAGCCGCAATGTTTTAGGGCACTTTCTGCCTGGGAAACAAACATCAATTTTTATGGCCACTGCTACAGCAGCGGCTGCAACAATACCTACTTTTTCAGGCATGTGTACATGCCTAATTTTTCGGCCCTCTGGTGCTGCACTGTGGCTTCAAAAACCAAACCAAAAAAAGGCACATAACATGGATTAAACGGATAGGAATAGTACTACTTAACACACCACTCCTATCTGGTGGCACATTAGATTGCACGCGTAGTGCCCCAAATTTGAAGTAGGAGGACCGACCAAGCATCTTTTTCCATCTCCCGTTTCCTAAAATCGATGCCATATACACGTCCCCTGATAGGGCGCCAGCTCGTTATTCTCTTGGGCGCCAGCTCGTTATTCTCTTTTTCACTTCACTAGGGACACTTTACTGCACTATGGGCACTTAGACCCACTCTTTGTCTTGCACACTGTTATTCCTAGCCAGCATCTGTGATGGGAAATCAGGCAGTCATCTAAACGTTTAGATTGAGCTTTAGCTTAGAACACCCTTGAAGGTGTTTAAGGAGATTAGGGCTAGTTTAGAGGATTCTTCTTAGACCTCTCTGGGTCTTTATAGCCCTTCGACCTATTCAGCATTTCTGGAAACTAGCTAAGAGAAAGGGTGGCTGTGTGTCTGTGATACATTTAACTTTATATCACCTTATTGACACTTTATCACTCCGGTCTCCATACTCTCTGCCTATACCCATCTATTTAGAGGGAATTTCCTTGCCCCTGCCAATATTATATAATATGTAATAGTATTACCATTATTACACAATTAGGTCTCTGAGGACAGGTGTCAATCCATATCTGCCAAGTGACCCTATGTAGGGGGAACAGTCCCTATTCTGCTCTGTGTCAGTGTGTATCATGGTCTCTGAGGACAGGTGCCAATCCATAACTGCCAAGTGACCCTATGTAGGGGGGAACAGTCTCTATTCTGCTCTGTGTCAGTGTGTATCAGGGATCCTTAGGATAGGTGTCAATCCATATCTGCCAAGTGACCCTATGTAGGGGGAACAGTCCCTATTCTGATCTGTGTCAGTGTGTATCAGGGATCCTTAGGATAGGTGTCAATCCATATCTGCCAAGTGACCCTATGTAGGGGGAATAGTCCCTATTCTGCTCTGTGTCAGTGTGTATCAGGGTCTCTGAGGACAGGTGTCAATTCATATGTCAAGGTGTCAATATGTCATATGTCAGGTGTCAATCCATATCCATTGTGATTTAGGAATGTTAGGTGATTTATGCCCTTTATGGATTAAAACCAGACTCTGCATAAACTTTGTAATTTTCCATGGGAGTTTTGCCCTGGATCCCCCTCCGGCATGCCACAGTCCAGGTGTTAGTTCCCTTGAAACAACTTTTCCATCACTTTTGTGGCCAGAAAGAGTCCCTGTGGGTTTTAAAATTCGCCTGCCCATTGAAGTTAATGGCTGTTCGCCCGGTTCGCCGGTTCGCGAACATTTGCGGAAGTTCCCGTTCGCCGTTCGCGAACCGAAAATTTCGTGTTCGCGACATCACTAGTGCTAGGTGATATGTTTAGTACATACGTGAGAAGAGGATATGTGGTAGTATTTCTGAGTGGTTTGAGGATGTATAGGTTTGTTGTATCCTATTTTGTGTGTGTTCTAAATGGTAGTATGTAATTTTTGTTTGTTTTCTTCTTCTTCTTCTTCTTCTTCTTCTTCTTTGAGAATATGTGAAATCCACTGTCTGTAGTGTTGGTAAAGGATGTTGTAGGGGGTATGAGATTGTGAAAGTGTTTGTAATGCGAGTTGTGTTGATGATGCAGATGTGGTGAGCTATTGAGATTGTTGTTGTTGACATGTATGTTGGTGCATGCCAATGAATTGTGAAAAGGCACCCCAGATGCTTTGAAATGGGGCATGATGAATAAAGCTGCTCACGGGATATTGCATCGGCTGGTAGTTGAGCTCCTCTATCACCACCTCCTTTGCTGTATCCAAGGTTGCAGTAGTAAAGTAAATTCAGGAAAATGATGCAACTCTTGCATGTTTCTATGACATTTCCAAAGTAGTAGGTGCATACTTGCAACCCATTGACATAGAAAGCTATGGAATAGAGCAGGGTTTCTAAAAATCTCCTGGACAGTCTACCATGAGTCAACCTCCCACTAGCAAGTTCAGCTGGATGAACTATGGGCAGTTAACCTAGGCATCCTTTTCAACTATTCTTTATAACACTGCCTTTAAAAAGGCATTTGCAGTTTCCACTTGACCTGCAATGAGAAATTTCTACAAGCACAGCTTTGCAACAAAGTGCAGCTCATTACTTCCATAAGACACTTTTCTAGAGTGAACAATTTTTTTCAAAGGGGTAGGTTCCAAGCCCCTGTCATTTTGCTTGCTGTTTATAACTTGGAAATGTTTAGAATAGGCCCACTATAATGCTGGGAAAAGTCATACCAGGACAGGATGTCATAGTGAGTTAATACAGGACAGAAGGGTTCAAGAGATAGGAAGAACGAAATTTGCTATTCAGAATTTTATCATGGAGGAATTTGCATACTGCAGTGGCGCCCCAGGGTTATTTTCTGCATTCAATGCAAAGTAGCATTAAAACATATAGAGCTGCTAGCAATACACATATCAACCAACAGATGGCAGTTGAGTAGAGATTAAAAGGAAGGTCTGCTTCATTTGAATTATATAGCTGATAGCATTATTATTATTATTATTATTTTATTATTTATTACACAGATAAACCAGCAGAGGGCATTTTCATTTGAGGATAAATTAGAAGGAAGCTCTGCTTCAATTGAAATTAAAGCAATCGAAAGACACCTTGATAATAGAATCATGTTGAAAAATACTTTTTTTTAAATGGATTGCATGCTTCAAAACAAGATTTTAAAAGGGTGGTCATGGGGCTTAGATAAGTCATTGAAAAATGAGAACCTATATGGAAAAACAGTAGGCGTAATCGTTTCAGTATCGGTTGGAATTGATAGAATAAAAAAAAGTCCTCTGGGTGGATGTGTGTGACAGATCCATCTGCAGGGACTAAGATTGCTGGTTCGTCTGTTTGCCTCCCTGTCGTTTAATTGCCTGTCCGTATGCCCCTGTTTGTGTGTTTCCTAAGTACCGATTGAAACTACCGAACGGACGGCCACCCAGGAGAGGAGTGTGCTGCTGGTTAACCTCTTGGCCCCTATTAGAACGTTGTGGTTAACCGCAGACACCTCTCCATTCCATCCATATAGGGGGTCGTCATTCGTATGCCAACCACGAGGCGGCGGCCATTTTGGGACACGCGACGGATCAGCGGTGTTCGGCGAGGATTCTATGGAACTAATAACGGACGCTTTATCTACCGGACACCGCTGAAGACTACCGACCGCCCTTCTATTTCGTCGAGGCGTACGAACCCCGGTCCATTCGGGAGTTTGTAATGTACGCATGGACTTAACCCAGATAGCCATCCCACTTAGTCAATCGTATACCGAAAGACATATGAAAGACTTTGACTCCATGGTGATTGAACTGTGTACATTGGATCTGAGCGCTATTCGGTAGAAATATGCACTAAGATCCAGGCTATCTGGGGATACGTTACACAAAGCACATACATTCGGTATTTTCAGAATTATATATTTTATTGTATTTTTATTGTTATACTTAAAATGGCAATTTGCCTCTATCCCTGGAGATAATTAGGTTTCTTCCCAATTATCTCAAGGATAGAGAGGAGGGATTTATGTGTGTAAAGGGGAGTGCTTATACCTACGCCACTGCGATTGGCTACTGTCCAATACGTGTTACAGTCTTCCATCTGGTCCCCTAGGGGAGTGTCCACCAGGTGGGAGACCTGCATAAATACCGGGCAGGTAGCCCCCATTAAACAGAATCCAGTTTTACCCTCAAGACGGAGCTTGGTCTCGTTTGTGGGGGGATTGCTACTGGGAAAGTGTATTTCGTGTATTCTAGCCGTGGAAGGAGTTCGGCTGTTTGGATGTCCGTGAGTTATCGCGTTCCCTTGAACTCCGTTCGGGAGTTTAGTGGTTGGCCGTGCAGAACCTGCATTCCTGCATTCCTGTGAGTGTCTTAACAATGGGCTATTGGACTGCTAGCTTGTAGATATTGAGCAGGCATTAGGCTAATATTGTGAACCATATGAGCCGTGCTAGGTGATATGTGCTTGGTGATATGTTTAGTACATACGTGAGAAGAGGATATGTGGTAGTATTTCTGAGTGGTTCGAGGATGTATAGGTTTGTGTATCCTATTTTGTGTGTGTTCTAAATGTTAGTGTGTAATTTTTGTTTGTTTTCTTTTTCTTCTTCTTCTTCTTTGAGAATAGGTGAAGTCCAGTGTCTGTAGTGTTGGTAAAGGATGTTGTAGGGGGTATGAGATTGTGAGAGTGTTTGTAATGCGAGATGTGTTGTTGATGCAGATGTGTTGAGCTATTGAGATTGTTGTTGTTGACATGTATGTTGGTGCATGCCAATGTATTGTTAAAAAGGCGCCCCAGATGCTTTGAAATGGGGCATGGTGAATAAAGCTGCTCACAGGATATTGCATCGGCTGGTAGTTGAGCTCCTCTATCACCACCTCCTGTGCTGTATCCAAGGTTGCAGTAGTAAAGTAAATTCAGGAAAATGATGCAACTGTTGCATGTTTCTATGACATTTCCAAAGTAGTAGGTGCATACTTGCAACCCATTGACATAGAAAGCTATGGAATAGAGCAGGGTTTCTAAAAATCTCCTGGACAGTCTACCATGAGTCAACCTCCGACCATCAAGTTCAGCTGGGTGAACTATGGGCAGTTACCCTAGGCATCCTTTTCAACTATTCTTTATAACACTGCCTTTAAAAAGGCATTTACAGTTTCCACTTGACCTGCAATGAGAAATTGTTACAAGCACAGCGTTGCAACAAAGTGGAGATCATTACTACCATAGGAAACTTTTATAGAGTGAGGCATTTTTTTCAAAGGGGTAGGTTTTTGCTGTTTATAGCATGAAAATGTTTTAAACTGGCCCACTATAATGCTGGGAAAAGTCATACCAGGACAGGAGGTCTGCTTCATTTGAATTTTATTAAAGACACAGGGCTCCTATTATGCATTCTCTTTCTTTATTATACTCCCAGCAGCTAGAAAAGGAAGTATGAGAGAATCATAGAAAAAACATAACAATAGCCTGGTAACAGTGGCACCAATCAGCATCCAGTATTATCCATATAGGTGTGGTGCTCCTTGACTCCTCTTTCTTGCTGCTCCCTCAGACAAGTTAAGTACTTCATTTCTTGCTACTCCTGTGATTTCTTATACATTTAGGTGTTTTTGGTGACGCAAATCTACCTGTCCTCTCCTGATCTCTCCCCGTCCCTCTTGACTAGTGTTTCTAACTGGATGGCTGCCCACTTTCTTAAACTAAACTTGACCAAAACTGAAATTTTGTTTTTTCCTCCCTCAAGTGCTTGTTACTCCTGTGTCTGTCTCCCTCCAAGTCAATGGTGCTACCATCAGCTCCACCACGCAGGCTCGCTGCCTAGGTGTTCTCTTTGACTCCGACCTCTCCTTCAAGCCTCATGTTCAATCTATTGCCAAATCCTGTCATTTCCATCTCAAAAACATTGCGCGCATCCGCCCCTACTTAACGCCAGATGCGACTAAGGTGTTGGTCCATTCCACTGTCCTTTCTTGCCTTGACTACTGTAATCCGCTTCTCAGTGGTCTTACGTGCTCCCAACTTGCGCCATTACAGTCCATAATGAATGCGGCAGCGAGGCTCATCGTCCTGTCCGCCCGCACCTCCCATGCCTCACCCTTCTGTCAGTCCCTACGTTGGCTTCCTATAAAATATAGAGCTCAATTTAAAATTCTGGTTCTTGCTTTCAAATCTCTACATAATGCTGCTCCCAACTATCTATCCTCCCTTGTACACAAGTATGTCCCGTCTAGGCCCTTACGATCTGCTGAAGACTTACGTCTATCTTCTGTCCGTACTCCCACCTCTGATGCTCGTCTTCAAGATTTCTCGAGGGCTGCACCGTTCCTGTGGAACTCGCTTCCCTCCTCCGTTAGATGCTCACCCAGTCTCCACTCTCAAAAAATCGTTAAAAACCCACTTCTTCATAAAAGCGTATCAATTAAACTGTTAATAGCTCCCAACTGATTCCTCTTCTGCAACTGTCACTAGTCTAATACTATCCTTACATGTTTGTGTCATTTTACCCCACTCCCTCTAGCATGTAAGCTCGTTGAGCAGGGCCCTCAACCCCTCTGTTCCTGTGTGTCCAACTTGTCTGGTTACAACTACATGTCTGTTCGTCCACCCATTGTAAAGCGCTGCGGAATTTGACGGCGCTCTATAAATATCATAATAATAATAATAACAGGTTTACGGCTTAATGTATGTTTATGCTCATTTAATGCTAATAATTTTGCTGGTTTATACCCTGCTAGTGTCTGGGAGTGCTGCCTATTGGGGTCTCTAGAACCCCGGTTTTCTTTCTATCCTGCCCACACTGCTGAGTAGTATTTCCCTTTATCCCTTTCCATGCTCAGGCAGTTTTTTTTTTATTGTGATACAGCTGGGCTAGCTTTCCCTGATCACTGTTGTGTCCGCGGTCTTATCCGCGTTTTTTCTGGTGGTCCGCGCATGCGCGATCGCTTACTTTCGATTTCCTCTTCCCTAACGGGCGAAAAATGCGCAGTTTGTGCCGCGGCGGACATCTTTTTGGTTTCCGGCGCCGCGGGTGTATTTTTCACTCGCGGCGGCCATTTTAGGTGCATTTTTGACGGGAAACTGCTGCGGAGCGATCCTTAAGGATGATAGCGGTATCTCCTACCCTCCTGGCGCACTCCCAGATACATATTGAGCTGTTATTGTTGTTTTTGCTGTTATTTGCTTATCAGCTGTAAGTGTTGGTGTGCAGGATTAATCTATCCTTACACCCTTTTTTTCTTTATCTAGCTAGGTATTCTTTTCCCTAACAGGTGAACTCAGACACTGTTTTCTCCTTTATCAGTCAGCTACTGCTAGTAGCACTACTTTATTGGGACCAATATTTTGACCCTAAGTATACTCGGGTATATAATTCTCTATGAACAAATATTATTGCTATAGTGCAAGACCAGAATGAGAGACCTGCAGGGTCTGTGTGTCCCACGCCAGGGGTTTCCTCCTCAGGGAGGGAATGTAAGGATGACGCCAGCCCCATGGCATCGGAGGAACTTCAATCCCTCCTAGACTCTACCATGGCACAGTCCATTAACAGGGCTTTGACCTCCGCGATAGGGGTCATGTCATCCTCTATCACTCAATCTATAACCAAAGCGCAGAGTGGTGGCTCTCAGAGTACACAAAAAACGGGAACCACTAATATGGTACTACCGGGATGCAAAGCATTGGCAAAAAGCAAACATATAGCCTCCCCTCCAGAACTGCAGGTTCAGCCTGCACTGACTGACACGCCTCAGGCTGTCAAGGATGGTGCGATACCACAACGCATTAAAGCCCCTGGCCGGGCAAAATTGACCAGAGTTTGGAAGTAGACAAGTGCCCATGAGAGGATTCGTCCGATTCGGATTGGAGTTTGGAGGAGGACTATGATGATTCCCATATGGATCATTACGGTGCAGAATATTCAGATTCTGGGTCTGAAGTGAAAGCACTGCGACCCAGAAGATTACGGCTTAAGGCACTGAGCCTGCTGAATCGGGTGAGGGCGACGATTTGCGGGACCCTCTGGGTAACCCGTTATTTGACAACAGATGACCTCCGTCACCCTTGCTCAGCGGAATGGGAGCCGCCTGCGCACATCGTGAAGTACATCACGCTAAGAGTGCGGAAACCTTTATCTAAGGAAGGGCGTAACAAGCTACGGGTGGAATGCCCACGACCCATCCTTCCAGACTCAGTGGGAAAAACACCTGACGTGGACCCCCAGTTGGTCCAATTCTTAAACAAGTCTGGGTGGAAGCCGAGGAAAGGCTTAGACCAGGGGTAGGCAACCTTTGAGCAGCACTGTGCCGAAATAGGATTGTGATGTCCCGTAGCGTGCCGGTCTTTTTTTTAGGTGTGTATTTTGCCATATTCTGCTTGTGTTATTTATACTGTAGTTGCTTTCTATATTGTGTATGTAGTTTGTGGTATTGTGTATGATACCTATAAATGTGGGCTGTGCATGAGGGCTGCTTGTAGAATTTTGTGTGTGGGTGGATATGTCACATAGTGTGTTTGGTAGTGTGTGTGTATGTGTGGGGCTGTTTGGGGTATTGCATATGAGAGGCTGCATGCGACTTGTATGTGGATTGTCAGTGGTGTTGAGTTTGTGCGGATTGTGTGTTGTGTTTTTGTGTGGGCTGTATATTATTTGTACGAGGGGAGGGTTATTCTGCATTTCTGTGTATATCTAGCAGTGTGGGTGGCTTCCCTTGGTTCCAGTGGGGACCAGGCTGGCCAGGTACAGGTCAAGGACAGGAGCTGCAACAGCAGCTGTGGGCTGCTCTACTACAGTGTGGAGATCACTTCCTCTATGTGCTGCAATGCATACATTGAGAATTGCCCTTCACCACATTTTTGTATTGGCAGATATCTAAAGTTTCCCTGGGACTTTTGATAAGCCAGACTCTGTTTGGCTAGAAGCCTTGAGTGCCGTGCGAAGACACCTTGAGTGCCGTGCTTGGCACATGTGACGTAGGTTGCCTACCCCTGGCTTAGACTTTTCTCTTCGGAACTGCCAGGACAAATCTCTAGACACTTTGGGGCCCATCTCTAAGCTATATGAGTTAGGGGAATCTGCCCAATCGGGCGAAAGTGATTTTGATTTCGAAGTAGCGAAAGGCTGGTTGCAGAGGTTAGTCTGCATGGTGGGTAACGCCAATACGGCTAACCGCAAGGCGATTCTCCTGTAAAAAGAGCCCAAACTGGTCAGTATGGCGACCAATGAGCCAGGACCAGCCGCCAAAGGCTTACTTTTTGGCGAATCCTTTATTAAGGACCTTGGGCTGTACATAAAAACATTTACAGCAATTGACAAAGCTCAGACTTCTCTTAAGAGAGTATTGCACCTCAGGTTTTTGGAGGGGCCAGCAGGAGTAGGAGCCGTCTATCCGGCCGATGATTTTGAGGCTCATTTAGAGCCGGCAGAGGCTCCTTTAATACCCAGAGACCGGTACCGGAGCAAAACTATACCCCGTTCTTCCCATCTGGTGGATGCCCCTGGAACTCCAGCAGACCGCGGGGGGTCTGTCTCAGGGGGTCTGTATCTCCATTTTTCCCATATAAAAGTGGAGGCCAGATTGGCATTGTTTCACCATGCTTGGAAAATTCTAACCTCAGATATTTGAGTATTAAATGCAATACAGGGATACCTATTAGAGCTCATCTCTCACCCTACTCAGGTGCAGGCCCCTTGAGAACTGAACATGACCAACAAACACCTCACGATGATCTCGGCAGAGATCGCAGAGTTGGCGTCAAAACACGCTATTCAACAAATCCCATGGGACACAGAAGGGTTTGTGAGCAACCTGTTTCTGGTCCCCAAGAAAGGGGGCGGGGCACGCCCAGTAATCAATCTCCATCCCCTAAATGCATTTATCCAATTATCCAATTTCAAAATGGAGGGTATTCATTGCCTTCGAGACATCCTTCTACCGTCAGATTGGATGGTCAAAATAGATTTACGGGATGCTTATCTGACAATCCCTATCACGAAAGCGCATCAAAACTTACTGCAATTTCAATGGCAAGGAGCGAAATGGAGGTTTGTATGTCTACCATTTGGCCTGTCCTCTGCTCCATGGTGCTTCACAAAGGTACTGAAGCCAGTGATTGCATTCCTGTGCACACGAGGGGTCAGATTAATAATATACCTAGACGATATCCTTCCTCTATCCCAGTCTCAATCCCAACTACGTGTTCACCTGTCCTGGAGAACCCACCTTCTCCAAAACTTAGGATTCTTGGTGAATTGGGAGAAATCAGTTCTCCAACCCTCCAGAGGCATGGTTCCAAAAGTACAGATGATTCATGTTTTCATGAATCATCTGTACTTTTGGAACCATGCCTAGCTTGTGCCCTGAGTTATACCTTTTAAAACCGTCATTGCCATTCAGACGATGAGGTTTTTTTTTCTTTATATATTTCTAGTTATCTTGCTAGTCTAATTATTTATTAAAATAGGAAGCACTGGGGGCGGGGCCTGAACTCGGAGCTGAGCGGACGTGTGCTGCACGAGCTCCCGACCGCCGGACCGGCTTTTTGGGGAAAAACCCCAGATATCGCACAGCGACTGATGCCACACTGGGCTACAACAACTGGGCACATGGCGACAAAACGGCAGACACCTTTCCCCAAGGCCTACGGTACCGCAAACCACGTCAGCAAGCTGAGGCCTGCAGACGGCTAGGAGGGGGAAGTGCGGCCGACTTCCATACCGACTGGTACGTCCAGCAGACCCACTCTACTCCTACCCCCCCCCCCCCTCCCTGCTGGCCGGCACCCCGGAGTCTCTCTGGAAACAGAGTTATTGCAAGCGGAGGAAACCACAGCAGCAAACCACAGCAAGCAGCAGCAAACCACAGCAATGGACACAAGCATTAAGCCGGGCGCATGGCCCCTGGAGGCTTTTGATCAGCAGTGCAAAAGCTTCTGGACGATACTTTGCAACCAGGGCCTGACCCGCAGACGAGCGGTGAAAGTGGTGGCACCCTGGATCCGACCGATAACCCGGCGCCGCTACTATGGGCCCCTACCGCGAATCCCAAAAACGACCGCCCAGCAGGGCAGGCAACAGCGACCGACAAAGCAGGCAGAGGAGCCGCATGGCATTTCTGCCGACACTCGCTCCCACGATCACAGGAGCTGGAGCGTCAGGTGGGCCCAACCAACGTGTACCTCTCATGACGCCAGAACCTGGTACCAGCATGGTGCACCCCCACATTCTACAGCCCCAGCGACATACAGTGGCCTAACCTGGAGGTCCAGCCCGGGGTATAGCGGCAGAGCTGAATTCCGACTGAGGGGCACCCTTAAGGACACAAAACTGGAAGCCCTACAGGAGAGCTGGGAGAAACATAGCCTCAACAAACCAAGAACCGGCCGAAGCAACGCTAGCAAGCCATGGGGCGACAAAGGAGCAGGACTGAAGCATCCGCCTGCTAGCAACCCCCCCTCCCTGGGAATTGGCTGAACTTTTTAACACTTGGACTGCATCTGAGCTGCAGGTTTACTACCAATTATTTAGATATACGTTATAAAAATGGTACACAATCCTGCAGCCACTATGCCTTTCAGACTCTGCACGTTATTCTTCTTATTTTGTTTAGTGATTCAGCTCATTATTTAGTTTTTTCTTTAAGCCTTTGCCTTGCTTAATCATCTCCTATTATTTTGCATGCCTCCCACGAGAATTATCTACCTACCCTAAATGCTGTTGGCTCGACCCCAGGGGTCAATACAATGTATTAGGGCACTCAACTCTATACGTGCTAAGCCACAATAGCCACCACTGTAATCTAGAATGTACACATCTATTGCCGTTAGAACTACTCATACTATTGTTAATATATACAGAACAGTCGAGGTATCATTGTCATTTTCAGAGCCAGTTAGTCATGCATACTGTAACTTTAAAAATACATGCAACTGTCATATATACTATGTAGCATGGAATTTCTAGCACAACTAGCCTGATACTAACATTATTTATAAGCAATGTCCCTACAGAAATACCACGCAATGTAATACTACAGAATAGATAGTACCACGCATGTAGTCAGCTGATCTAGCTCGACAGTCTACGCCCTCCCACCACCGACTACCAAGTTAATCACTCTTGTTAACCTTAACATTTAATGCTAGCCTGTTCAGCAAGTATTTTGTATTATTTTATTACTTAACCTTAATGCCAGTTTACATACTGATCCTCAACACTTTATGTTGTCTGTCACACTGACATAGCTGTTGTTTAACCCTGAACCAAGCATGAAACTTATAACAAAAAATGTGCAGATGTAACCTATGTCGATTATTGGCCGGTACCTGCTGTTGTGGCAGTGCCGGCATGTTTGTCATCACTATGCACGTCAAAATAAAGAATTAAAAAAATAAATAAATAGGAAGCACTTTTTCGTTCCCACAGCAATCACGGATTTCTCTCTAAGGTGGTATTATTGAAAATCTCTGTACTTTGAAACATTGTATTTGATATACCCTTATTTGTAACCACACGTAGGGATATCAATTTTATAACATGACAGGAGGCTTCCTATTTTGCATTAACTCTCTTTACTAAACTCCACAGCAGTAAAGAAAAACGTAAAGAGTAACAAGTAAATCACTGAGCAGCATAGTATATAAGGGTCATGCTGCCTGCACAACTTCCTCTTTCTTTACTGCTCCATCGCAGACAGGTCAGACTTTTTGCTCCCCTGGAGCTTTATTTACTTATTGTACATTAATCTTGATTATTTTCTACTATTATCATTATTTGCTTTTACTATTATTATTATTGCTTTCTTTTTACCTGTATTCTTGTTCTGGGCTGTGGGACTAGGGGCTCTCTGTGGGTTTCCACCCTTCTTTCCTGCCCCTCTAGTCTTTCTGGGACCCCCCTTGGCTTCCCCTCGGTTTCCCCAGGTTCCCCCACTGCCCTCCTAGCCTGGAGTGCCCTCCTGGGCTTCCTCCTTGCGGCCGAAACCATTCGCGGCCGTTTTCGCGCCGGCCCGCTTCCAAACGCAGCCGGCCTCCAAATTTAGTCCCCGGCTTGCGGCCTACACTCGCGGCCGCCATTTTGGATCGCGGACATCGCGAGATTTCGCCCATCTTAATTTTACCTCGTGCATCTCATTGGGGGCTCAGTGTGACTGTACTAACTTGCTGTTACCCCTACATTGCTGGTTTTTTCACCTCCTTTGTGTCTGGCACCCCTCTTTATATCAGTATCACATGCTGTGACATAGCTCTGCATTGCTGGACAGTTGAGGCTGTCTCATATAGTGTGCTGCACTATGCATTATATCAGTATTACATGCTGTGACATTACTTTGCAATGCTGGACAGTTTGTGACTGTCCTATATAGTGTGCTGCACTATGCATTATGTCAGTATTACATGCTGTGACATTGATTGGCATTGCTGAACAGTTTGAGACTGTCTCATATAGTGGGCTGCACTATGCATTATATCAGTATTACATGCTGTGACATTACTTTGCACTGCAGGACAGTTTGTGACTGTCTTATATAGTGTGCTGCACTATGCATTATGTCAGTATTACATGCTGTGACATTGATTGGCATTGCTGAACAGTTTGAGACTGTCTCATATAGTGTGCTGCACTATACTTTATATCAGTATTACATGCTGTGACATTACTCTGCATTGCTGGACAGTTGAGGCTGTCTCATATAGTGTGCTGCACTATGCATTATATCAGTATTACATGCTGTGACATTACTTTGCAATGCTGGACAGTTTGTGACTGTCTTATATAGTGTGCTGCACTATGCATTATGTCAGTATTACATGCTGTGACATTGATTGGCATTGTGCCTGTCTAGGATTACCTGCTCAGCATTCCATCTGCTTCTAACAGACTGCTATTCAGTGTGACTGTCCAGGATTACCTGCTCAGCATTCCATCTGCTTCAAACAGACTGCTACTCCTATCAAGCTCTATCCTGTGGCTGGGTCAGTCAGGTCAGTGCTGCTGCCTGTTTATTATTGTGACCTGCACTTAAGGGTCCCAACCCTGTGCAACCGGGGTGAGCCCCCACTATAAATACGCTGCTTATTGGGAGACTAGCTGTTGCAGTTCTCTCTAACTGGGTGAGCCCCAGTTTTAAAAGGTCACTACTATACCCTGCTGGGGTTTATACTGGGCTCTGTTCCCATACTATTAAACTGACCCTACGCCTGCTCTCAAGACCTGGGTGCCCGTTTATTACTGTGCCTTTCAGTGACATACCAGCCTACCCTTATCATGGAAGATTCCCAGAACGTCCCTGTGGACTTCCAGGCCATGATTAACGCAGCTTTCGCTGCCTCTGTGGAAAAGGCACTCTCCAAGGCCCGAGCTTCGGCTCCTGCTGTACCTAAAACCCGCAGACGTCCACGTCACGAGTCGGACTCCGAACTGTCCGACTATCAGACAAGGGATGAATCCCGCCCTACAAAACGCCATGACAAAGGCGAGGACTATGCACCCAAACCACCCAAGGGTAAGGCACCTGCCAAGCGTAAATCTGCCAAACTACACACCCCGGCCCCGCGTCAGGAGTACTCTTCAGATGAAGAGCAGGGCCCTGCCCAGTCTATGTCAGTGCTGGATGAGTGGCAAGCTGACGCTTCTGAGTCGGATTACGACGCATGGGGCTCGGATGAGAAGTCTGTCTCCGCTTTCATGCGGGAGACCCTCCTGGGTGCGGCCCAGACAGGAGGTATCGAGGACACTGCGGATGCAGAACCTCCTCTTGACTCAGACACCATTGTGGACCCCTCAGGTCAAGCGATGTTCAACCCCCGCAACATACGGCACCTCAGATCGGGTGACTGGTCGCCTCCAGAACACCTTTCCAGGTTCATGCACCTGTGGCTCCGCAAACCTCTGGAGAAAGAGGTCCGCAGCCGACTCAGGTCTGAATGCCCACGCCCTTCCCTGCCGGATAAGGTCGCTCAGACCCCAGAATTTGACAAGGTTATGACGACCTTTATGATGCGCAGTGGCAGAGACCCTCGACGAGGGGTAGAGAAAGGCCTATGGGGCGCCCAAGATAACCTACTGGATTCCGTAGGCCCCCTGGCTCGCATTATGTATCTGGCGGATGACGCCTACGCCAAAGCCGATTCTTTCTCCACCGAAGACATCAGGGAATGGGCACATGATATTCGTGAGTGGGCACTACGGTGTTTTTGTTTCATCGGAAACACCAATGTTACGCTCTCTTCGGAGAGACGAAAAGCAGCGTTATACCGTATTAACGGTAAATTGGCAGACCTTGGCACAAAGGAGATTGGGCCCCAGGCACAAGGGAAACTTTTCGGTGAACCATTCCTCAAGGAACTAAACAAACATGTCAACGTGTTCACCTCCCTAATAAGGCGCAATCCTCTATGCGCAGAGTTTTCAAGAGCAACCCTACCAGAGGGGTTTTTGGAAGGGCTGGCCGGCAACGGGGCCGTGCCGCCAGCCGATTTTGGCCTTCAGGCCCCCATACTCAACCAACTCCATTCTATCCAACAAGTGTCTACCAGCAACGACCCTTTTCCAGAGGCTCGGATAGAGGCCGTGGACCCCGCGGACGCGGACGTTCCCGCTTTGCTGCAGGTAAGGACCCATATTCCTCCGTTGTTACCATGCACCCGCACTGCGGGACGTATTTCCCTTTCTTTCCACAATTGGGCCGCCCTATGCTCACCTGGCAGTGTCCCTACTGGGATCTCTGGGTTTCGTGGTGAACCAACAGAAATCGGAGCTGACTCCTACCCAGACGATACAATTCCTCGGCTTCGAGATCGACTCGACGACTTGCACTCTGAGACTACCAGCCTCAAAGATCACAGCCATTCGCAAGGAGATTCGCAGGGTTCTCCGACTCGATTCCACTACGCAACCTGGCCAGGATTGTAGGACTCCTCTCTGCTTCCATTCAGGCCATATTTCCGGGTCCCCTCCACTACTGGGCCATGCAACGTCTCAAGGCGAAGTACCTATGCCACAGACCTACTTACGACCAACCCGTCCCGGTAACGACGGAGGTGCGCGAAGAGCTGTCATGGTGGCTGGACAGCATGCAAGCCTGGAACGGCAAGACCATATTCGGAGACACCCCAGATTTCATATTGGAATCAGACGCCAGCCTGTGGGGATGGGGTGCCACCAACGGAACCATCTTCGACTATTGCCTCCCTCGCAACATCACGCTACAGGCAGAATACTTACCGGGAGAGATCAATCTCACAGCCGACTGGTTCTCTCGCCACTGGAGAGACGTCAGCGACTGGGAGCTAAACACGAGAATCTTCAGGGCCCTGGCAGCCCGGAGGGTCCCTTTCACCTGGATCTGTTCGCTTCTCGCAACAATCACCAGACTCCGGAGTTCTTCAGCTGGCTCCCGGACCCGGAGAGCAAGGCGACGGACGCATTTCTCCAACGATGGCCGACGACAGGAGCCTACGCCTTTCCCCCATTCTCAATGATTGCGAGAACATTACACCAGATGCGGACGCAACAGATCAAACTGGTTGTCATAACACCCTTGTGGCAGAGCCAACCATGGTTCCCGAACCTCCTGGCCTCCTCCTACAGGGACCCTCTCCTCCTACCCTCCTTCCCGGACCTGCTCATGGATCCCAAAGGGTATCTCCACCCACTCCTCCTGGAAGACCGGCTACCCCTGGTGGCCTGGTCTCTTTCCGGGGTTCCTGGCGAGTCAGCGGACTATCGCAGGCTGCTAGGGACCTCTTATGGGACTCATGGGCCCCGGGAACTAGACGCTGTTACCTTTCAGCTTGGGCCTCCTGGTCTACTTGGTGCATGGAACGGGACTCCGATCCCTTTACAGCACCTATTCCCATGATTCTTAATTTTCTCTCCTCCTTGTTCTCCTCTGGCCGCTCTTATCGTTCGGTCAACGTCGTTCGCTCCGCGATTTCGGCGGCTCACACCCCCGTCGGGGATCTCCCGGTCGGCAAAGACCCTCTGGTCTGCCGCCTACTCCGCGGTATGCGGCTCCGCCGCCCCCCGGCCCCCAGATACCCTCACCTATGGGACGTGGGACTGGTTCTCCGCTTTTTCAGGGATTGGCTTCCGAATGACCGCCTCTCCCTACGCCAACTATCCGCTAAGTGCGCTTTCCTCCTTCGTCTAGTATCTTTCCGACGGGTTTCGGATGTTCGGGCTTTCGACGTGGACGCTTTCGAGGTGGCCCCTGAAGGGGTCACGTTCCACATTTCCCGTCGCACTAAGTCGGGCTCGACTTCGGTCTTTTACCCCTTCTTTCCCGACGACCCGCAGCTCTGTGTCGTGTCCACCCTTCGCAGATATGTTTCGGTTACCTCCTCACTCCTGTCCTCTACGTCGGGCCAACTCCTAGTCTCCTACGTACGCCCTCACGCCCCAGTCTCGGTCACCACACTGGCCCGATGGATCCGATGGATCCTTTCCCTCGCAGGTATAGACCCCGCGTTCGGCGCCCACTCCGTTCGCGGAGCGGCAGCGTCTTCAGCCTTCCTGGCAGGGGCGTCCCTTTCGGATATTCTCCGAACGGCGGACTGGTCTAGGGAATCCACTTTCCGTACATTTTATTTTCGCACTCCCCCTTCTGCTGGGATGTCTCTTCTTCAGCGTTAAAATTGCAAAATAGGAAGCCTCCTGTCATGTTATAAAATTGAAGATTATGCTAGCTTTAGTGTACTAATAATCTTAATTTTAATAAGGACAGGAGGCGAGTATTTTCCCTCCCTTCTGTTCCCTACCCTGACTCCTCGGGGGAGTGGATCTTAAGGTGATGGATATTGGGATTTATTTTATAGTCACTCTACCTTCTGGACATATTTGGAATCTCTTCCATCTCTATCCCCAGTATTGCCACCTAACAGACAGTTTTAGTTGTACAACATACTTACACCTAACACATATTTAGCCTCTGGCCAGTTTACTATCTGTTTGTACTGATTTAATTTACACCATTTTGTTAAAACACACAGGCATGAACTGTTACGGTTCATTACCTAACCGATTTTATACTCTCCTTTCAGTGTAACCCTCTTCAGGACCTCCACTGGTCGCTGGTTTGTTAACCTCACGACTCCGTAAGATGGGATGACGGCTTCGTTTGGTCTTACCTCCTATCTCGTTACCAGGAGTCTCCTCAAGTTCCGCTCGCCAGAGACCACAGTTACAGTTTCGTTGAGTTTCTGGATGTTCGAGCATCTATCTGGACTTGGATGTCGCTTCAAGAAAGAGGAAGTTGTGCAGGCAGCATGACCCTTATATACTATGCTGCTCAGTGATTTACTTGTTACTCTTTACGTTTTTCTTTACTGCTGTGGAGTTTAGTAAAGAGAGTTAATGCAAAATACTCGCCTCCTGTCCTTATTAAAATTAAGATTATTAGTACACTAAAGCTAGCATAATCTTCAATTTTCATCTAGTAATCTCAGAATGGTTACATTGTATCGGTTAACTTTGTTAACTATTCTTGCACGATCTATTCAGTAACCACATTTATTCTGATCACAGGGGATTGCAAAACTTTCGTTTTGCATATATATTAGGGGAAAGGTTCTGATAACTTTAGAACAGAACCTCCCAATATTCTACCTTTTCAGTCTTTCGATCTGATGCACATTTATTTACTGTTTAAGCAGTTTGGAAAAGGATTCTGAATAATTCTCTGAATAATCCTTGGAATTCACCTAGAAAATAGTCAATCACAGTAGATTGGTGCAAAATATTTTGGTTGCATACAATTGTACCGGCTGAATTGATTAGAAAAAGCTTCTGAATATTCCCCTTTTCAATTACAGCACTAGTACCTCCAAAACCTGATAATAGAGACAACTTAGTTGCATGTTTATTTACTTTTTCGTTTGAGCTGACCTAAAAAGGATTTAGAACACAATTCTGGGACTTATTTACTAAATATTTTATCCCAGCATATTGATATGCAATAGGGATTTGAGGTTATTTAACCCATCTATTTAAAATCAGTTTTTCCCTTTCAAATACAGCATCAGTACTTCCAGGATCACATATATAAAATTCAACAATGGATGGATCCTGGTTGCACATCTATTTAATTTTCGTTTTTTGAGCTGATTTGAAAATGATTTAGAATAATTTCTGGGTCTTATCTACTAAACAGTGAATCTCAGTACATTGGTGCAAAATATTTGGTTGCATACAATTGTACCAGCTGAACTGATTAGAAAAGGTTTTGGAATATTTCCCCCTTTTCAATTACAGCACTAGTACCTCCAAACCTGACAATAGAGATAACTTAGTTGCATGTTTATTTACTTTTTCGTTTGAGCTGACCTGAAAAGGATTTAGAACACACTTACTTACTAAATATTTTATCTCAGCATATTGGTATGCAATAGGGATTTGGGGTTATTTAACCCCTTTACTTAGAATCCGTTATTGCTTTTCAAATACAGCATCAGTACTTCCAGGATCTGATATATAAAATTCAATAATAGATGGATCCTGGTTGCATATTTATTTAATTTTTGTTTTTGAGCTGATTTGAAAAGGTTTTAGAATAATTTCTGGGACTTATCTACTAAACAGTTAATCTCAGTACATTGGTATTAAAGATTTATTTATATATATTTCATAACCGGATATTCTATCTCTGTTAATTTAACAATCTTAACTGAACTATTAAAAGGTTTATTTTAAAGATAGGACACTCTCCTCTTTTTCGTTTGTTTTTCACTTTGTTCTATGGGTTAACCCCTTCATTGAGTGTTCCACTAGCTTCCTTTCTCTCTCTTTCTTCTTCTGGCACTAATAGCTCGAGACTTTTGGCATTATTGTCTGAAACACAGCATTTCGGTAATAGCAGAATACATTCCAGGACGAGACAATGCACTGGCGAATTGGAATTCTCGATACCTTCGAGACGCAGGGGATTGGCATCTCCACCCAATGATCTTCCAGCATCTCTCTCGACTCTGGGGACCTTTCAATATAGACCTATTTGCGTCTCGACTGAATACCCAACTCCCTCGGTTCTTCAGTTGGAGACCGGACCCAGATGCTCTGGCGACAGATGCATTCTTACAAGACTGGACCAAGGGCAGGATCTACGCTTTTTCACCTTTCAACCTAATCTCTCGGACTCTGGCAGTCATTCGATATTCCAGAGGGACTCTGGCTCTGATAACCCCGATATGGAGGTCACAACCTTGGTTTCCACAGTTATTGGAAATGTCAATAGATTTTCCACGGCTGTTGCCGGACATACCCTACCTATTGACCAATCCATAGGGAATGAGTCACGAGCTGACCGACCAGGGTCTACTTCATCTGATGGCATGGCTCATTTCAGGAGATCATGAAATCTCAAGGAGGTTTCACAGACTACACTCAATCTATTGGCAGAGACGTTCTTACAGGTCGGCTTGGAGGAAGTGGATTGATTGGTGCATGGGACAATCAGTGGATCCCATATCAGCTCCTGTGAAAACAATCTTGCAATTCTTGACTTTACTCTTTGAAGAAGGAAAAGCCTTTCGCACTATAAACCTGTACAAATCAGCTATATCGGCCAGACATATGGGGTTGGATGGTACTCCAATAGGTAAACATGCCCTCATCTGTCGTTTGCTCAAAGGCATCCGATTTGCTCGACCCCTCAGGCTCGATATTCTTCCTTTTGGGATGTTAATGTGATTTTTAGTTTTATCGAATCTTGGCCATTAAACCACAAGCTTTCTCTAAAACAATTGTCGGCTGAGCTGTCGATGCTGTTTTGTTTGCTTTCATGTAAACGGGTGGCTGATATCAGAGCGTTAGACTGGCAAGCACGCGTTTTTGTCCCGAACGGAGTGTCCTTTAATATTTCACGTAGGACGAAATACTCTACTAAGGAAGTTTTCTACCCGTCATTTCCAGACAACCCGAACCTGTGCCCAATGTTATGCCTGAAGGAATATGAGCACCGTACGATCTCGCTCCGTTCAGATCAAATCTATCCATTGTTCATCTCATTCAAAGTACCTCATTTACCGGTATTTACTCCTACTTTAGCTTGAGAAGAGGATATGTGGTAGTATTTCTGAGTGGTTTCAGAATGTATAGGTTTGTATATCCTATTTTGTGTGTGTTCTAAATGGTAATGTGTAATTTTGTTTGTTTTCTTCTTCTTCTTCTTCTTCTTTGAGAATAGGTGAAGTCCACCGTCTGTAGTGTTGGTAAAGGAAGTTGTAGGGGGTGTGAGTTTGTGAGAGTGTTTGTAATGCGAGTTGTGTTGATGATGCAGATGTGGTGAGCTATTGAGATTGTTGTTGTTGACATGTATGTTGGTGCATGCCAATGAATTGTGAAAAGGCGCCCCAGAAGCTTTGAAATGGGGCATGATGAATAAAGCTTCTCACAGGATATTGCATCGGCTGCTAGTTGAGCTCCTCTAGCTCTATCTCCACCTCCACCTCCTGTTCTGTATCCAAGGTTGCAGTAGTAAAGTAAATTCAGAAAAATTATGCAACTCTTGCATGTTTCTATGCCATTTCCAAAGTAGTAGGTGTATACTTGCAACACATTGACATAAAAAGCTATAGAATAGAGCAGGGTTTCTAAAAATCTCCTGGATAGCCTACCATGAGTCAACCTCCCACCATAAAGTTCAGCTGGGTGAACTATGGGTAGTTAACCTAGGCATCCTTTTCAACTATTCTTTATAACAGTGCCTTTAAAAAGGCATTTGCAGTTTCCACTTACCTGCAATGAGAAATTGTTACAAGTACAGCTTTGCTACAAAGTGCAGCTCATTACTTCCATAGGAAACTTTTATAGACTGAGCCATTTTTTTTCAAAGGTTCCAAGCCCTTGTCATTTTGCTTGCTGTTTATAACATGAAAATGTTTAGAACAGGCCCACTATATGACCATATGAGCCGCGCTAGGTGATATGTACTACGTGATATATTTAGTGCATGCGTGAGAAGAGGATATGTGGTAGTATTTCTGAGTGGTTTCAGGATGTATAGGTTTGTGTATCCTATTTTGTGTGTGTTCTAAATGGTAATGTGTAATTTTTGTTTGTTTTCTTCTTCTTCTTCTTCTTCTTCGAGAATAGCTGTCTGTAGTGTTGGTAAAGGAAGTTGTAGGGGGTGTGAGATTGTGAGAGTGTTTGTAATGCGAGTTGTGTTGATGATGCAGACATGGTGAGCTTTTGGGGGCGGAGCTAACCCATAAATGATGCTGTCATGAATGGCCAGGAATGCTACTTTGCATTGCATCCAGAAAATAACCCTGGGGCGTCACTGCAGTATGCAAAATTATCCATGAAAAAATTCTGTATAGCTAATTTTGTTCTTCCTATCTCTTGAACCCTTCTGTCCTGCATCAACTCACTATGACATCCTGTCCTGGTATGACTTTTCCCAGCATTATAGTGGGCCTGTTCTAAATATTTCCATGTTTCAAACAGCAAGCAAAATAACAGGGGCTTGGTGTGGTAAATTACCAAACTCTATAACTTATTATGTATGCATACACATATAAACTATGGTTTGTCTACTTTACCAAATATTTATTCAGAGACAAAACAACATACAAATAATGACACACAATCTAACTATACCAACAACAATCTAACTAACAATACCAACTAAATCTTATAAAGTCACCAGATCCCACTCAAAGTTCACCATGATAAAATTAGCCCATGTCTGCTCAGTAGCCAAGAAGGAACAGAAAGAGATGGGGATAGGGTGAAGTGGTTATCTCTTTCCTGACACATAAAGCTATTGATTTACCCAATTACCATATCAAAGGGTAAAGCTTATCCCCCTGTAAGAAATACCTACATGCGTTTGGTCACATGACCCCTGGTCACCATATTAGTTTGATGACAAAATGTCACCACATTCCCTCACTTTTTCTTCTCTTATGTTGAGCACATTTAAAAATAATAATATATCCCTCTTATCTATCTAAACGATGAGATCTGAAGTAGGAAAGGGGAGCACATGAATTATAGTGAGTGAGATAAGCAAGGTGAAAGAAAACAGTCAAATAGGGGTTGCATCACTCCACATTCCCCCACTTTTTATTGTTTTCAGTTGTTCCATTTTTAAATTAACCACTGCCCTTGTGGGTTGGTAAGAACCCTGGTAGTAGTTCATTAATATTCTATGGTAATGTGTTAATGTGAAGTAAAGTAACATCTAGACACAATCAACCCCATACAGTAATTATTATAACCCCATATTAGTAATTACTATACAGATGAAGAAGTGCTGAGGTTTCCAAGACAAACTATTGACAGAGCTAAGAATGAGGGTAAAGTAACAGCAAGAACCTGGAATTTGTGTCATTTCAAGGTGGTCACAGAATGAGTTTCCCCTACACTCATGAACTTGCATGTGTCATTAAACCTCAAGCTTTGTAATGGATTGGAAAAGACAATATTCAAGGAGAGATCATTCTAAAATCACAGCTATCAAGCACACAGATCAGTCATTGAGTAATGGACTAACAGTCCTCAGATTGCAGTCCCAGGCGAAACTAAACATCATATTGTGTCATAAACTATTGATAATTACTGTATGAGGTTGATTGTGTCTAGATGTTAAAAGTTTTTGATTGTGTCTAGATAAAAGGTCCCTCCTCCCTCTAACCTTCCCATGTGTACCATGGGTTTTTGCCAAATAAAGTTCAGTAGCTCTTTATCTGAAGAGCTCAGTAATTAGCCTGCAGAATCAGTACTAACTGAGTTAGGTACATATTAGTATTAATGGGCTGCTTTAAAAACTTTAATGATGTGGGGTCGGTGATATCCTTAAAAAATTCCCCTGTATGCATCAAAGAAACCCCCTCAGATCATAGGGCAGAAATTTGTGAGAAGTCTGGGTAAGTTTTAATCTCTTTCCTTTTTATGTTGCTTTTATATTGCTTACAGCCTGTCAGATTGTCTGTGCAGCATTTGTACCTGCAAATGGTTTCAGGGGCTTCCCAGGAGCTTGCAGTGGGTTCTTTCTCCGGCTTTCAGGTTGCGTCTGTGCTCGGCAGGAACGTGGGCGTTTAGATGTTCCATGTGCACATGCACGAACCGCCGCGGCTCTTAACCCCTTAAGGACACATGACATGTCTGACATGTCATGATTCCCTTTTATTCCAGAAGTTTGGTCCTTAAGGGGGTAAAATTTAAAAAAACGGGAAATCTGTAAAAATCACCTCTGCTTAGGTTTAAGGTGTCCTTGCTGAAGAAGCAACCAGCTTAAGTTGCTGGAAGGCTTCCCAAGAGAGGAAATTTGTCAATTAAGGTAAGAATACATTTTTTCTTCTCTCCAAATGTTTTAAAATTTTGTGTTTCTATTTTCTTTTACATTCTAAGGAGACTAAAATCCTCTAAATAAGCTTACATTCCTATTTTTAGATGGCTTCTCACTCTGCCTCAAGATCTGTGTCCAGAAAACATAGGTGAGCCTCAATAAAATGTTATAGCTGGGGGGTAAAAGAGTGCCACTATGGGCACATAATATATTATTGTTATATTGGCTTCTTTCAGCCCAAGCAATCCACGTGAAGATTCTCCAAGAAAACACAAAGATAAATACAATAGATGTGTAAACTGCAATCAATTAGCACCCAGTGGAAGAAATCTTTGTAAAGAATGTCTGACAGAAGCCGCTGAGGTAATGGATAGGAGGCGATCACCTCAAATGGTTTCAAAGAAATGGATTACAGAGGCAATTGCAGAAGGATTTAAGTCCACAACAAGCAAGATGACCTCATCCAAACGCCTTAGAAGAGAAGAGATTTCCTCAGAATCAAGTGATAGTTTGGAAATGGAAGATCTGTCAGACGAAGAGGAAGGTGAAGTTAACTATGCCTCAAGAACGCTGGATTCTAAGTCAGTTGATAAACTAATCAACATCAAGGGAGACTTTGAGATTCCCTAAGGAAAAATCAGAGTTAAAAGAATCAGACAGGTATTTTGAAGATTTGAAAGCTAATAGATCAACATTGCTGGTTCACTCTACCATAAAGGATATCATTTACCAAGAATGACAAAAACCATAGATAAAAGTTACCCTACAGAATAAAGCATTCAGAGTATATCCTTATTCAAAGGAAGATTGCAAATCTTGGAACTCAGTCCCTAAGATTGATGCAGCAGTTATCCATATGGCAAAAAAGACCACTCTGCCCATTGACTCCATGGCTTATCTGAGGGAGCCTATGGAAAAAAGGCTGGATACCAATCTTATAAAATCTTACCAAGCATTGGGATCTGCTTTAAATGCAGCAGTAGCGTTAACCACTTTGTCGAGAGCCTTTAAAGTGTGGTTAGAAAATTTAGAGGAAGACATTGCTAAAGGAGTTCAGAGAGATCACCTTTTGGAAGGCCTAAAAGAGTTGAAGTTGGCTACTGAATTTTGTTCCGAAGCATCATTGGATGTCACTAGAATGGTGGCTAAAAGCATGGGCCTGTCAACTGCAGCAAGAAGAGTGTTATGGTTGCACTCCTGGGGAGCAGACTATGCCTCTATAGCTTATCTGTGTGCTCTTCCATTCCAGGGAGATCTTTTGTTTGGTAAAGTCCTGGATGAAGCTATTCATAAGGCAGCTGATGGGAAAAAGGCCTTTCTGCCACAAGGAATAAAATATGGTTCTACCACATGGAAAGATAAGAGGTACGGAGACCGTTCCTTTCGTGACAGCAGAGCATATAAGCCAGGGAAGGAATATTCCAGACCCAACTGGAGATACTATCAGACACAATCAAAAAGGGAGAGGATCACGAATTCCAAGTAAAAACTTCTGCCGGCCCAGCCAGGCATCTATTTTATCCTGTCTGGGTCAGAAGCATGACAGACTCCTGGGTCCTATCAATTTTGGCAGAAGGATACAGGATACAATTCGAGACCTTTCTGACAAAAGATTTATTTATCCAACCTCAAGTAGCAAAAGGAGAAAAAGAAATGCCAATGAGGGACTGCATATCGAAACTTCTGGAAGACCAGGTTATAGAACATATTCCAAAAGAACAACTGAAGGGCCACTATTCCACGGTGTTCCTGGCCCCAAAACCACAAAAGAAGTGGAGACTTATCTTGGATCTGAAGAATCTGAATTCCAGAATAAAAAGGACATTTAAAATGGAATCCATTTCCACTATCATACCAAACATAAGAATGGGGGATTGGAGGACTTCAAACAACTTAAAGGACACATATCACCAGAACACAATCAACAAATTTCACCGCAGGTTCCTTCAATTTTGTGTGTTTGGAAAACACTATGAGTTCAAGGGACTCCCATTTGGGTTAAGCCTGGCACCGAGAATGTTCTCAAAGATCCTTATTGCCTCGGTGGCAGTTATTCGAAAGAAGGGGATAGAGTTCAATCATTAACTGGACGACTTTTTGATAATAGGTCCATCCAGCCAGATTGTAGCCCTCTACACTCATGTGACCGTAGAACATCTCATAGACCATGGGTGGAAATTGAACATGGAAAAGAGTATGATGGTTATTACTCAGAATATGATATTCCTGGGTGCAGCCATAGACACTATCAAAGGAGAAAAATGGATTCAAGGTACATGGAAGTTGAAAGATAGATGGTTGCATTCAAACCTTAGAGAACTGAGAGCCATATTATATCCCCCTTTGGGATTTCAGTAATATCTAAAGAACTCTTGTGTGAAAATTCAGATGGACAACAGAGCATTGGCGTCCTATATAAACCGACAAGGGGGAACAAGAAGCAAAGCTCTCTTAATAGAAATAGTTCCAGTTATGGAATTTGCTCAACACAAGATACAGGGTCTGAAAGCGGTCTACCAGTTCTGGCAGACTATCTGAGCAGAAGAACAATTCTATCAGGAGAATGGCAACTGCATCCAGAGGTGTTTGAAATAATATCGTTAAGGTGGGGCACGCCTCAGATCAACTTGATGGCTTCATTCCGGAATGCTCAAGTCCCGAAGTATTTCTCCCTACAGACGGACTATCGATCAGCAGGACAAGATGCTTTTTCCAATCCCTGGCACTTCGATCTGGGGTATGCATTCCCTCCCCTACCTATGATTCACAGATTATTGAGGAAAATTCGGAAGGAAGGAAAGATGGTTATCGCAATAATCCGATTTGGTTGAGAAGGCCTTGGTTCCCGCTCCTGAAAAGGTTGGGTCTGGGTCCTCCATGGCCTCTACCTCAGAGATCAGATTTGTTAATCCAAGGTCCAGCGATTCATCCCGATCCAAACCAATTGAGTCTGGGGGTTTAGCTCTTGAGAAGCAAAGACTCTTAGAGCAAGGATTATCAGAATCTGTGGCTGATACACTCTTAAAATCCAGTTAAAGTTCCATTTTTGCATGCTATCAGAGAATATAGGATGTTTTTCACTTAGGAAATCCCCGGTAGCTAGACATTTCCAGATGGCCCATGAGAGTAACCCTTTATACATATCAGTTATGGGTATTGAACACATCCCAGAGAAGACCTTCAATAGAAAAGCAGCCCTTATTGTAGCTAAGACTAGGTGGATTTTCCGACTCAATACACTTAACCCTTCTGGTTTAAATGAGGAATTGGAGCATATTACCTAATTTCCCCCCCTTTTTTGTTTATTTTAAGCTATATTCTTTCATGGTTTTGTTTTAGTAGTGGGGAGTGTATCATAAGGGATATGAGGGTTAATTAATATATTTACAGCCATATGACCCTATCCCTCTCGGCCCTGTTTAATTGTAACCTGTTCATTTGGACAATTCATCCATTGTTCAATTTATATCTATTGAGCATAAGTTTTGATTGTACTATATGAAATTTCCCCACAAAAGTTTTTTCATATGTTACATATTGATCATCTACAAGACGTATGTGTTTCCTTATGTCTCTTTAGTTATGCAATTTTTATTTTTATTGATTAGGATTATTACTATTATTTTTTCTTTTATTTATCTGCATTTATGTCTATAAAAGCTACTTCAGAAGCTTTTGAGAGGCTCTAATCAATAAAGTATAAGTAATGAAGTTTTTTATCCACATACAAAAACCCTCTGTGTTTTGGTTGATATGAAAGGATGTATCTATGTATATACATGTATGTATACATATAGAAATATAAAGAACCATAGCATATGAGTATTCTTAAAATATGAAAAAGATAAGAGACACGTGAAAAGTGGTTTTGTTACATGCAGCCTTGATTACACATGTTTTACCTCTCAATATTATCATTAAATAGAGAGAGTGATATCACTTATTAGCTGATGGTTATTAATACCATATTTTGTATTACAAGATCCTTTATGATTTACATTTAATAATATTATTTTGATGTTTCTATTGTATTTTATGTTAATTTTTTAAAATGCACACCTTAGGCGATCCTCCCTCTACAAATTTACTTTTAAACTTTATTTTTAATTGAATGACCACTCCTTTAGATGCAGGGTATATATACCCAGTTTGTGGACAGCAGATCTTTGTCTTGAGAAAGTCCTCCAAAGGGGACAAAACGCGTAGACGATCTGTTTTCCGTCTCCTCTGATTTTCAACCCGGCTTCATTTACGGTCCGGGAGGGATTTTCGGCAGCTGTTGAATAATTGCGGTAGGGAGTTGGCGTGCTCCTCTTACCTTACACGAAGGTCAGGTGAATAGGGTAAGTTGCTCTGACTTACTCCCTAGGTTTTCAACTCTGGGAGATTATTCACAGCGGCACCCTCTACCTTAACCTAGTTGTCTGGCGGGTTTAAGAGCTCCTCCAGGAACGATATATGTGTTTGGGGTCTGACATTCATTTTTAGATGTTCTACATTTTTTTAATTTTGATGTGCACAGTCCTTTGGTCTTTTATTTTGATACACAATCAATATTAGTGTTGGGGGCCCCACACTGTGTATCTTTGAACTCTGGTCTGGACATATTTTTGTGGTAACATAATTTTTTTCATCGTATCAACGTTTGATTTATTTTATTGTTTATATATGTATAAATAAATACCAGAGGACTTTTTTTTTTTATTCTATCAATTCCAACCGATACTGAAATGATTACGCCTACTGTTTTTCCATATGGGTTCTCGTTTTCAATGAATTATCTAAGCCCCATGACCACCCTTTTAAAATCTTGTTTGGAAGCATGCAACCCATTAAAAAATAAATCTTTTTCCACATGATTCTATTATCAAGGTGTCTTTTGATTGCTTTACTTTAAATTGAAGCAGAACTTCCTTCTAATTTATCCTCAAATGAAAATGCCCTCTGCTGGTTGATCTGTGTAATGCTATCAGCTATATAATTCAAATGAAGCAGACCTTCCTTTTAATCTCTCCTCAACTGCCATCTGTTGGTTGATATGTGTATTGCTAGCAGCTCTATATGTTTTAATGCTACTTTGCATTGCATGCAGAAAATAACCCTGGGGCGTCGCCGCAGTATGCAAATTCCTCCATGATAAAATTCTGAATAGCAAATTTAGTTCTTCCTATATCTTGAACCCTTCTGTCCTGCATTAACTCACTATGACATCCTGTCCTGGTATTACTTTTCCCAGCATTATAGTGGGCCTGTTCTAAACATTTTCATGTTATAAACAGCAAGCAAAATGACAGGGGCTTAGAACCTACCCCTTTGGAAAAAATGTTACACTCTAGAAAAGTATCCTATGGAAGTAATGAGCTGCACTTTGTTGCAAAGCTGTGCTTGTAGCAATTTCTCATTGCAGGTCAAGTGGAAACTGCAAATGCCTTTTTAAAGGCACTGTTATAAAGAATAGTTGAAAAGGATGCCTAGGTTAACTGCCCATAGTTCACGCAGCTGAATTTGATGGTGGGAGGTTGACTCATGGTAGACTGTCCAGGAGATTTTTTTTTTTGAAACCCTGCTCTATTCCATAGCTTTCTATGTCAATGGGTTGCAAGTATGCACCTACTACTTTGGAAATGTCATAGAAACATGCAAGAGTTGCAGCATTTTCCTGGATTTACTTTAATTTACTTTACTACTGCAACCTTGGATACAGCACGGGAGGTGGTGATAGAGGAGCTCAACTACCAGCTGATGCAATATCCTGTGAGCAGTTTTATTTATCATGCCCCAATTCAAAGCATCTGGGGCGCCTTTTCACATTTCATTGGCATGCACCAACATACATGTCAACAACAACAATCTCAATAGCTCACCACATCTACATCATCAACACAACTCACATTACAAACACTCTCACAATCTCATACCCCCTACAACATCATTTACCAACACTACAGACAGTGGACTTCACCTATTCTCAAAGAAGAAGAAGAAGAAGAAAACAAACAAAAATTACACACTACCATTTAGAACACACACAAAATAGGATACACAAACCTATGCATCCTCAAACCACTCAGAAATACTACCACATATCCTCTTCTCACGTATGTACTAAACATATCACCTAGCACATATCACCTAGCGCGGCTCATATGGTTCACAATATTAGCCTAATGCCTGCTCAATATCTACAAGCTAGCAGTCCAATAGCACATCCACCAAGAGGACTTTCTTTTTTATTCTATCAATTCCAAACGATACTGAAATGATTACGCCTACTGGAAGGACGACACCTTCACCTCCCTGGAACTCACACTGCCGCTGGAGAGGAAGGACGACACCTTCTGCTTTCTGGGACTTACACTGCCGCTGGGGAGGAAGGACGGCACCTTCGGCTCCCTGGGATGCTGGTTGCTGCAGGGACGAGGGACCGACAATCTCCTCTCCCTGGGACGCTGGTTGCTGCAGGGACGAGGGACCGATAATCTCTTCTCCCTGGGATGCTTGTTGCTGCAGGGAGGAGAGACCGTTTGGCCACAGCCCCAATCTCCGAAATCAGAGCTCCAATTCTCATGCCGCTCGATTCTCCTCATCCAACTTGCGCACGGTGGCCAGGAGCGTCTCTACCAAAATATTCGGGCCATACCTGGTTAACTGCCTCTCTACCTCCTTCCTGTAAGCGTCGCCCTCAAAGCGATAAGTCATGTTTGCTGTGAACAGGGGCGCTGTACGAATACTAGCGTTGCCCTCAAATTGTAATTCCAAATTAACTGTGTCTCCGAGCTGCTTCTCCTCGCACTAGTACGCCATCCCACTGCTGCCACCACTGTAACGGAACCGCTGGCACCCCGACCGGGTACCCTCCGCTGACGGATGCTCCTAGTGCTTTCCGAGGTCTCCAAGCACTCTGCCTGACACCATAACCACTGCAGACCCCACGAACCGCTGCAGCTTGGTTGGGGTCTCGCCGACTCCACCCACTCTGGACCCAAGACCAGGGTCCAGCTTCCAGTAGGTGGACCTCTCTGAATTCCAAAGAGCAGGAACAGGAACAAGCTCTTAGCAGAGCTCAGCGATTATACCCTGGGGAGTATAGTGATTACAGCAATCCCCAGATTGTAGTTCTCCAATCCCCCAAACATGAGCCGAAACTTCATGAAGGTACAAGATGATCTCAGGTGCTGGCACACCCAGTCTGGTTTTTATTACAATCTTTGCCAATACAGGACCGCCCACAAGGAGGTTGTAACGGATCACCTGGCACCCCGTTAATGGATGCTCCTAGTGCTTCCTGAGGACTCCAAGCACTCTGGCAGACACCATAATCACCGAATCCAAGAAACCTTTAAATTCTCCCAAGCGTATGAATGCTGTAGACCATTGAATAGGAACCATACGAATAGGCTTGTACCCCTAGCAGTCAACTGGAACAGCATACAATAAATCCTTCCCCCAATAATGAGACGACACATCACTTTGAGGTTAAAACAGGAACTCTGGACTGGCTCATCCAGCCTGGCTTTTATTACACTAATCCACATACAGGCCACACCCAGGGGGAGGCATAAAATAACCAATCACATACATGGTTCAGCCCACACATCCCCTCCCCTCAGATAACATTAAACTCAATTATCCGGTACACTTTTTCAGCCAAGTTCTGGATGTACCCCAAAACCCGGGGGTACACCTTTAAATCCAGCATCGCTGGATAGCCCTTATTCAGGGGGACAACATATCCAAAATTCAAGTAATTCGGATGAATGGTTCGTGAGATATGGGGTTCCAAAGATTTGACCGACCGCATGGGTAAAGTATCCGAAAACAGTTCCATGCATTTTGGCCCTGCGGTCGGTCACAAACAAGGGAATGAAAACAGGCGAATTGCCTGTGTTATAGAGCCTGGAGAGGGTTTGAATGAATTCCCTTGTTTATGGGGTTCTTTCTACCGAACGGCGGGTCATTCGGTAGTTTCCATACGAATTTCTGGAAGTATGGAGGTCTCAGCGGTGTTTGCCTAGTCAAGTGTCCGATTTTAGTTCCAGACACTCGACGGCAAAACACAGCTGTTCGGTAGTTTAAGATGGCCACCGCCACGTGTTTGTTTCCCGAATGGCGGCCACCCAGAGGACAAAGAATACATTACACTGATTGCCAATTACCCGTTTGCAACATTGTTGCAAACTGTAATTGGAGGCACACTTATTCCTGGGTGGTCTGGTTGTTCGGTAGTTTCACTCAATATAATAAATGGAGTGATTCTACCGAACAATCAGATGAATGCTGCATACATATCACCCAGGTTAAACTTAACACATGAATACATATACAATATTACAGGCAGCACACTAGAACATGCTTCACAGTCTTAAAGGGACAGTAGTCCCAAAAGTCCCAATGTGTCCATAGATGCTGTTAAAAGGGCCAGTAGCAGCAATATACAGTACAATATGCCCAAATATAAATCTTTAAGTGTACCAATTTTCCAGGGGCCATAGTCAGCAGGTAAGAGGCAGGCAGCCAGGCCCCTCCAATGTCCAGTGGCGAGGTGGGTTCCGCCACATTTCTCCCCTTTCCCATTTAGACTATCCAGACTCCAGACCTCCAGTCGGTCTGGGGCTCTGATAGTCGGCTGGCTGTCCTTACAGGGGGTAGTTGTCCAGATGGCCCCCTGCCACTCGTGTCCAGTTGTAAGTCCAAGGCTTGGGGAAAAAGTAACCAGGGTGTCCTCTCCCCTGGTTGAACACAGCTGTTGTTGGGGAAAAACGACTGTCTCCCCTTCCGATATTTTGTCTGGCTGTTGTGGACTAGGACCGACTGTCCCTATCCCCAGTGGTGTAGGTGCAGAGACTACGGTCCCATCTGCACGGTTGTGGGGTTTACTGTCTCCTCTTGGTGTGCTAAGCTGCCGCTGGGGAGAGGGGATGACAAACTCCTCTCCCTGAACCGTAGACTGCCGCTGGGGAGCAAGGACGGCTCCTTCAGCTCCCTGTAACTTGGGCACAGAGACCACGGTCCCATCTGTGCTGTTGTGGGGCTTACTGTCTCCCCTTGGTGAGCTGTGCTGCCGCTGGGGAGAGGGAATAACAACCTCCTCTCCCTGAACCGTAGACTGCCGCTGGGGAGCAAGGACATCTCCTTCAGCTCCCTGTAGCTTGGGCACAGAGACCACGGTCCCATCTGTGCTGGTGTGGGGCTTACTGTCTCCCCTTGGTGTGTTAGGCTGCCACTGGGGAGGGAGGACGCTGCTCTCCTCTCCCTGCTCTTTACTGATCCGCCGCTGGGGAGAGGTGGTAGCAAGCTCCTCTCCCCTACATACTTCTATACTCTGTGGAGGGAGACCGACTGTCTCTACTCCCAATACAGTGTCCTGCTGCTGGGGAAAGGAGACTGGGCTCTCTCTTCCCTGCTGGACACTCTGCTGCCGGGGAATGGAGACTGGGCTCCCAATTCCCAACAAATCACACTGCCACTGGGGAGGGAGGACGGCCCCTTCAGCTCCCTGTAACTTGGGCACAGAGACCACGGTCCCATCTGTGCTGGTGTGGGGCTTACAGTCTCCCCCTGGTACATTAAGCTGCCGCTGGGGAGAGGTGGTAACCAGCTCCTCTCCCATTAGAACACTCTGCCCATTGATGATCTGCCGCTGGGGAGAGGAGGTAACAATCTCCTCTCCCATGCCTACTTTCAGTCTTTGTGGAGGGAGACCGACTGTCTCTCCTCCCAATTCAGTGTCCTGCTGCTGGGGAACGGAGACTGGGCTCTCTATTCCCAAAAAATCACGCTGCTGCTGGGGGGTAGGACCAACTACCTCTGCCCCCTGTAACTCAGCCTGCCGCTGTGGAGGGAGGACGCTGCTCTCCTCTCCCTGCACTTCACACTGCCGCTGGGGATCTGGGCCGACTGCCCAGCATCCCTGTAGGGCCGGTAGAAAGACCGCAGTCCCATCTCCACCTGCCATCTGTGGGTCTTCCCAGGACCAACCCGTGAGGCCCCTCAACATTTGTGAGTAAGGGCCACCTGCTTCCCCACCTGGCAACTCTGGCTGCTGCTGGGGATCTGGGCCGGTTGCCCAGCATCCCGGTGGAGAGGCCTTGGTCCCATCTCTACCTGCCTGTTGTGGTTCCTCACAGGACCAGTCTATGAGGACCCCCACTTCGGGTTCCTCCCGCCGCCTCAGGGAAAGACGGCTAACCTCCTCGGATGCAGCCTCTACTCGGCTGCTGTAACGCTCCTGCTGCTGAGCATACTTCCTCTCTTTCGCCAACCGGAATTCTCGGTCCAGCCTTGTGTTTCGCTCAGCCATGACCTGGTTCCAGATCACCCGGCGTGTCTCCATGGGTATATCATCCCCATACTCGGCCACTCGCTGCCTCACCTCGGCCAGCCAATCATCTCCAGAGCCAGAACCTTCCATACTTGTCTGCTCCCAGGGGCGCTGCACGACTGCTAGCGTTGCCCTCAATTTGTAAATCCAAACAGTGTCTCTGAGCTGCTTTACCTCACACTAGGACGCCATCCCACCGCTGCCAAGCACTCTGGCAGACACCATAATCACCGAATCCAAGAAACCTTTAAATTCTCCCAAGCGTATGAATGCTGTAGACCATTGAATAGGAACCATACGAATAGGCTTGTACCCCTAGCAGTCAACTGGAACAGCATACAATAAATCCTTCCCCCAATAATGAGACGACACATCACTTTGAGGTTAAAACAGGAACTCTGGACTGGCTCATCCAGCCTGGCTTTTATTACACTAATCCACATACAGGCCACACCCAGGGGGAGGCATAAAATAACCAATCACATACATGGTTCAGCCCACACATCCCCTCCCCTCAGATAACATTAAACTCAATTATCCGGTACACTTTTTCAGCCAAGTTCTGGATGTACCCCAAAACCCGGGGGTACACCTTTAAATCCAGCATCGCTGGATAGCCCTTATTCAGGGGGACAACATATCCAAAATTCAAGTAATTCGGATGAATGGTTCGTGAGATATGGGGTTCCAAAGATTTGACCGACCGCATGGGTAAAGTATCCGAAAACAGTTCCATGCATTTTGGCCCTGCGGTCGGTCACAAACAAGGGAATGAAAACAGGCGAATTGCCTGTGTTATAGAGCCTGGAGAGGGTTTGAATGAATTCCCTTGTTTATGGGGTTCTTTCTACCGAACGGCGGGTCATTCGGTAGTTTCCATACGAATTTCTGGAAGTATGGAGGTCTCAGCGGTGTTTGCCTAGTCAAGTGTCCGATTTTAGTTCCAGACACTCGACGGCAAAACACAGCTGTTCGGTAGTTTAAGATGGCCACCGCCACGTGTTTGTTTCCCGAATGGCGGCCACCCAGAGGACAAAGAATACATTACACTGATTGCCAATTACCCGTTTGCAACATTGTTGCAAACTGTAATTGGAGGCACACTTATTCCTGGGTGGTCTGGTTGTTCGGTAGTTTCACTCAATATAATAAATGGAGTGATTCTACCGAACAATCAGATGAATGCTGCATACATATCACCCAGGTTAAACTTAACACATGAATACATATACAATATTACAGGCAGCACACTAGAACATGCTTCACAGTCTTAAAGGGACAGTAGTCCCAAAAGTCCCAATGTGTCCATAGATGCTGTTAAAAGGGCCAGTAGCAGCAATATACAGTACAATATGCCCAAATATAAATCTTTAAGTGTACCAATTTTCCAGGGGCCATAGTCAGCAGGTAAGAGGCAGGCAGCCAGGCCCCTCCAATGTCCAGTGGCGAGGTGGGTTCCGCCACAGAGGTATAAAACAACCAATAACATCCAGTTACAACCCACAGATTCCCTCCCCTTATCCTGGGAGGTAACCCAATTACACATACAGTTAAAACATACTTTTTACCCAACTTTCATAACTATAAAACCATACATCCAATCTCCATAAAAATTACATATTCACAATCAATCCATTCAGGGGAACAACATATTAAATGGCACGAATCAGACCAGTGGTTCAAAGGTTAAGGGAAAGTCCTTTGTGACCAAATGAAGCATGGCTTTTCTGCCCAAAACAAGTTCCACAGAGTCTCTATCCTGGAGATAAATGGGAAGTAATCCAATTATCTCAAAGGACAGAGGCAAAACTCCATTAGCCACATGGCAAACAAAGGACAATAAAAGACATAAAAATACATACTGTTACATTTATCACATAGAACCTACACATTTACAATTTACCAAACACATAATAGCATACATAATATTGAAGACAGCCTGAATGCAATCTGCTACACAGTCTTAAAGGGACATTGTTCCTAAAAGTCATAATATGTCCACGGATGTTTTTTAAAGGGCCAGCAGCAGCACCATACAAATCCAATATGCCCAATGTTGCACCTGAAGGGCCAAATCTCCCAGGGACCATAGTCAACAGGTAAGAGGCTGGCAATCAGGCTCCTCCAACAGCCAGGGGTAAAGGGCAGCTTGCCACCAATAAACCCAGTGACAAAAGGCATTTTGTCACAGTCTGTTAGTGTTAAGTTGCTTTGCTTAAAACCTGCTTGGGGACAACCGTAATAGAAATAAAAAAAATAATAATAGTCTCTTAAGTCCCGGTTTGAGCTTGCCTAGCTTTCATAGCTGGAGCAGGGAGGAAGGGTCACCCGGCAGTGGGGGGAAGTCCAAAACGTAGAATACAAGTGGGTGGCCATGTGAACCAGGGCCACATCGTGTATTTGTCAGGCTCGACTACCACTCATGGTGTGTAGATGGGGGTCTCGGTGGTAGGTTTTGTGTCGTGTTTACGGAGTCTCTGTGGGCTGGGTTAAGTCTTCAGCGTGTCATACAGTGGTCGCGGTATGTTTTATCATGTGTTTTAGGTTTCTATGGTCTGTGCCTTCGGGTCTCTGGTGACCTTTGTGGCTGTTCGAGCCATGGAAAAAGTCAGTATGGCAGCTGTCTGGGCAATAGTGTGACACAGCCGGTGGCAACTGTAGGTTTGTGCTGTATCCTTACCGGAGCCTAATGATGAGTCAGAGTCTCCTGTGGGTGATTAGCTCTTGGTCCTGATGTAGAATTATTAAAAATCTTTATTTGAACCTGTATTGAATTATTGTACTAACTCCATTTTAATCTCACATAACCTCACATTATGACAGACCCTCCATTTTGTCTACATTACATGACAGAATTTCCTAACAGCATTTAGTATAATGAATAGAGACTGTATTTTCTATAAAGACATGACTAACCCCGGAATTGCTGAATCTCCTGTAATTTGCAACATAGTATAATATGAAGGCCATGAGAACGCCGGCCTAATGAAATGTTCTATTCATAAAAGAACCTTGCACCTGACCACGAGACTGACATCACTAACTACGCAAATGACGCCCAAGCCCCCCTTTCCACCGAGTAAGCCTCGTGCTCCGTCCACACCCGTGTCCAGAACAATACCACTTCTCGGTGGGAGGACACCTAGCTAACCACTTAGTTTTTGAGCCAATTAATCATATTGATGGGTGGACATTGACACAGCCACTTAACAATTAATCCAATTAACGATGTTTATTTGTTATTATCTGATATTCAATGATGATGTCATTTTGCCTTTAAAAGGGTCTGCGTACCCGTTTTCTGCCCAGATGCCATTACATTTTCTGAAGTTATTTTTAACCTGAACTGCATGTGTCAGTGTGAACTTACTTCTGCGTATACGCAATTTAATCATCTCAGATTTGGACAGGAACAGATAGACATTTAAACATATTTGTTTATTTCTAAATTAATCTACATCAATTTGGCGCCCAGAACGTGGGGCATCGGGCTATGGCCTCCGGCCGGTAAGCCGTCCTAAGGAAGACGCTGTTGGATGGAGGAATCCGGGGGGAAGGAAGGGAGACTGATCACCTCCGAATACATGGTAGAGACTTCTGCAGAGCCACCGGTATGTTCCAGCCCCTTTGATTGACCCGTCCACGTGTCTGTGACTGCTTCCCGGGAGGACATCAAAGACAGGTAATATCTTGCCCGGTGTCTTGTTACTCACTTGTTTACCTGCATTTAGTCTATCTGTTGCCTGGGTGTGTTTGTATTGGCCTGTTTTAGCTTAAGTGCCCGGGTAGAGTGTTTATCTGTGTACCCCTTTTGGGATAAAGGGGGGGTGGACCTGTGGTAGTTTGCCTGGGGGTCCTCTGTTTGTCTGTTTACCCCTTTTGGGATAAAGGGGGGGTGGACCTGTGGTAGTTTGCCTGGGGGTCCTCTGTTTGTCTGTTTACCCCTTTTGGGATAAAGGGGGGTGGACCTGTGGTAGTTTGCCTGGGGGTCCTCTGTTTGCCTGTTTACTCCTTTTAGGAACCACGTGGCTGTGGTTGTAAAGAAAAAGGGGGGTGGACCTGTGGAAGTTTTCCTGGGGGTCTTCTTTGCCTGTTTACCTCTTTTAGGTGCTGGGTAGCTGCAGCAGTAAGGAAAAAGAGGAGGGGGGGATCTGTGGAGGGGTGTAGACTCATTGCTTCCTGGGGATTCCCCATGGTGTCACTTTGATAGCCTAGCTAGCCTCATTGTGCACATAACTCTGCTTGCAGAGAGGTGGTACCCTCCAGCTTCGAGCGCTGAGGCTGGTGGCATTCCAATTTTAATTGTGGCGGGCGGATTCAAGCAGGTATTGCTTGTCTCCAGCACCACGTAGTAGTGAGACTTACGGGTGGGTCCGTAGGGGCGCTACGGGAGTGAGGATAGAGGTGGCCACACTTAGTGGACTGCTGTAACGAGGGAGGCTATACAGGATTCGGGTCGGAGAGGATTGCTGTTTCCTGTGGCCGCTGGTAGTGAGACTTGAGGAAGTCATTCTCCGAGCGGGGACACTACGAGGTTGAGGGAGGTGACTTTGGTCACACGAGTAAAGGAAAGGGATTACTGTTGATTTTATTTGAACTGTGATGCATGCACTGTATTTTAATTGAATTGTTGTGTTTTTTGTTTACTTGGGAGTCATTCAAACTCCCGTGTCTGTCTCTACTCTCACTTCACTTTGACTCTTACCCTACTTCCTGTATTATTCTCACTATCCACTCCTATTTCTCTTGTGAGAGAAGTGATTGGTCACACACTTCTCACCCCGCTCCAATCCGTGGCTACCACCTCGGGTACACGGATTCAGTGACTGGTCTACGTTTTGGGAAGACGCACTTGGGGGGGATTTAGTTGAAGACAGAGAGGGTGAGGAGATGGTTAAAGGTGTTGAAAAGATTGCTAAAGTGTGTAAAATTGCTGTGCCTTCATGTGGTAGATTGCAGCCAGAAAGCTGGCTTAGATTACTGACAGAGAAGAAAGGCAAGCTTACAGATAATGATTTATTGCGTACTGCTGAAGCATGGTATAGAGTAGCGAAGGCTATTCAGCAGGAAGGTTGGGTTGAGGAAGAAATAAATCATAAAGGTGTAAAACTGTATGTATATCATAATAATTGTGTTGCTGGGGCATTCCCTCAGCCAGCGCCCCAAAATGGCGCCCAGGGGATGTCCATTCCCAAGGTTCAGTCAGCAATAGGTGATAGCCAGCTGACCATGTTCCCCACTCCCAATCCTCCCAACACCCATCCCGTCACTTCCCCTGTTTGCCCAGTCCTGAATTCTGATGGATCTTTATTTTCCCCTTCACCATCCCTAACATTCCCATCATCCTCATCCATCCCTGCACTACCTTCTGTGTCTAATCCAAATATTTAATCTACCATTCCTTCTCTACACTCTCTCTCCGTTGATAATCCTACCCTCCCATCTGCATCCACCCAGTTCACTAACCCCTCCTCCCTTGCTACTGCCAATCCTACTGCACCCGCTCCGGCTCCTCCTTCTACACCCATCTCTACTGATCCCTCTCCGTCCTCTCCTTTACCCACTCCTCCCACAGTCCAGGTTCCCACCTCCTTCCCTAATCCTTACCCAGCTATCCCGCCCTCCCCTGGTTCCGCCCTAGCCCCCACCCAGATGGCCTGGCCATACCCCTTCCCATACCCCATGTCCCTGCCCTATCCAAATTATCCATACCCCCTTCCCCAAGCCACTCCCCAGACCCCGGTCATGCCCAGTCCGGCACAGTCTGCCCCGGATGTGCCCACATCCAACATGGCCGCCACTTCCTCCCTTAACCCTAACGCAGCTTCCTTTCACGCCTCCAATATGGCGGCCCCCAGTCATCCAGCACCCCTGATGCCGGTACTTCCTGGTGACTATTCACCCCAAGCTCATAACCCACTAGCCACCCCAGCATCTGGGAATCCCTCATTTCCCCCGGTTCTGACACCTCAGGTGGTCCCATTACGCAGAAGGGCCCAGACCACAGATGAGGATGAGGATGAAGAGGGTCCCCAGGACTCATTGGAGGTCGCGGGGCCCCCGCGAGTGCGGTTCCATCGATGATCCTTTCGGACATACAGGTCGGGGGGATCGGGCCCCTCCTAAATATGTAGCTTTTAATCCTACTCAAGCTAGTGCTCTAATGAAATCACTCCCTGACCCAGAAAAGCAACCTATGCCTTTTTACCGAGGGATAGTTCAGATTCAAAAGACTTATTCCGCTTTACTGATTTACTGATTTTACTGAGCATTTGTGCTATTAAAGCCGGGGATGCATATTGGCCCAGCATGGCCCGCCACCTCAGTACAGATCTGCTTATAAGTGACATTGATTACCCCTCCGGAGTAACTTTTTGCAACCAACTAAAAGAGTGGGCTAAAAACAAACTTGCAGATCAGGCTGCTGGCCTTACTGATATTATACAAGACAAAGGAGAATCAGTGGAAAGGTTTCATGCAAGACTGTTTCAAATGTTTACAGATTTGGGTTTTGATCTTACTGACAAGATTCATTCACAAATGCTGTCTGGTGCATTTGTCCAAGGTGTTAAAGACTCCATACGCAAGGGAATCATTGCTGCACGCCCTGAATATAAGGTAGTCCCCCTGGATACCTTACTCTTAGTTGCTAGAGGTCTGGAATCTGCCCAGACTCCCAGAAGGTCCACCTCAGCTCCTCTCATGGTGTCCCGCTCCACCCCTGTCCCAAAAGGCACCAAACCTGAGGATGGACATTGCTTTAATTGTGGGGCTAAGGGACATTTCAGAAGTGATTGCCCAGAACCCAAGAAAGAACCCAAGGCCACAAAAACGGTTCCAATTGTTGAGGAACCAGATGATTAGGAAATTGGCAAGCCTGTGTCATTAACCCCTGTCATGGCAGTGTCTTCAGGGGATAAGGGGGGGCCACTTGCCACTGTGACTCTACCCATTGAAGGACAACCTACTACCTTTTTGGTTGACACAGGTGCAGCCCGAAGTGTTCTAAGAGAACAAGACCTGCCAGATCCATCATTTCTGTCAAATATTGATGTCTCTTGTGTTGGAGTGGATGGCCAACCAAGACACAATCCCTTAACAACTCCATTACGAGTTGGCAACTACCCCAGCTTGCTTGCTCATTTTGTGGTATCCTCCACATGCCCAATTAACCTGTTAGGCGCTGATGTCCTCTCCCGCCTGCAGGCCTCTATTACATTCACTCCAGATGGACAAGTAGAACTGTCTACCCCTCTATCTGTATCAGACACCTCAGCCTTGTGCTCCCTGCCCCTAATGCTCCATCTAGAGGAACCCCATGGGGAGGCAAAGGAACTGAGGTCCAATTTCCCGGATTCACTGAAGACAAGGGTACCTGCAAAACTATGGTCCTCAGGCCCAGAAGACATAGGCCACCTAAAAGTTCCACCTGTGGTGGTAAAGCTCATCCCAGGAGCAAAATTACCAAGAAAACCACAATATCCTTTAAAGCCAGCACAAGCTGCAGCCATTTCAATTCAAATCAAAGCACTCTTGGAGAAGGGTTCTCTCGTGAAATGTGAATCAAAGTGTAACACTCCATTATTTCCTGTGAAGAAGAAAACTCCAAAAGGTGAGCCAGAGAAGTACAGAATGGTTCAGGATCTCCGTGCTGTTAATGAAGCAACTGTCCTAGACACCCCTATTGTGCCAAACCCTCACACTCTGCTCTCTGGAGTCCCACCATCTGCAAAATACTTCACAGTCATTGATCTGGCTAATGCCTTCTTCAGTGTTCCACTGGATCCAATTTGCCAATACCTGTTTGCCTTCAACCATGAAATGCAACAGTATACATGGACTGTCATGCCCCAAGGGGCACAAAACTCTCCAAGTCAATTTGCAAAGGCCATGTGCTCCATCCTGGACCCATGGCAAGCAGACCATCCAAAAGTTGTTCTTCTCCAGTATGTGGATGATTTACTGCTCTGTGGGGATGACATACCCACAACTGAAGAATGTTCAATAAGTCTCCTCTGCTAGCAGAACAAGGATGCAAAGCTTCACTTCTCAAGCTTCAATTTTGTCAACACACTGTTATCTTCCTTGGACATTGTCTATCTCAGGGTACCAGACATCTCACTCGGGACCGAGTCAGAGCAGTACTGGATATCCCACCTCCAAGGACTTCAAAATCTCTACATGCCTTTTTAGGCCTCATTTCCTACTGCAGAGCCTGGATCCCAGAGGCCTCTCTGCTCATGCAACCTCTCTATGATGCACTCAAGTCAGACCCATTCTGCCTGACCAATGAAGCACTGGATAATTTCCATACACTAAAACGTGCCATTGCATCTGCTCCTGCTCTAGGCCTAAAATAATACAAAGGGAGACCAAATAGTGCAGACAAAAAAATAAAAACACATAACACTAAAAGACTAAAATGCACTCACAAACAAAAGGTGTAAAGAGGCAGGGTATAAACGGTCTTCTTTAAGATGCTTCTTCTCTTCTCAGTGGAGAGATGGAGGCTTAAAATAAAACAGAAAGGCAGACCATAGTGTATAACTGTATAGTATTAAAATGTGGCCTTAAAACATAATCAGCCAATCCGGATAGTTTCTTCAGCTGAACACATCTGCACACATCAGCTGAAGAAACTATCCGGATTGGCTGATTATGTTTTAAGGCAGGGTATTTAAGTGTATTCATGTATGTATTATGTGTATTCTGTTGCTGCAAGCCCCTGATGAAGTCATTTTGACGAAACGCGTAGGGCGGCAGGCTTTATTTTATATGAATTTTTTTACTGTGGATTTCTTCATCTCTTTTGTCTCCATACTTTTTCTACATTTTGATGGCGAATTTTTGCTTTTGGTGGAAGACATTGAGTCTGATTTGAAGAGCCTTTTAACTTCTGTTACATTGTAAGTGTATCCAAATAAAGCCACATTTTAATACTATACAGTTATACACTATGGTCTGCCTTTCTGTTTTATTTTAAGCCTCCATCTCTCCACTGAGAAGAGAAGAAGCATCTTAAAGAAGACCGTTTATACCCTGCCTCTTTACACCTTTTGTTTGTGAGTGCATTTTAGTCTTTTAGTGTTATGTGTTTTTATTTTTTTGTCTGCACTATTTGGTCTCCCTTTGTATTATTTTAGGTTGTGCTTTTTAGTGTTTTACATTTTCGATATTTGAAGACATTGAGGAGTCTTCGCACTTCCTAATTGGGGTATTTATACATTTTATATTTTTCCCCTGTTTGATAGCCACGAGGGTTGTTTTGCATTGTTTTTGCAAATCATTTTTTGCCTGCTCTAGGCCTACCAGACTACACCAAATCCTTCAAGTTGTTTGTCTGTGAAAGACAAGGCCACGCCACAGGAGTTCTTACTCAAACAAATGACTCAAGAGGCCGTCAAAGGCCCATTGGATTTTTCTCCTGCCAACTGGATATTGTGGCCAGAGGGACCCCATCTTGCCTTCGGGCAGTCTTTGCAGCAAGAGAACTTATTGAAAGAACTGCAGACCTGGTCCTTGGCCACCCTCTAGTTGTCTTGGCCCCTCATGACATTTCGGCCATAATCAACCAAGTCCAGCTCAAGCATGTGTCTCCTGCCAGACACCTGCGTCTACAGTGTCATCTCCTGCTACCTGACAACATTACCATACACAGATGTAAAGTTCTTAATCCATCCACTCTTCTTCCACTCCCTGAGGGGGGTATCTACTATGGGTTTATCATGGATGAAACCTACATCTACCTTCTCGCTGGTACCATCAAGAGAATGCATCCTGATTTAACCTTTTATAAAGAACAAACACCTCTCTGTGAGGGTCCAGATTATGCCTTCTGTACCATGTGGTACAAGCCAAACATCTCTCCTGAACCTTGCTATGAAGATGAACGCTATCATCGGGTGGAGGTGACACTCACTGCTCAAGACTTTTATTGTGACTCTGAAGGCAATAGCATGGTCCTGATCCAACTACCCTCAGAGCTCAAATACTTGTATCGTCATTGGGATACTGCTATTCCACATGTCCCTGTTACCAAGTTGAAAACAAAATCATGGAATGATCTTGGGCCCATGGCAAAATTGTGGGCCACCATGGATGAATTACAGCTACAGGAAAATGGCATTGCCAAATACCCAGTAAATGACCATCTTGAAGCATGGCCACGCCATTTCCTGGAAAATGAATTTCAAGATCTGGTCATAGAGAGTGAATATGACCCAGAAACACCTCATGACTGCTTTGAACAAATGAAAATGGAAACAATGCACCTACCAACAGTACATGAGAATCCATTAACAGATCCTGATCTCACCCTGTTTGTGGACGGCTCAAGGTATGCTGATGAAGAAGGAAAATACCACACAGGATATGCCGTGACCACAACAGATGAAATTATCAAATCATCATCTCTACCACCAGCAATGTCTGCACAAGAAGCTGAATTACAAGCCCTGACTTCAGCATGCAAAATTTCCGAAGGAAAACGTGCCAACATCTATACAGATTCAAGATATGCCCTGGGTGTGGCACATGACTTCGGCCTCATTTGGAAGACAAGAGGATTTCTTACCACTGCCGGTACACCAGTCAAACACAGCTCTGCAATCAAGGAACTAATGGATGCCCTCCTACTCCCTGAAGAAGTGGCCGTCTTGAAAGTCAAGGCACATGGGAAGTTGGATACAGATGAAGCAAAGGGCAACCATTTGGCTGATCAGGCTGCTAAGCAAGCAGCAAGAAATTTGCAGGAAGTGGATGAAGAGGTGTCCGGAAAAGAAGAAGTTCCTATTTTTACCTTACAGACCCTACCTACTGACCTAAGAATTTTGCGAGAACAGCAAGCGGCAATTACCCCCGAAGAAATCCAGAAATGGAAGAAGAAAGGAGCTGTCCTAAAGGACGGAATATACTACAACAACTTTAAATTCTGCCTTCCTAAAAATTTATATCCAGCAGTTGTCCAATGGGCACATGGACCTGCACATCTGTCAAAAGACTTAATGGCCGCCCTCATTCAGAAGTATTATGAAGCACCTGGAATCACAACATTGATCAACAACTTCTGTAGGGCCTGTGTCATTTGCGCAAAATGCAACCCAGGAAAGCCAACCAAAGTGCCCTCAAAACACCTGGCTAAGCCCATGTACCCATTCCAGAGAATTCAAATTGATCACATACAAATGCCCAAAAGTGGGCCTCATGAATATGCACTAGTAATAGTGGACATGTTCTCAGGCTGGCCAGAAGCCTATCCAGTAACTAATATTACTGCCAAAACAACTGCAAGACGCCTACTTACAGATATTGTATGTAGATTTGGACTTCCAGAAGTCATTGAAAGTGACCAGGGCCCAGCCTTTACAGCAACAGTGACTAAAGAAATTTGGACTGCTCTGGGAGTGACCCTAGCCTTTCACACCCCTTACCACCCACAAAGTAGTGGCAAAGTGGAACGCATGAACGGCACCCTAAAAGCCAGAATGTTAAAAATGTCACAAGAAACAAAGATGCCCTGGCCAGAAAGTCTGTCAATAGCTTTATTCAGTGTTAGGCACACACCTAGAGGGAAGCACTCACTATCCCCATATGAGATTCTATTTGGGACTGCACCCAGACTAGGTTGTTATTACCCGCAACAGTTGCAGCTTCAATCTGATGTTTTAGTAGACTATGTAACTGAACTTGCAAGTGCCTTGAACAAAATACATGCCCAAGTTTTCTCTTCAATTCCAGATCCCGATTTGGATACAGGTACCCACAACCTGCTTCCCGGAGATTGGGTTCTGGTCAAGAAATTTGTGCGGAAACATACCCTGGAACCAAGATTTGACGGACCATTCCAAGTTCTCCTGATCACCGCAACCTCCGTCAAATTGGCCGGCAGGCCACACTGGATCCACGCTTCCCATTGCAAGAAGACTCCTGCCCCAGAGGAAGCAGATACCGCACAACCATGTACCTCTGGTACATTATCTCCTTAATTAGCTTAATTAAGGCCCAGCAAGTAGCCATCACCAAAGATGCCAGTGGGTACACCTTCTGGTATAATTCATCATGTACCCGTGTGGCTACTTATACTTTTGATTACTGTGACATCGTAGAATGCCCATTCCCTACATCACAGATTCAGAATATCTATAGAGATATCCCTCATTCAAAGGACCCCTATGTTTGTGTAGTTGACAAACAATGGGGGCACAATTGTAACCATTGGGGGGCGGCGGGATGGAATGCCGGGCCTGCCTGGGGTTACAAACCAAAAAGTGCCTTATCTAAAGTAGATGATCATGGTAGATCCCTTCTCCAAAGAATGACTCTGAGAAAGCCTGGAGGAGGTATACCAATGAAATTAATCCTAAATATTGAGCATCCCAGCCCAACAGATGCAGACCAGTATGTAATGGGAATGTATTGGAAAAAAGGTTCCTATAACAAGCTAGGGCATTTCTACCTTAAAGATATGTGCAACTCTTCAGAGTGGCAAGGGACCACCCATATGGTCTCAAATCCATTAAAACCACACATCCAGTCCTTTAACCCCTTAAGGACCGAACTTCTGGAATAAAAGGGAATCATGACATGTCACACATGTCATGTGTCCTTAAGGGGTTAAAGACATGATGACCATTGCAAACCCCACCTTTGAAGATACCATGGCCGCTGAAACAGGTTTTAATGATGTTAATCTATGGTTAGAATGGATGAAATATAATGCTAACAAGCATAACAGAACCGCATGCTATGTGTGTGGTGGTGCCCGGCCTCACCTGGGCACCGTACCTTTAACCTTACCAGTAGATATAGAAGAATGTGTTTTGAGTCTTTTTGCCTATCACTACGATTTCAATAGGTCCATATGCAAAGCATGGACAGTAGAGTATGCTCTTCTAGCCAAGGATGTCAAACCCCCAGATGGTGTTACAGTCTATAAAGGTAATTACACCTGTTATGCTAATTATGATGGAATTGGTAAATTTTTGGGTAACTTCTCTAAAGGGTATTGTGCCACCTACAGAACTGTCTCCATGAACCTTTTGCAATTCCATACTAGGTCATTGGGGGATATTTACTGGTTGTGTGGGGATTTACAGCTAAGATCCAGGATGGACAAGGAATGGTGGGGGGAGTGTACTCTGGCTAAAGCCATCATGCCTATACATATTATCTCTGACACACACCCCGACACCCATGAGTCCAAACACACACCAGCCAAGGTAAAGCGTGAAGCCCCAGTAAAAGGCAGTTTTGACCCTCATATTTACATTGATGCCATTGGGGTGCCTAGGGGGGTACCCAATGAATTTAAAGCAAGAGATGACGTTGCTGCAGGATTTGAATCACTTTTCACCATAGTTACGGCAAATAAGAATTTAAATTGGATAAATTACATTTATTACAACCAACAACGCTTTGTAAATTACACCAGGGATGCCCTCCAGGGTTTAGCCGAACAGCTGCAGGCTACATCCCAAATGTCCTTCCAGAATAGAATGGCCTTAGACATGATTCTAGCCGTAAAAGGAGGGGTATGTAAAATTTTGCCCGACACCATGACATGTTGTACTTACATCCCAGAAAACACAGGCCCTAATGGTAAAGTTACTTTAGCCATAGAAAAATTGAATGAGCTCTCTGAAGAGTTAAAAAGGAATTCTGGGATAAAAGATCCCTGGGAAAGATGGTTTGGTTGGATGACAGGATGGCAAAAGGCTTTAATGCATATTGGTATAGCAATACAAATTTTTCTTTTTATCTTTGCTCTTCTCGTTTTGTTGTGTCCTCCCTTGTCTGAGAAAATTCCTCCTGAAGACTGTAGACCAAGCGGCACCCACTTTCGCACATCTCACAGTTGATGACCAAGATTTCCAAGATCTCAACTCACCCTGTATACCGCTGCAAACTATCCCTTTTATTGATAAAGTGCGAGAATTCTAGGTAGGGACCAGCTTAGGGACAGCATCTGTCTGTATGGGAAAGACTACCGTGTGGAGAAGTGGTGGATTAGCCATCGTGGGCCACCCATGGTAGTGAAGCGTTCGAGTGCCCTGCAGACGGATGAGTTAGCCTACTAGGGTCAGATGAAGGGACAGAATTGCACTTTGCAATAACACCTAGCTAGCGGCCACGGGGTTTCTGTGCCTTTGGGCTAACACGTCTTCTGATACTAACTAATAAAGTTTATCTTTTAGAATCTAACATTTCATAGGGGGGACTGATGTAGAATTATTAAAAATCTTTATTTGAACCTGTATTGAATTATTGTACTAACTCCATTTTAATCTCACATAACCTCACATTATGAAAGACCCTCCATTTTGTCTACATTACATGACAGAATTTCCTAACAGCATTTAGTATAATGAATAGAGACTGTATTTTCTATAAAGACATGACTAACCCCGGAATTGCTGAATCTCCTGTAATTTGCAACATAGTATAATATGAAGGCCATGAGAACGCCGGCCTAATGAAATGTTCTATTCATAAAAGAACCTTGCACCTGACCACGAGACTGACATCACAAACTACGCAAATGACGCCCAAGCCCCCCTTTCCACCGAGTAAGCCTCGTGCTCCGTCCACACCCGTGTCCAGAACAATACCACTTCTCGGTGGGAGGACACCTAGCTAACCACTTAGTTTTTGAGCCAATTAATCATATTGATGGGTGGACATTGACACAGCCACTTAACAATTAATCCAATTAACGATGTTTATTTGTTATTATCTGATATTCAATGATGATGTCATTTTGCCTTTAAAAGGGTCTGCGTACCCGTTTTCTGCCCAGATGCCATTACATTTTCTGAAGTTATTTTTAACCTGAACTGCATGTGTCAGTGTGAACTTACTTCTGCGTATACGCAATTTAATCATCTCAGATTTGGACAGGAACAGATAGACATTTAAACATATTTGTTTACTTCTAAATTAATCTACATCAGCCCCTAGGTTGTGATCGCCGCGTATGAGTCTGGCGTGGAGCCCTGGGGGATGAATGGGGTGATCTGTCCTTGATTCCAGGTGTGGGTTCGAGTTGGGGAGCTGTTGTTGGCTGTTCCCTCTGGGGACAAAGAGTCTTGTGGCAGACCCAGGATCCGCAGCATGGCCGGGGCATCTTGGATATCCTGGATGGTGTGTGTGTTCGTACCCCGTAGGACCGTCAGTGTTCTGGAGGACCGCCAGCGGTAAGCAATCTTGTGGACTCAGAGCACCGAGGTGAATGGCCTGAGCGACCTGCGCCAGGCTAGGGTGCCGCTGGACAGGTCCACGTAAAACGACAGTTCCATACCCTCGAAGCAGATGGAAGTTATTCCACGGAGGGCCGAGAGGACCACTGCCTTGTCTCTGCCATTGCGGAGGGTGATAATGACATCCCTCGTCACTGCGGTTGGTGCGCTTGATGGTTTGGGGACTCTAAAGACCTCTTCTGGTGTAATTGTTGTGGTCTGTCTGTGTGGCAATATTGCCGGTAATAGGTGCCCCATAATTTTAGGCAGTTTGGCCTCTTGTATGTCATCCGGGACTCCCCTGATCTTTATGTTGGATCTCCGCCTGGTATCCTCCAGAATCGCGAGGCAGTGTTCATACTGCTGGGTCTGCTTTTTCAGGTCTTGCATGGATTGTTGCAGTGTGGTGATGTTCTGAGCCTGGGACTGGGAGGACCCCTCCAGCTTGGTGATGTGGCCTGTCAGGCCTCGTAAGTCTGCGCGGAGCGCAGTGACATCCTCATGGATGCTTCGTTTCAGGTCCGCCAATAATGCTTTCAGGACCGCTGTGGTAACCGGCTCTGAGTCTGCCTCTGCACCACGTTATTTGGCCTTCTGTGGTGGATCAGGAGTCTGTAGGTGTTCCTCCTCCGCGTCGTCAGACATATCCTCGGAGAAATCTGAGCACCCGTCATGTAGTGCCGCCATGCTTGTTTCAGTGGCACCTCGTGCTTGCCTCCACATCTCACCGATTTGTGAGCCCCGAGGTGGGCTTGTTCGGTATTGTTTTTCTCCCATTTCTTACCATAGTGTTCTGGGGTATTTGCCCGTTGTTTGGGGTATGAGTGGGTTTGTTTCAAGCGTTTTATCCCCGTGTGAAGCTCGGAGCTCCCCGTGCTTGCGACCGTTCACTTCGGCATACAGGCTCCGCCCAACAATTCTTATTGAAGCGAATGCCTCTGCTTTTTAATATCTCAAAATAGCATTCTCTGGGTTAAAGTGTGAAGGGTAATAAGTGTCAAAAAGGGCTGAGTTATTTGTATAGTGCAATTGTTGGGCAAAGCAAAGTGCAAGAAATGCCCAGTGATCTCATGGTGATTTCTAAACATCTGGAACATCTTGATTGATTTTCATTACAAAAGGACACCTATAATGAAGCAGTTTTGGTGTCTAGATCATGCCCTTCCAATCTCACCGTTCAATTCTCTGCCATTTAGGAGTTAAAATCTGTTTGTTTATGCAGCCTTAGTCACACCTCCCTGCATATGACACACACAGTCTCCCTGCATTTTTCTTATAAAAACAGATCTAATATTTAAACATCCTTTATAGCACAGTGTGTTTAATTTAGAATGTATTGTCTCCTGCTCTGTTAATAGCCCCCGAGAGCCTGCAGGAGCCTCCTGTGTGTGATTAAAGCTCAATTAACAGAGCAGGAGATAAAATGCCTAAAGTAATTGAAAATTAAACCTTTTTTTCATGGAAGCTGTGTGAGTCACAGCCAAGGGAGGTGTGGCTAGGGTTGCATAAAAAGGGACAAAAGTGGTTTAACTCCTAAATTGTTTAAGCAGTTATTTTGGTGCTTAGAGTATATTTTTAAAGAGTTTTGGAGTGCTAAGAATTGTCAAATTTAATAAATGGCACCTCTAATGAGTAGTTTATATCACTTTCATTTGTATTATGCTTCATTATAATGTAAGAGGACAGTTGTAATGTAATTTTAACTTTTTAGAAAAAATAAAAGGATCAAGTCTACCAATACCTGAAGAAGATATTTGTATCAGCATTTCACTACTTTGTTATGGGACAACTTTAAAGTTACTAGCCACTTTTACTGATTGCTAAGTAATACTGAATTCCTTTTTTCACGATTCTGACTTTGAAATATTCTGCAATATTATTTTATTTCTTCTTTTTAAATATATATATATATATGTGTGTGTGTGTGTGTGTGTTTTTGGGAAGTTACAAATGAAGATCAATAGGTGATTCCCCTCCAAATAATTGTAGATTATGCTAGCTTTAGTGTACCTATAATCTTAATTTTATTAATGACAGGAGGCGAGTATTTGCTTAAGTCTCTCTTTACTAGAACTCCACAGCAGCACAGAAAAACAACCAATCAGAAAAAAGTTAGGTACTATAAAACTCCCCTCCCATGCATCATTTCCTCTTTCAAGCTGCGACAAAAACAGAATAAAAAGGCAGAGAACATTATGGGGAAGAAACAAAGTTCTAGATACGATGAATATAACGATGTCCACCATCCGAGAGTAACCGTCAAACTAGATAGTGTTGATGGACTGTAAACTGAAACGAGAGAAAAACATAATCGAACAGGTTGATTATCCAATGAAATGTACTCTGAATAAACATGCAGGTACCCAATGTAGCAACCAAAATTAACCTTAATATGTAGATATCCCAACCCTACTTATGAGGAAACACAGGCATAAGGAACAAGCGACAGGTAGCAGAGACAACAAACAGAGTTGCATACGTACCTGATAATCTAAACTATAACATTAAACAAGGGAGGGACAAGAATGGGTGGGAAATACTCGCCTCCTGTCATTAATAAAATTAAGATTATAGGTACACTAAAGCTAGCATAATCTACAAATTTATAACATGACAGGAGGCTTCGTATTTGCTGTTTCAACGCTCAGTTCACCAATACAACGCAGTTTGTGTCGCTGGTATCCCTTCCAGGAAATATCAGAGGAATCCTAATTGGACATTCCAAGTATGATAAATGACAGCAGATGGATCAAGGAAGATGCCAGCCGACGAAGCATCTCCAATACGGGAAAAAGCACCATCCGCTGGTAAATCCATTGTACGTGGTGTTGCGACCTGTTTCCTAGCAGTCGGTCCATGAGCTGGCAAGCTGACCTATTAGCCATATTCTTGTGGTCGTATAATATCGAAGGTCAATCTCGGACTTAGGGTGGCAAGAAGAAACTGTCACCATGTCTCAACTCATGATCCGCAGGGCGACTCCTCCGATCGTGCCAGGGTCATTCGGCGATGCGGCCTTGCAGGTAGATCTCCAATCTCAAGGAATGCGCCTAAGTCCACCACCAAAATCGCAATAGAAAAAACCGAGGAGGATCTTCAGTTCCTCCCTGTCCATCCGGTGAGATGTCTCATCCGAGGATAAATTCATAATGCAGGCAAGAGTGTGGCCAAACCAGCCTATTCTAAGTGATACCAATATTCCAAAGGACAGTGTAATCCTCGGACGCAGTAGAGAAAAGACTCCAAAGGACGTCCATTCAGGGTTCCGAACTGAACTTGTGTGGAGGAAACGGGGGTCGACTACTCTGGGAATAGTGAATCCCAGAAATCTTCAAAGGAACGGGAAAGCAAACCGGAACGCAGATTTCCATCCAGAAATGCCCTGGTCCAAGAGTGAAAGATGTCTGTGTAGGAGTCGGGGCACACCAGGTACCTCCCTAAAGTCTCGTAGGTCTCCTGGACAGTAGTTGAAAAATAGGTTAGCGCGAATCCAACAAAACGGCTCTCGTGAGGGATAAATAGAGCATAGACGGAGGGTCCTCTATCTCCAAACCATGTTTACCAGGTACGCGCTCCGAGGAGACGGGGCAGTACTGCCATCTTATCCCAAGATCATAATGACCGGGGAAGTCAAGACAACCGGGGTTTCCGGTCTTACCACGTGATCCATACGTACGGTTTTACCTTCAGACCGGGTAAAAGGCCTTCCATAATCTTGTTACCCGAGCAAGGCAGTGCCCGTATGCTCCACGGAGGTCTCCGTATCTCCTGACATCTCGACCTGGGAAAAAAACTGTCTGCTCAGTTTGATCGTAATGGTCTGGATATTTAAAACAGAAAGCAATCTCTGTATTATATGGTGCAGAATATGCCAAAAAAACTGCACTCTCATAATACCAGAGGGCAGTCCGTTAGCCGTACCACCTCCAGGAGTGTGTGTAAATAAGAGGTAGACGCCCCCCGTTATACCTCTGAGTAGTTCATGCATGTTTTACAGCGGTCCGGATCCAGTAGATCCATTACAGGAGCTAGACTAGAGGGATCTAGTCTAAACATGTAATTCTCGCATGACCAGGCAGTCCTCTAGAACGAAGTCAGTAGCGTGGATGTCAGCTCTAATTGAATGCAGGAGGGACGCCCCTCTATGTAGCCATCAATGTCTTTCACAGGTACAAGCCTGTGTGATGAACAAACGGCCGGCACTGTAGAGCGTCAAGTGTATGAGAGAGCCGCGCTCTCTACTACTGTGATCGCATACCGTGAGAGCGTCCGGCTGCTAGCCTGAGCAGGCCGTACCCGTCAGTAACCAACAGCAGAGTCTACCTCCGTGACCGGTTCTCTCTATGAGAATGGGTCCTCCCAACCTGTCCTCTGTATCCAGCCCAGTATCTGGTTGAGGACGAGTGAGGGGCTGCGTCCTCCAATAACAAATCACTATCCTGTTCTGTATGAGAGGGTTCGCCCTCTGTTCCTGAAAATAAATATAGTCGGATATAGGTGACGGAGGGCCGCACCCTCCCGTGGTGCTAACTAGAGTCCGGAAGGCAGATACGGAGTAGCTGGTAAAGACAAGGAAAAAACACTTTTCTCCTGTAGGAGTCTGGGTACCGGTCCTTACTTGTGCGAAATTCTCCTTGGAGATGTGCCTTCGCCGGTTTGGAGTAAACCGTGGATGTGTCCGGGTCTACATAAGAAACATTGCCCTTCAGGCATGAGGTTTAGGGCCCTCACCCTTCCCACCATATTCAGATGGCCGGATACTGGTGTCCTCTTGAACACTACGGCAAAGGTGTGTGTCTGGACACCTGCCTATCTCCATATCACTGGTGGGCACTGGGTTTACCCTTAGTGATATTACCCCAGGCCAAAGGGGGTTCGGTACCAATAGCCGCCAATAGGGCACAGGCCCAGCAGGCCAAACGAATGGACACAGAAAGGTTAGCCAAGCAAATAGTCACAGACCTAGCAGGCCATTCAAGTAGGCACCGACATAGCAGGCTATTCCATGGTGCACAGACATAGCAGGCCAATATATGGGGCACAGACATAGCAGGCCGTTATAATGGGCACAGACAAGTAGGCTGTTCTTATGGGCACAGACCTAGTGGGCCGTTCTTACGGGCACAGACCTAGTGGGCCGTTCTTACGGGCACAGACATAGCAGGCCAATCTTATGGGCACAGACATAGCAGGCCAATCTTATGGGCACAGACATAGCAGGCCAATCTTATGGGCACAGACATAGCAGGCCAATCAATGGGGCACAGACATAGCAGGCCAATCAATGGGGCACAGACATAGCAGGCCAATCAATGGGGCACAGACATAGCAGGCCAATCAATGGGTTGTGTATTACCATAATATTAGTAATAACATGTATTTATATAGCGCCTTCCAATTCCGTAGCGCTTTACAGTGGGTATCTAATGAGTAACGAGGACCTCTGGGTTCGAGTAGAGGTCCCTAAATATTGTAGATCCACAGGGCATCTTGTGACCTACGACCCTTAGACAATCAACCCTTTTTTAACAGTGTAATGCTGTGTGAGTAGCTTGAACTGGGACTGGCAGTCCCTAAATGCCCAGCAGGCAAATAGTGGTATCCCATCTGTAATGGGTATAAGCAGAAGTCGTTCCAGTGACTATCACGTCCATGAATGTAAGATAGACTGAGCGATACTGTCCTTGAACTGTGGATAGGTATGCACATGTTTACACAGATCTGTTTGAAATTTCCTAGCATTATATAGATACCATACCACCTGAAGGGTATCGCAACCATGGACTCTTCCAGGAGCAGGGTTAAATCATAGCAAACTCAATGAATTCCACCAATAACCTGATAAAATTGCATAGTATCAGCGTAGACTGGTCTCCCATACCAGTTTGAGTCAGAGCCAGGTCTGTTAGCTTATATATACGCCATGGACAGAGAATTCATACCAAAGTAGTCCCATCTGAGGCCTCATAGCAGGACCAGAAAAAATATATACTGAGAAGAATATGAATCCTGGAGTTAAATGGTACTGTATACACCCTGTACAGAGCCTGTATAACTAGGTCCACATAAACCCATAACTCACAGAAATCTGTGATATACCCTGACAGGGAATGCACAGTAGAGCAAAACTCACATGTCAGGAAATCTCACAGCAGTCTGTGATATACACTGTCAGGAAAATTAAATCTCGAAGTACACTGGCAGTAAAACTAAATCTGTGACATACACTGTCAGTAAAACAACAGCAATCTGTGAAAGACACTGTCAGCAAAAAAAAACCACAGTAATCGGTGATACACCCTTGTCAGCAAGATTCACAGCAATTTTAGGAATACTAGGAATTTAGGAATCCAACACACACACACATCATCCAGCACACACACACACACACACACATCATCCAGCACACACACACACATATCATCCAGCACACACACACACATCATCCAACACACACACACACACACACACACACATCATCCGGCACATACACACACATCATCCAGCACACACACACACATCATCCAGCACACACACGCACACACATAATCCGGCACACTCACGCACACACATCATCCAGCACACACACGCACACACATCATCCAGCACACATACACACACATCATCCAGCACACATACACACACACCATCCAACACACACACACACACACACATCATCCAGCACACATACACACACACCATCCAACACACACACACACACATCATCCAGCGCACACACACACATCATCCAACACACACACACATAATCCAACACACACATCATCCAGTACACACACACACACACACACACATCATCCAGCACACACACACACACACACACACACACACACACTTCATCCAGCACACACACACTGCATTCATTATACACAATCTGCACTTACTACAAACACACTACATTCATTATACACACTCTGCACTCATTACAAACACACTACATTCACTATACACACTCTGCATTCATTATGCATACTCTGCACTCACTACAAACACATTACATTCACTACACACACTGCATTCATTATACACACTTTGCACTCACTACAAACACACTACATTCACTATACACACTTCATTAACTACACACTACATTCACTATACACTACATACATTATACACACTGCACTCACTACAAACACACTGCATTCATTATACACACTCTGCACTCACTACAAACTACATTCATTATGCACACTCTGCACTGACTACAAACACACTGCATTAATTATACACACTCTGCACTCACTACAAACACACTGCATTCATTATACAAACACTGCGCTTACTACAAACACACTGCATTCGTTTTAAAAAAACTGCGCTCACTACAAACACACTGCATTCATTATACACACTCTGCACCCACTACAAACACACTACATGCATTATACACACTCTGCACTCATTACAAACACACTACATTCACTATACACACTCTGCATTCATTATACATACTCTGCACTCACTACAAACACATTACATTCACTACACACACTGCATTCATTATACACACTTTGCACTCACTACAAACACACTACATTCACTATACACACTTCATTAACTACACACTACATTCACTATACACTACATACATTATACACACTGCACTCACTACAAACACACTGCATTCATTATACACACTCTGCACTCACTACAAACTACATTCATTATGCACACTCTGCACTGACTACAAACACACTGCATTAATTATACACACTCTGCACTCACTACAAACACACTGCATTCATTATACAAACACTGCGCTTACTACAAACACACTGCATTCGTTTTAAAAAAACTGCGCTCACTACAAACACACTGCATTCATTATACACACTCTGCACCCACTACAAACACACTACATGCATTATACACACTCTGCACTCATTACAAACACACTACATTCACTATACACACTCTGCATTCATTATACATACTCTGCACTCACTACAAACACATTACATTCACTACACACACTGCATTCATTATACACACTTTGCACTCACTACAAACACACTACATTCACTATACACACTTCATTAACTACACACTACATTCACTATACACTGCATTCATTATACAAACACTGTGCTCACTACAAACACACTGCATTCATTATACACACACTGCACTCACTACAAACACACTGCATTCATTATACACACTCTGCACTCACTACAAACTACATTCATTATGCACACTCTGCACTGACTACAAACACACTACATTCATTATACACACTCTGCACTCACTACAAACACATGGCATTATTATACACACACTGCACTCACTACAAACACACTGCATTCATTATACAAACACTGCGCTCACTACAAACACACTGCATTCATTATACACACTCTGCACCCACTACAAACACACTACATTCATTATACACACTCTGCACTCATTACAAACACACTACATTCACTATACACACTCTGCATTCATTATACATACTCTGCACTCACTACAAACACATTACATTCACTACACACACTGCATTCATTATACACACTTTGCACTCACTACAAACACACTACATTCACTATACACACTTCATTAACTACACACTACATTCACTATACACTGTATTCATTATACAAACACTGCGCTCACTACAAACACACTGCATTCATTATACACACTCTGCACCCACTACAAACACACTACATCCATTATACACACTACATTCATTATACACACTGCACTCGCTACAAACACACTACATTCATTATACACACTCTGCACTCACTACAAATACACTACATTCATTATACACACTCTGCACTCACTACAAACACACTGCATTCATTATACACACTCTGCACTCACTACAAACACACTGCATTCATTATACACACTCTGCACACACTACATTCACTATACACACTCTGCACTTACTACAAACACACTACATTCATTATACGCACACTGCACTCACTACAAACACACTACATTTATTATACACACTACATTCATTATACACACTCTGCACTCACTACAAACACACTGCATTCATTATACACACTCTGCACTCACTACAAACACACTATATTCATTATACACACTCTGCACTCACTACAAACACACTACATTCATTATACACACCCTGCACTGCACTATATGCATAGGAGTGTATTTTTTTTTTTTTAAGGGTGGGGGTGAGAATCATGGGTGAGTTCCCACACTTTTTTCTCCAGGACTTGACCCCTGTATACACTGAAATAAAAACTAATAGGCATATCGAAGGCAAACCTGAGAGCAGTCCGCTGGCCAGCAGGGCGACAAAAAACAAAACAAAACGAGAACCGACCACCGAGGAACGGAGGAGAGGCCGCGAGCAGGCGCACTCTCCTCCACCCGGTTGGCTGCCCGTGGCGGCGGCCACGTGGCGGACGGGGTGGCCACGTGGGGGAGCGGAGCGGTCGCCGGGTACTCGCGTCCGACCGCGAGTACCTCGGCTGCTGGTAGATTACAATGGGGTTCGGGGAAATCAGGAGACAGCCAGAGGTTAGTCTCCTGAAACCCCAATACAAGGCATGTAGCCCGCGGAAGAAAGGCGGGACAAGGAGAGTGGGGTAGTGAGGGGAGGGGACGGAAGGCATACTGGAAGGAATCCCCAAGAAACTCCCCAAACCCACTACAGAAAAGGAAAAGGTCTCCCCAAAGAGACAGGGAAAGCAACAAATCGAAGGAAAGGGTTTCAAAAATAATCAAAACCTCTACATACAAAACACCTAACCTACATAAGCAGGAAGAAGTAAATATATATCAGAAATATAACTAAACACAAAAAATATATAACAGATAAATATACAGAAGAAGAAAACATATGATACTAAATATTAACTAGGAACAGTATAACAAAATAAGTAAATCTATTAAGATACCAAATATAAATCCTAATAAATCAAAATAAATCCCAAAGCCACCCACTATAAGCAGGAGGCAGTGGTACTCTGACCTGTACTGATGCGGAGCAGCAAAGAAAGAGGAAATGATGCATGGGGAGGGGAGTTTTATAGTACCTAACTTTTTTCTGATTGGTTGTTTTTCTGTGCTGCTGTGGAGTTCTAGTAAAGAGAGACTTAAGCAAATACGAAGCCTCCTGTCATGTTATAAAATTGAAGTATAACTAATTGAAGCATTACACTTATTTTATTACTAGTAAATCTTTAAACATATATACAAGGCATATATAAAAAACATTAAGACATTTTAAAACATGTTCATTTATAACAAAAGTAACAGTACTTAATTAAAATGTACTATACACAATCATTATAGAATAGCTAAATTATGTTAAATACTATACCTTTAAATAAGCAGTTTCTTCTGCAGCTTTATAGCACTAAGAAACTGAGAATGTGGAGCCCTTGGGATGTTTTGGTGAGTGGTTGCTAAATAAAGATATCTGCCGTTTCAATAAATACCCATGTCACTTATAGTCCTATATTTATCAAGTGCACACAGAAAAATATTTGAGATTCCGATGATATTCTGTAGGTCTTAAATAAACAGGCTTGAATAAAAGATATTAATATGAATAGAAATTTCCTTTTCTAACAGTGTTATTGTAAAATATAGCATAGTACACAAACATCTTCTTTAAGCTAAACTCAAACAATGCCCACTTTCTGAATGGCAGAGTTAAAGATAAAATTTCACAATTCTTCCTGGACTTCCTGTATCTATAATGTATTGTTCATCTAATTGACCTTTTTTGGACCACTCCTCACAAGGGACCACAGCCAAAAAGCAGTATTATATCGGTTGTGATGACAACCTGTACAAGTGTGTGCCACCACTGCTATGCCTCTGCAAACTGTGTCATGTGGTCAGTTCCTAGCAGAATGATGCAGGATAATGCCCCCAGTAACTAGCTTCTGTCTGTCATCTAACGCGCGCATGTGTCACTTTCTCCATTGTTTGCATTTGTAGAAACCACATATAATTTTCAATGGACAACAGTTTAAGAATTAATATTCATCTCTTCCAATTTCTTCTTGGATATTTCAAGATTTATGTAATGTCCTTTAATCTAGCAATAAGCAGAATATTTTTCTTTTTCAAGAAGGTTGATGGCATGATTGCGTGTTTCAGAAAAGCTGTCTTTGATAAAATGAACAGATATTGCTACATCTAGATCATTAGGGATTAGTTTGTGATGACTAGTGATGTACCGAACTGTTTGCTGGCGAATAGTTCCCGGCGAACATAGCATGTTCGCGTTCGCCACCGCGGGCGAACACATGGGCGGTTCGATCTGCCCCCTATTCGTCATCATTGAGCAAACTTTGACCCTGTGCTTCACGGTCAGCAGACACATTCCAAATTAGCAGCAGACCCTCCCTTCCACACCCTCCCCCCTCCCACCTCCCTCCCAGCATCCATTTTAGATTCATTCTGAAGCTGCATGCTTAGTGAGAGGAGGGAAAGTGTAGCTGCTGCTGATTAGATAGGGAAATTGATAGCTAGGCTAGGGTATTCAGTGTCCACTACAGTCCTGAAGGACTCATCTGATCTCTGTTGTAAGAACAGCACCCCCAAAAGCCCTTTTTAGGGCTAGAACATCAGTCTTCTTTTTTTTGTGTGTAATGTAACTGCAGTTGCCTGCCTGCCAGCTTCTGTGTCAGGCTCACAGTGCATACTGTGCCCATTTGCCCAGTGCCACCACTCACTCCTGCTGGTGTCACAATAGCTTAAGCTTGCATTTAAAACCAAAAAAAGTTTTTCACTGTAATAGATTGAAGAAGAGCAGATAGTTGTCTGACAGCTTCTGTGTCAGGCTCAGTGGATACTGTGCCCATTTGCCCAGTGCCACCACTCATATCTGTTTTCACAATAGCTTATGCTTGACATTTAAAAATATTTTTTATTTCACTGTAATAGATTGAATAGCAGTTAGTTGCCTGCCAGCTTCTGTGTCAGGCTCACAGTGGATACTGTGCCCATTTGCCCAGTCAGTGCCACCGCTCATATCTGGTGTCTCTATAGCGTGCTTTTACAAAGAAAAAAAGTTTTCCAGTGTAAGCGAATAGCAGTCAGTGTCCTTAAAGCGGGTGTGTCAGGCCTTCCTTCAGCGTGTGCCCTGTAGAACCCTGCCAGTGTACTTTGACAGTTGCCACTCATATCTGGTGTCTCTGTAGCGTGCTTTTACAAAGAAAAACAGTTTTCCAGTGTAAGCTAATAGCAGTCAGTGTCCTTAAAGCGGGTGTGTCAGGCCTTCCTTCAGCGTGTGCCCTGCAGACCCCTGCCAGTGTACTTTGACAGTTGCCACTCATATCTGGTGTCTCTGTAGCGTGCTTTTACAAAGAAAAAAAGTTTTCCAGTGTAAGCTAATAGCAGTCCGTGTCCTTAAAGCGGGTGTGTCAGGCCTTCCTTCAGCGTGTGCCCTGCAGACCCCTGCCAGTGTACTTTGACAGTTGCCACTCATATCTGGTGTCTCTATAGCGTGCTTTTACAAAGAAAAAAAGTTTTCCAGTGTAAGCCAATAGCAGTCAGTGTCCTTAAAGCGGGTGTGTCAGGCCTTCCTTCAGCGTGTGCCCTGCAGACCCCTGCCAGTGTACTTTGACAGTTGCCACTCATATCTGGTGTCTCTATAGCGTGCTTTTACAAAGAAAAAAGTTTTCCAGTGTAAGCTAATAGCAGCCAGTGTCCTTAAAGTGGGTGTGTCAGGCCTTCCTTCAGCGTGTGCCCTGCAGACCCCTGCCAGTGTACTTTGACAGTTGCCACACATATCTGGTGTCTCTATAGCGTGCTTTTACAAAGAAAAAAAGTTTTCCAGTGTAAGCTAATAGCAGTCAGTGTCCTTAAAGCGGGTGTTTCAGGCCTTCAGCGTGTGCCCTGCAGACCCCTGCCAGTGTACTTTGACAGTTGCCACTCATATCTGGTGTCTCTATAGCGTGCTTTTACAAAGAAAAAAAGTTTTCCAGTGTAAGCTAATAGCAGTCAGTGTCCTTAAAGCGGGTGTGTCAGGCCTTCCTTCAGCGTGTGCCCTGCAGACCCCTGCCAGTTTACTTTGACAGTTGTCACTCATATCTGGTGTCTCTGTAGCGTGCTTTTACAAAGAAAAAAAGTTTTCCAGTGTAAGCTTATAGCAGTCAGTGTCCTTAAAGCGGGTGTGTCAGGCCTTCAGCGTGTGTCCTGCAGACCCCTGCCAGTGTACTTTGACAGTTGCCACTCATATCTGGTGTCTCTATAGCGTACTTTTGTTATGGGCAAATGCAAATATTACAAGTTTTAGAATGAAATGTTGTATTTCTTAAACTGTGTACTTTGTCTTTAAGAGATATTGCAAATTGACAAGGTGTTAGAAATGGAACATGTTTTTCATAGATGTTTCTTTAAGCAATAACCTCAGTGCATAGTATGTTCACGCCATTTTATCCCAGACGAATTACAATAACAATAACGCATAAACAAGCTTCAAGGCTATACTACGACTCTTTCAGTACACAATATACTGTGGTAACCCCAAGTTAATGGAACTTCCCCAAATCTGGGAATCTCCCACGACTGTGCACTTACGTCTTAGTATAAACAACAGATAAGCTATTCAGACTTTAAGATGCCATCTTGAACTAAGTCAGGAAAATTTCCATGACGTATGCACCCTTTAGTTATTGCCTTGTATCTTTGCCAAATTAAGGGAGGTCCTAAATTGATTTAAAGTAGACAAGTTACTTTTTCATATATGAACTATGGTGACTCTAAAATGACGACACTTAAGGTATAAATAAGTGTATTTTAAATGTTAAGAAACAGAGGAGAGACTTGGAGACAGACGCTGCTCCATCTTAAAATGAGAGGCTGACATGATGACATGTTCAGAAGGGTATGTTAACCTATTAATTTCATCTTATAAACTCTGCTATAATGGATTTTATATGTCTATATTTATATTTTTATATAATAAATATCTAAAAGACAAAATCTATTGCTTCCAAGACAATCCTTATTTTATATTGTATTCTCAATTATTTATATATGTAAATAGAGGATCTCTTACTAACGATATAAAATTATGGCTAAGATATCTGTATGGTTAGCCCTACTAAGTTCTATGCTTTAAGACATTATAGTGGTAAATAAGGGAACCGCCAGCGGTTACAATTGGCGACCACGAAGGGACTTGTACTTGGAAGCTTTAAATAAAAAATAATAAATACCTAGGTAACCTCTTACACGTAAGAGAAGACACAATACTTTGTCATGGCACAAGTCTTGAAATATAAAGAATCTAATGAGCTATTTGTAGCCCAGATTCAGAGAGAGATCTTCATCATGGAGAGATGATTTTAATGTGAACTTTTACAATGCACTTTAAGTTCAGGTGACAGGTACATTGTAATTAGCATACAATGCTGAAATTGTGGATCTTAATTAATATCATAAGAGAACAAATATACATAGTTGGTAAACTCCCTGATATGCCTAATACACCAGCACAGCATTGCCCATTAGTTCCAGGACAGTGGATTGCAGGCAGGGGCATATGTTCTCTTTGTAGCTGCTTGGTATGCATGCGCAGGTAAAAGATTAATGCAAAATGTTGTCAAAAGAAAAGTGATAAGACAGAGCGATGAAATTTGAAGTCTAATTCCAAGAATGCAAATGAAAATTGCATTGTGGCTTAATGAAAACATTCATGCAACAGACAGACAAGATTTTTAATTATTGCATTACTGCATTCTGGATTCTAATGTCCACTATATAAGAAAAGTTTTATAAAACAGTGATAATTTCCATATTGTCAGTTACGCTAGCTGTTGATTGAAAATCAAGAATTATAACAGTATAACTATTTTTGGAGTCTGGAGTTTCCAGCCAAGGTTGCAGAGATAGAGACATGTAAACATTCCAAGGAATTGAGAAGTCGTTGGTTTATTTTCCAAATTATGAACAACATTATTACATACAGCCATAAAGAGAAAGACATGGCGACATGGCTTTTAAATACATTCAGTGCAGTACAATGCAGTACACTGCAGCATATATTATATATAACATATGCTAACTAGCTCATATTTTTTCCTAAACAAAGTTGAAATTATACTACCCTCCTAGAAAAAAGGGCAACAGGTGGTTATCCTTTGCTTCTCTACATGCTCTGCCAAAATAAATAGCTACAAATAAATAGCTACAAAATGATTAAAATAATATATATGTAAGATAAATCAGGGCAAAATAAAATGGTAAATATATAGGATCTCTGATAACTTTTAAACTGAAATTATTAAAGGCTTAATTAAATAAAATGTTAAATACATTTATAGCATTAAATGTGACCAAATGATACTAATTGATGTGTTAAGCAGACAGCCCAATTCACTAGAATAGCATAAGTAATCTACTATTTAAAGTGAACAATTCCTGCACATAATGACTTTGCTTACTCAGGTACAGTCTTTAGTCTATTGCAATGGCAGGATTAAAATCCACCAATTTTAAAAGGGAAAGCTTACTTAAATCAGTGGTACTATCCCACTGTACCTGTAGTGCTAGCAGTAAGGAAATTAGAACAATGATATTGTACTACTGACTGTAATCAGATCAGACACATGTAATCTCAGTGAATTTCATAAACTAGATTTTCATAAAATAAAATAAAATAAATATATCAATGTTGTTTATAAATATCAGAGCCAGAAACAGATTTAAAAAAAATAAAAATAAAAAGTAGGTTTTAAAAAGTCCACAGTCAACCACACATGATGGGTGAAATAATTGCTTCTTTAAAAGCTATATGCTGCCGCAATTATGTATATAAATACAGATTAGGGCACAGCATAGAAATAAAAATACAGTTTCAAATCTCATATATGGGGATTCAGTTCCACCACATATTGGTGTATCTTACACTAATTCCAGTGGTAGATAGTGCTAATACTGAAGGAGGCTAATTTTAATAATAATAATAATAATAATAATAATAATAATAAGTTGTAAGAGCATTGTGAATATACATAATTCAAAATTAATTTGATATTGCAAAGCCTGCCATATTTTAAACAGAAATGAAAATTTAAAAAAACATTAATAATGCATAAATAATAATGCACTAAAAAAAATGCAGTGTCAATTAAAGTGATAATGCTCTGATATACTAAATCCCATTGCATATCACATATCATATATGCTATATGAAAAGTATAATTAAGGTAACATTACTGTCCAAAGCCCCCTCACATGTATTTTATAGAATCTATATTTTTCTGTGGTCACCTCCAAAGAAGCCTCTGAAACTGGGGTCCTCATCCTAAAAGGATTCAGATTTCACACTTAAAAAAAAAAAAAAAATTATAATAATAGAAGAGGTATTGTGGGAACATCCAGAACATGCATTTTGTATATAATCTTAATTTGCAGATATTTATGCCTTAAAGACATATAAAGGATACTTCATTAAATATGCAGGTATCTTTAAAAATTAGGCAATGTTAAAAATAAATAAATAATGATATATATATATATATATTTACCACAATATAAACAGCTTTGTTAAACAGATTTAAGTACAAGTACTTATGTCAAGAAATATACAGTATACATTTACAACAGGCAAGTTTAGCATAAATGCAAAGTTGTTGTTTTTGGGGGATTTATAATTGCCCAAGAAATCTCTGAACATATTCAGAATTTTTGAGAGCAGCAAGTATAGATAGCAGATTGCAATGGACACCATTACAATATTGCTTTACCGATTGAGGTCAGAGCTTTAAAGAATAAATAAATAAATATTCTATAGCTCGCTAGACCACTGGCTTTTAACGAACAGTTTGCACATCATTTATAAAATAGTTTGTCATACTGCACATTATAGCTGTGACAACATAATATACAGGGTAAAATGCTATTTCACTGTTTAATAGACTTACCCAGTATTTAAGGACAACTTGTTTCTTGCAAAGTCATCGGGACTTTGAGGGAGGTTCTAACTACGTTTAATTAATTAATTAATGTACATACAAAAAAAGAAAAAAAGTTTTTTTTGTTTTTTTTCCCTGCAAGTGAGTTTTCAACGCAAGGTCATTTTGTGTTCACAGACTATTCGTTAAAAAAAAAAAAAAAGCTGTTCTTTATCTCACATTATGAACGGCCTTGTAATTCCTATGCACACTAAAAGTTGGCTTTTAAATGTTATTGTTTTAACTTTAATATTTCATAGTTAATACAGAGGCTAAAGTAATTTAAAGAAAGTATATTGAAAGTATATTAATTGATCGGATTTAATTTATCTATTTTGGTCCACTGTTCATGATCTCGAATCTCAGTCTGGTGTTCAAACAGTTTTTCTTACGATACGTCGTGAGTTTATATCCACATCTGCATTTTGCTTTGTGGTAACAAATTGAAAGCCTGGCATTGTAATACGTGTACGGACATGCTTATAACAAAGCATGGTCCCTCTCCTCATGTAGTTGGTCATTAACAGGCACTTTGATGCAACGTGTCTACCAACGCTTTTCTGTGGTCACTGGATCACAAAAGCATACCCTATCTCTCAGTCATGATGCAGAGTTTATGCTTGCAAGGATATCCAGACCTTATCCACCTGGTATCCGTATAAATACTCCTATCATTTAGAGGGGTTAATTACATAATAACCATTGAAGGTAATATGTTGGTTGTTCTTCCTATAGAGGAAAGATAGACTTGCACAAAAGCTTTTTCATGGCTAGGACAAGCTCTTATAGAGAGAGGTAATGTACTTCTGACTCATGAAAAGGAATATTGGTGGTCCAATATGGGAAATACTGTAATTCATGTGTTTAGTAATCATAAGCATTTGCTTATTACCACATTACTGATGTACTGTTTATTGAAATATTAATATCTAACTTACTTTTTGAATTACTATATATTGGAAGTTTGCCAACATCTCATGGTTATAAATATGTTTTTGTATGTGTTGATGCATGTACCAGGTTTACTTGGATATATCCTGTGCGAAGTGCAACCTCTGATGCCACGTTTTCTAGTCTCACTTCCTTAGTATGCATTTGATAATCCCAGGACCATCCATTTGGAAGGTGGTCCTGCAGTTACTGCAAAGGAAACCTAAAACTGGGCAACCACATTTGGGTTACTTTGGGATTTCAGTGCGACAGCCACCCCCAAAGTAGTGGGGTTGTGGTCTGGGGAAAATGCTGAGGTTAAATGATTATTAACCAAGTTACTAGTTGCTTGCCCCACACAGTGGTATCTATTTATTCCTATGGTACAGATGAGCATTCACAACATACCTGATGATACAAATGGTGAGACACCATATCAAATGTTACATGTTTTTCACTGACAAACATATTTCTGCACCAGGGAGAGCTTAGAACCATTGGTTCTATTAGAGAAATTTAGGAATTTTTTTTTTCAACCCACCTCACCATGCACCACCAACTTTTTCTTACTGTTGGCCAGTTTGTCCTGGAGAGGGTGACTCCGAGAACTTTTACTACAGAGAACAATCAGAGCCAACAGAGAACAGTAAGTTTTGATATTTTACTAACAGGACGTTCACAGAACCACTGGCTGACACAGTGAATGCTGTTAGTAAAATATCAAAACTTACTGTTCTCTGTTGGCTCTGATTGTTCTCTGTAGTAAAAGTTCTCGGAGTCACCCTCTCCAGGACAAACTGGCCAACAGTAAGAAAAAGTTGGTGGTGCATGGTGAGGTGGGCTGGAAAAAAAATGCCCTAAATTTCTCTAATAGAACCAATGGTTCTAAGCTCTCCCTGGTGCAGAAATATGTTTGTCAGTGAAGAGGGTGACTCCGAGAACTTTTACTACAGAGAACAATCAGAGCCAACAGAGAACAGTAAGTTTTGATATTTTACTAACAGGACATTCACAGAACCACTGACTGACACAGTGAATGCTGTTAAAGATGACAAGATAAAACAAGCAGAGGGTGACAGAAATGCCACCAGAACACAGCCACCAGAATCATAGCAACATAACAGACTGAATCATGATCTGACATCTGAACCTGCAAATGTGAAGGAGAAAGGATGAACAGACAGGCGTGATACATTCACAGTTAACATGGAATGTAGGAAAAATGAATTATCAACATCATTATAAGAAAGACTCTGGAGAAAACAGAGCGTAAGAAATGCAAAGATGCAAACAAAAGGATGCTAGAAAATTGGTTATGGTTTCTCCTTCTTACAATCTGCAGCATTATCATAACATCAACCCTAGCTGTCGTTTTAAAACTGCATTGGAATTATGTTAACAAGCAGGAAGCACCTGAGCTGAATTGGACTGCACACTATACAAGTTCTTTGATCGTGAGGACTACCTCCAAGAACTATCTCAAAAGGAGAGACACAGCTCACAGTGAAATGATTGCTAATGTGACCTACACTGGTATTTCACAAGGAACCTATTGAGATCATTCCGAAAACCGATTATACATGAGAAAGATGTGATTAGACTATTACAAATCCTAATAATGGACTCAACGATGATGGCAAAGCATGCTGAAATCAGAAAAAGACGGGACAGATGCTTGTGAAAGACTTTGGATGCACCTATGAAGGTGATGTAAGAAAAGACATTTAGTTTATCATTGAATGACCGCAAACAGCCTTCTTATGCTGAAAATAAGTGCTATGCTAATTCTGTTTCCAGACAGAAGATGACCAGAAACAGAAATAAAGGCGGATAACTGTCAACACCCAGCTGTTTCTCAAGATGGAACATGGTACTGAGAAAACCTGATTGACTATCAAAGCGCCTCACAGTACAAGACACAGATTGTTGCCTACAACTCAGAAAAAGGGGTTAATAGGAAGGAGCAGAAGAAGAGGAATATAGATTTCTACTGGAGTGAAAACCATCCTGGAACAATATTCTGAATCTGCAACAATGAACTTTACAATGACATTTGGTGGCATATGAATTTGAATTCGGAAGAAACATATCAATTAACGAAAGAAACCTTGATGCAATTAATAAATAATAACAACACAGGCCTACTAAGAGCAGATGCCCTGCCAAGAGAATAGAATATAAAAGGCCAGCAAAATCTTTCAGAAACGCGACATCATGGGACACTTGTACTAAAGCACGATTTGCAGCTTTTCTTAAACTCTATATATTATGTACATACCTGCAAAGCAAGGAACTCCTGTATACATAAACACAGAGACATTGATACAACAAGGAATCTGTTATGGTTCTGTTGCACATGCGATCTACCGATTTACTCCTTGCTCGTTTGGTATAACTATACCAAACAAAACGTTAAATGGCTCCATAGAATCAAACGACAAAGGATTTTTGCTATATTCTGGACTTCCAGGAATGTGGTGCATGGACAGAAAAATTATAATTACTAAAGCAATCATGCTATTTTTTTTCCCTGTATCAGAAATGTGTCAGTGACGATGTGTAATATAATACAGATACTATAATTAATGGTATAAAATAAACACATAATGTGTTAATTGCAAAGGTGGATAGACTTTGTGAATATCTGAAACGCAAGTGAAGATTATTGCTAAAATGCCATATGCAGCTGCAGTATGGCCTACAAACAAATATATTAGACATAAAGTATAAGAGCATAACAGCTAATTACCCAGATAAATAATTGAATCATGATAGTTAAAGATCATATGATTGCAATAACAACTGCAATAATGAATAATGTTTAAACTTTAGAAGAAAGTGTAAAATGTTTTTATTAAATCAGAAACAACTCGATATTCGTTTAAGTTTTCAGAGTGGTATAATTGATATAATCTAATTAATGTAAGTGAAGCACTTCAACAGTTAAAATTTAACTGAAAGACAGGCAGAAACTTCAACTACCATAAAGTTTATTTATAATGATAAACATATTCAGTCTGCCAGAGCTAAGGCCAGTCAATGGAAAGTCAAAGAGTATTATGGATTAACCCGTCCAGGTGAAATACATGATGATTTTGGAAATTGATCATTTAGGTCACCGATTGCAAACTGGTGGAAGGATGTCAAAGAAATAAATTCAACATCCATACCACTCTATGTATATATATTAAAATACACGTAATCAAATATTTTATCGATTTTTCAAATACCAATGAATTGTTATTTGGTTTGTGATGGTTAAAGGTACATAAAACCACCTATACAAAGGTAGAGTTATAATATAAATACCTTCAATATTGTATCTGAGTGCTTTCTTAACTCACTTTTAGAAATAATAAAACATTCAAATCATCTTAAGCCACACCCAACAGCCACTGAAAAATATACTTAAACAATTAAGATTCACATTGTTAAGCATCCAATGTCACGAACATAACTTTCCACAATGGCTGTCAGATCTTGGTAAAAAAAAAAAAAAAAAGGTTTTTAATTCAATTTTTGGGTGTTTCTGGTATTTTAAGCCACTAATAACTGTAGTTATTATATTATCTAACCGTAACTTAGGGAATAAGTTGTCTTTTCCCTAATAGGACAAAGAAAGATGAATAATGTCATATTTCCAATTATCAACTATTCTAAATATATTGAGACATTTTGAATAAAAGAGTATTTTTATCATTTAAAGAGAATGTAATTTTGCATACCATTGTGAACAAAGGCGGTAAATACTTTGCTGCTTCAAATTATCCTTATATCTCTAAATCATATACAAGGGTGTTTATCTTTAAAACAAAACACTAGAAAGATTAACTATGTTACTATTTCATCTATCATTATTATACAAAGTATAACAAATGTAAAGATTTTTCCACAGATTTTACCTGTTAACATTTTTAGCACAACAGCACCTGATGTCATTGAGATGTCTATCACTGAGATGTTACAAAGATTCCAATACAGCAAAAAGAGGCGTTCTTGAGAATGCACTTCGATTGCTGTATCAACATAACATTTACTATAATGGGGTCCATGTCACTTAAGACAATGTCTTGGAAATGCTGTAAATTAATTTATTCCGTAAAATAATATCGGAGATTATCCAATATATACACATCATAAAACGGTGTAAAAATGTTTCACGGAAAAAAACAAAACAAAAAGTAAACAAGTAAAGACAAAAGACAAAGACAAATACCAACACCATCACCACAGTGATAACAGATGATGCTGATTCAATATATGCAACCAATTCTAGCCAAATATTTGGAAAGCTGGACTCTACAATCTATACTCTACAACAAATACCCGGGTATTCTACAAACACAACCTCCAGCAATGTATCTAAGGAATGTAAACTTCTACAGGCCTTTAACGACTTTGGATTACAAATCCAATTACTACTTTTAACTTTGAATTACAATTTGTATCTGGATCCATCCAATAATATCTTACTCTGGAACTTGGTGTTCTTTTCAATTCTTTCCCAGACAAAAGCTTTGCTCATTTTAATCAACCCCCTTTATAGGAAAAGATCACACTACGGATATTATACTGTTACAACAATGATCAAAGATGCTGGGAGCACCAAAAACCTGAAGACTGTTGGAGAACTTTGGTTCACTAATTTAAGGAAGAAATGGTCTACAATGCCAACAGTTTAATGGAGAGGGTGTTATGGGCAAATGCAAATATTACAAGTTTTAGAATGAAATGTTGTATTTCTTAAACTGTGTACTTTGTCTTTAAGAGATATTGCAAATTGACAAGGTGTTAGAAATGGAACATGTTTTTCATAAATGTTTCTTTAAGCAATAACCTCAGTGCATAGTATGTTCACGCCATTTTATCCCAGACGAATTACAATAACAATAACGCATAAACAAGCTTCAAGGCTATACTACGACTCTTTCAGTACACAATATACTGTGGTAACCCCAAGTTAATGGAACTTCCCCAAATCTGGGAATCTCCCACGACTGTGCACTTACGTCTTAGTATAAACAACAGATAAGCTATTCAGACTTTAAGATGCCATCTTGAACTAAGTCAGGAAAATTTCCATGACGTATGCACCCTTTAGTTATTGCCTTGTATCTTTGCCAAATTAAGGGAGGTCCTAAATTGATTTAAAGTAGACAAGTTACTTTTTCATATATGAACTATGGTGACTCTAAAATGATGACACTTAAGGTATAAATAAGTGTATTTTAAATGTTAAGAAACAGAGGAGAGACTTGGAGACAGACGCTGCTCCATCTTAAAATGAGAGGCTGACATGATGACATGTTCAGAAGGGTATGTTAACCTATTAATGATATTTGCAAGCATTTAATTTCATCTTATAAACTCTGCTATAATGGATTTTATATGTCTATATTTATATTTTTATATAATAAATATCTAAAAGACAAAATCTATTGCTTCCAAGACAATCCTTATTTTATATTGTATTCTCAATTATTTATATATGTAAATAGAGGATCTCTTACTAACGATATAAAATTATGGCTAAGATATCTGTATGGTTAGCCCTACTAAGTTCTATGCTTTAAGACATTATAGTGGTAAATAAGGGAACCGCCAGCGGTTACAATTGGCGACCACGAAGGGACTTGTACTTGGAAGCTTTAAATAAAAAATAATAAATACCTAGGTAACCTCTTACACGTAAGAGAAGACACAATACTTTGTCATGGCACAAGTCTTGAAATATAAAGAATCTAATGAGCTATTTGTAGCCCAGATTCAGAGAGAGATCTTCATCATGGAGAGATGATTTTAATGTGAACTTTTACAATGCACTTTAAGTTCAGGTGACAGGTACATTGTAATTAGCATACAATGCTGAAATTGTGGATCTTAATTAATATCAAAAGAGAACAAATATACATAGTTGGTAAACTCCCTGATATGCCTAATACACCAGCACAGCATTGCCCATTAGTTCCAGGACAGTGGATTGCAGGCAGGGGCATATGTTCTCTTTGTAGCTGCTTGGTATGCATGCGCAGGAAAAAGATTAATGCAAAATGTTGTCAAAAGAAAAGTGATAAGACAGAGCGATGAAATTTGAAGTCTAATTCCAAGAATGCAAATGAAAATTGCATTGTGGCTTAATGAAAACATTCATGCAACAGACAGACAAGATTTTTAATTATTGCATTACTGCATTCTGGATTCTAATGTCCACTATATAAGAAAAGTTTTATAAAACAGTGATAATTTCCATATTGTCAGTTACGCTAGCTGTTGATTGAAAATCAAGAATTATAACAGTATAACTATTTTTGGAGTCTGGAGTTTCCAGCCAAGGTTGCAGAGATAGAGACATGTAAACATTCCAAGGAATTGAGAAGTCGTTGGTTTATTTTCCAAATTATGAACAACATTATTACATACAGCCATAAAGAGAAAGACATGGCGACATGGCTTTTAAATACATTCAGTGCAGTACAATGCAGTACACTGCAGCATATATTATATATAACATATGCTAACTAGCTCATATTTTTTCCTAAACAAAGTTGAAATTATACTACCCTCCTAGAAAAAAGGGCAACAGGTGGTTATCCTTTGCTTCTCTACATGCTCTGCCAAAATAAATAGCTACAAATAAATAGCTACAAAATGATTAAAATAATATATATGTAAGATAAATCAGGGCAAAATAAAATGGTAAATATATAGGATCTCTGATAACTTTTAAACTGAAATTATTAAAGGCTTAATTAAATAAAATGTTAAATACATTTATAGCATTAAATGTGACCAAATGATACTAATTGATGTGTTAAGCAGACAGCCCAATTCACTAGAATAGCATAAGTAATCTACTATTTAAAGTGAACAATTCCTGCACATAATGACTTTGCTTACTCAGGTACAGTCTTTAGTCTATTGCAATGGCAGGATTAAAATCCACCAATTTTAAAAGGGAAAGCTTACTTAAATCAGTGGTACTATCCCACTGTACCTGTAGTGCTAGCAGTAAGGAAATTAGAACAATGATATTGTACTACTGACTGTAATCAGATCAGACACATGTAATCTCAGTGAATTTCATAAACTAGATTTTCATAAAATAAAATAAAATAAATATATCAATGTTGTTTATAAATATCAGAGCCAGAAACAGATTTAAAAAAAAATAAAAATAAAAAGTAGGTTTTAAAAAGTCCACAGTCAACCACACATGATGGGTGAAATAATTGCTTCTTTAAAGCTATATGCTGCCGCAATTATGTATATAAATACAGATTAGGGCACAGCATAGAAATAAAAATACAGTTTCAAATCTCATATATGGGGATTCAGTTCCACCACATATTGGTGTATCTTACACTAATTCCAGTGGTAGATAGTGCTAATACTGAAGGAGGCTAATTTTAATATTAATAATAATAATAATAATAAGTTGTAAGAGCATTGTGAATATACATAATTCAAAATTAATTTGATATTGCAAAGCCTGCCATATTTTAAACAGAAATGAAAATTTAAAAAAACATTAATAATGCATAAATAATAATGCACTAAAAAAAATGCAGTGTCAATTAAAGTGCTCTGATATACTAAATCCCATTGCATATCACATATCATATATGCTATATGAAAAGTATAATTAAGGTAACATTACTGTCCAAAGCCCCCTCACATGTATTTTATAGAATCTATATTTTTCTGTGGTCACCTCCAAAGAAGCCTCTGAAACTGGGGTCCTCATCCTAAAAGGATTCAGATTTCACACTTAAAAAAATAAAAAAAAATTATAATAATAGAAGAGGTATTGTGGGAACATCCAGAACATGCATTTTGTATATAATCTTAATTTGCAGATATTTATGCCTTAAAGACATATAAAGGATACTTCATTAAATATGCAGGTATCTTTAAAAATTAGGCAATGTTAAAAATAAATAAATAATGATATATATATATATATTTACCACAATATAAACAGCTTTGTTAAACAGATTTAAGTACAAGTACTTATGTCAAGAAATATACAGTATACATTTACAACAGGCAAGTTTAGCATAAATGCAAAGTTGTTGTTTTTGGGGGATTTATAATTGCCCAAGAAATCTCTGAACATATTCAGAATTTTTGAGAGCAGCAAGTATAGATAGCAGATTGCAATGGACACCATTACAATATTGCTTTACCGATTGAGGTCAGAGCTTTAAAGAATAAATAAATAAATATTCTATAGCTCGCTAGACCACTGGCTTTTAACGAACAGTTTGCACATCATTTATAAAATAGTTTGTCATACTGCACATTATAGCTGTGACAACATAATATACAGGGTAAAATGCTATTTCACTGTTTAATAGACTTACCCAGTATTTAAGGACAACTTGTTTCTTGCAAAGTCATCGGGACTTTGAGGGAGGTTCTAACTACGTTTAATTAATTAATTAATGTACATACAAAAAAAGAAAAAAAGTTTTTTTTGTTTTTTTTCCCTGCAAGTGAGTTTTCAACGAAAGGTCATTTTGTGTTCACAGACTATTCGTTAAAAAAAAAAAAAAAAAAAAGCTGTTCTTTATCTCACATTATGAACGGCCTTGTAATTCCTATGCACACTAAAAGTTGGCTTTTAAATGTTATTGTTTTAACTTTAATATTTCATAGTTAATACAGAGGCTAAAGTAATTTAAAGAAAGTATATTGAAAGTATATTAATTGATCGGATTTAATTTATCTATTTTGGTCCACTGTTCATGATCTCGAATCTCAGTCTGGTGTTCAAACAGTTTTTCTTACGATACGTCGTGAGTTTATATCCACATCTGCATTTTGCTTTGTGGTAACAAATTGAAAGCCTGGCATTGTAATACGTGTACGGACATGCTTATAACAAAGCATGGTCCCTCTCCTCATGTAGTTGGTCATTAACAGGCACTTTGATGCAACGTGTCTACCAACGCTTTTCTGTGGTCACTGGATCACAAAAGCATACCCTATCTCTCAGTCATGATGCAGAGTTTATGCTTGCAAGGATATCCAGACCTTATCCACCTGGTATCCGTATAAATACTCCTATCATTTAGAGGGGTTAATTACATAATAACCATTGAAGGTAATATGTTGGTTGTTCTTCCTATAGAGGAAAGATAGACTTGCACAAAAGCTTTTTCATGGCTAGGACAAGCTCTTATAGAGAGAGGTAATGTACTTCTGACTCATGAAAAGGAATATTGGTGGTCCAATATGGGAAATACTGTAATTCATGTGTTTAGTAATCATAAGCATTTGCTTATTACCACATTACTGATGTACTGTTTATTGAAATATTAATATCTAACTTACTTTTTGAATTACTATATATTGGAAGTTTGCCAACATCTCATGGTTATAAATATGTTTTTGTATGTGTTGATGCATGTACCAGGTTTACTTGGATATATCCTGTGCGAAGTGCAACCTCTGATGCCACGTTTTCTAGTCTCACTTCCTTAGTATGCATTTGATAATCCCAGGACCATCCATTTGGAAGGTGGTCCTGCAGTTACTGCAAAGGAAACCTAAAACTGGGCAACCACATTTGGGTTACTTTGGGATTTCAGTGCGACAGCCACCCCCAAAGTAGTGGGGTTGTGGTCTGGGGAAAATGCTGAGGTTAAATGATTATTAACCAAGTTACTAGTTGCTTGCCCCACACAGTGGTATCTATTTATTCCTATGGTACAGATGAGCATTCACAACATACCTGATGATACAAATGGTGAGACACCATATCAAATGTTACATGTTTTTCACTGACAAACATATTTCTGCACCAGGGAGAGCTTAGAACCATTGGTTCTATTAGAGAAATTTAGGAATTTTTTTTTCAACCCACCTCACCATGCACCACCAACTTTTTCTTACTGTTGGCCAGTTTGTCCTGGAGAGGGTGACTCCGAGAACTTTTACTACAGAGAACAATCAGAGCCAACAGAGAACAGTAAGTTTTGATATTTTACTAACAGGACGTTCACAGAACCACTGGCTGACACAGTGAATGCTGTTAGTAAAATATCAAAACTTACTGTTCTCTGTTGGCTCTGATTGTTCTCTGTAGTAAAAGTTCTCGGAGTCACCCTCTCCAGGACAAACTGGCCAACAGTAAGAAAAAGTTGGTGGTGCATGGTGAGGTGGGCTGGAAAAAAAATGCCCTAAATTTCTCTAATAGAACCAATGGTTCTAAGCTCTCCCTGGTGCAGAAATATGTTTGTCAGTGAAGAGGGTGACTCCGAGAACTTTTACTACAGAGAACAATCAGAGCCAACAGAGAACAGTAAGTTTTGATATTTTACTAACAGGACATTCACAGAACCACTGACTGACACAGTGAATGCTGTTAAAGATGACAAGATAAAACAAGCAGAGGGTGACAGAAATGCCACCAGAACACAGCCACCAGAATCATAGCAACATAACAGACTGAATCATGATCTGACATCTGAACCTGCAAATGTGAAGGAGAAAGGATGAACAGACAGGCGTGATACATTCACAGTTAACATGGAATGTAGGAAAAATGAATTATCAACATCATTATAAGAAAGACTCTGGAGAAAACAGAGCGTAAGAAATGCAAAGATGCAAACAAAAGGATGCTAGAAAATTGGTTATGGTTTCTCCTTCTTACAATCTGCAGCATTATCATAACATCAACCCTAGCTGTCGTTTTAAAACTGCATTGGAATTATGTTAACAAGCAGGAAGCACCTGAGCTGAATTGGACTGCACACTATACAAGTTCTTTGATCGTGAGGACTACCTCCAAGAACTATCTCAAAAGGAGAGACACAGCTCACAGTGAAATGATTGCTAATGTGACCTACACTGGTATTTCACAAGGAACCTATTGAGATCATTCCGAAAACCGATTATACATGAGAAAGATGTGATTAGACTATTACAAATCCTAATAATGGACTCAACGATGATGGCAAAGCATGCTGAAATCAGAAAAAGACGGGACAGATGCTTGTGAAAGACTTTGGATGCACCTATGAAGGTGATGTAAGAAAAGACATTTAGTTTATCATTGAATGACCGCAAACAGCCTTCTTATGCTGAAAATAAGTGCTATGCTAATTCTGTTTCCAGACAGAAGATGACCAGAAACAGAAATAAAGGCGGATAACTGTCAACACCCAGCTGTTTCTCAAGATGGAACATGGTACTGAGAAAACCTGATTGACTATCAAAGCGCCTCACAGTACAAGACACAGATTGTTGCCTACAACTCAGAAAAAGGGGTTAATAGGAAGGAGCAGAAGAAGAGGAATATAGATTTCTACTGGAGTGAAAACCATCCTGGAACAATATTCTGAATCTGCAACAATGAACTTTACAATGACATTTGGTGGCATATGAATTTGAATTCGGAAGAAACATATCAATTAACGAAAGAAACCTTGATGCAATTAATAAATAATAACAACACAGGCCTACTAAGAGCAGATGCCCTGCCAAGAGAATAGAATATAAAAGGCCAGCAAAATCTTTCAGAAACGCGACATCATGGGACACTTGTACTAAAGCACGATTTGCAGCTTTTCTTAAACTCTATATATTATGTACATACCTGCAAAGCAAGGAACTCCTGTATACATAAACACAGAGACATTGATACAACAAGGAATCTGTTATGGTTCTGTTGCACATGCGATCTACCGATGTACTCCTTGCTCGTTTGGTATAACTATACCAAACAAAACGTTAAATGGCTCCATAGAATCAAACGACAAAGGATTTTTGCTATATTCTGGACTTCCAGGAATGTGGTGCATGGACAGAAAAATTATAATTACTAAAGCAATCATGCTATTTTTTTTCCCTGTATCAGAAATGTGTCAGTGACGATGTGTAATATAATACAGATACTATAATTAATGGTATAAAATAAACACATAATGTGTTAATTGCAAAGGTGGATAGACTTTGTGAATATCTGAAACGCAAGTGAAGATTATTGCTAAAATGCCATATGCAGCTGCAGTATGGCCTACAAACAAATATATTAGACATAAAGTATAAGAGCATAACAGCTAATTACCCAGATAAATAATTGAATCATGATAGTTAAAGATCATATGATTGCAATAACAACTGCAATAATGAATAATGTTTAAACTTTAGAAGAAAGTGTAAAATGTTTTTATTAAATCAGAAACAACTCGATATTCGTTTAAGTTTTCAGAGTGGTATAATTGATATAATCTAATTAATGTAAGTGAAGCACTTCAACAGTTAAAATTTAACTGAAAGACAGGCAGAAACTTCAACTACCATAAAGTTTATTTATAATGATAAACATATTCAGTCTGCCAGAGCTAAGGCCAGTCAATGGAAAGTCAAAGAGTATTATGGATTAACCCGTCCAGGTGATATACATGATGATTTTGGAAATTGATCATTTAGGTCACCGATTGCAAACTGGTGGAAGGATGTCAAAGAAATAAATTCAACATCCATACCACTCTATGTATATATATTAAAATACACGTAATCAAATATTTTATCGATTTTTCAAATACCAACGAATTGTTATTTGGTTTGTGATGGTTAAAGGTACATAAAACCACCTATACAAAGGTAGAGTTATAATATAAATACCTTCAATATTGTATCTGAGTGCTTTCTTAACTCACTTTTAGAAATAATAAAACATTCAAATCATCTTAAGCCACACCCAACAGCCACTGAAAAATATACTTAAACAATTAAGATTCACATTGTTAAGCATCCAATGTCACGAACATAACTTTCCACAATGGCTGTCAGATCTTGGTAAAAAAAAAAAAAAAGGTTTTTAATTCAATTTTTGGGTGTTTCTGGTATTTTAAGCCACTAATAACTGTAGTTATTATATTATCTAACCGTAACTTAGGGAATAAGTTGTCTTTTCCCTAATAGGACAAAGAAAGATGAATAATGTCATATTTCCAATTATCAACTATTCTAAATATATTGAGACATTTTGAATAAAAGAGTATTTTTATCATTTAAAGAGAATGTAATTTTGCATACCATTGTGAACAAAGGCGGTAAATACTTTGCTGCTTCAAATTATCCTTATATCTCTAAATCATATACAAGGGTGTTTATCTTTAAAACAAAACACTAGAAAGATTAACTATGTTACTATTTCATCTATCATTATTATACAAAGTATAACAAATGTAAAGATTTTTCCACAGATTTTACCTGTTAACATTTTTAGCACAACAGCACCTGATGTCATTGAGATGTCTATCACTGAGATGTTACAAAGATTCCAATACAGCAAAAAGAGGCGTTCTTGAGAATCCACTTTGATTGCTGTATCAACATAACATTTACTATAATGGGGTCCATGTCACTTAAGACAATGTCTTGGAAATGCTGTAAATTAATTTATTCCGTAAAATAATATTGGAGATTATCCAATATATACACATCATAAAACGGTGTAAAAATGTTTCACGGAAAAAAACAAAACAAAAAGTAAACAAGTAAAGACAAAAGACAAAGACAAATACCAACACCATCACCACAGTGATAACAGATGATGCTGATTCAATATATGCAACCAATTCTAGCCAAATATTTGGAAAGCTGGACTCTACAATCTATACTCTACAACAAATACCCGGGTATTCTACAAACACAACCTCCAGCAATGTATCTAAGGAATGTAAACTTCTACAGGCCTTTAACGACTTTGGATTACAAATCCAATTACTACTTTTAACTTTGAATTACAATTTGTATCTGGATCCATCCAATAATATCTTACTCTGGAACTTGGTGTTCTTTTCAATTCTTTCCCAGACAAAAGCTTTGCTCATTTTAATCAACCCCCTTTATAGGAAAAGATCACACTACGGATATTATACTGTTACAACAATGATCAAAGATGCTGGGAGCACCAAAAACCTGAAGACTGTTGGAGAACTTTGGTTCACTAATTTAAGGAAGAAATGGTCTACAATGCCAACAGTTTAATGGAGAGGGTGTTATGGGCAAATGCAAATATTACAAGTTTTAGAATGAAATGTTGTATTTCTTAAACTGTGTACTTTGTCTTTAAGAGATATTGCAAATTGACAAGGTGTTAGAAATGGAACATGTTTTTCATAAATGTTTCTTTAAGCAATAACCTCAGTGCATAGTATGTTCACGCCATTTTATCCCAGACGAATTACAATAACAATAACGCATAAACAAGCTTCAAGGCTATACTACGACTCTTTCAGTACACAATATACTGTGGTAACCCCAAGTTAATGGAACTTCCCCAAATCTGGGAATCTCCCACGACTGTGCACTTACGTCTTAGTATAAACAACAGATAAGCTATTCAGACTTTAAGATGCCATCTTGAACTAAGTCAGGAAAATTTCCATGACGTATGCACCCTTTAGTTATTGCCTTGTATCTTTGCCAAATTAAGGGAGGTCCTAAATTGATTTAAAGTAGACAAGTTACTTTTTCATATATGAACTATGGTGACTCTAAAATGATGACACTTAAGGTATAAATAAGTGTATTTTAAATGTTAAGAAACAGAGGAGAGACTTGGAGACAGACGCTGCTCCATCTTAAAATGAGAGGCTGACATGATGACATGTTCAGAAGGGTATGTTAACCTATTAATGATATTTGCAAGCATTTAATTTCATCTTATAAACTCTGCTATAATGGATTTTATATGTCTATATTTATATTTTTATATAATAAATATCTAAAAGACAAAATCTATTGCTTCCAAGACAATCCTTATTTTATATTGTATTCTCAATTATTTATATATGTAAATAGAGGATCTCTTACTAACGATATAAAATTATGGCTAAGATATCTGTATGGTTAGCCCTACTAAGTTCTATGCTTTAAGACATTATAGTGGTAAATAAGGGAACCGCCAGCGGTTACAATTGGCGACCACGAAGGGACTTGTACTTGGAAGCTTTAAATAAAAAATAATAAATACCTAGGTAACCTCTTACACGTAAGAGAAGACACAATACTTTGTCATGGCACAAGTCTTGAAATATAAAGAATCTAATGAGCTATTTGTAGCCCAGATTCAGAGAGAGATCTTCATCATGGAGAGATGATTTTAATGTGAACTTTTACAATGCACTTTAAGTTCAGGTGACAGGTACATTGTAATTAGCATACAATGCTGAAATTGTGGATCTTAATTAATATCATAAGAGAACAAATATACATAGTTGGTAAACTCCCTGATATGCCTAATACACCAGCACAGCATTGCCCATTAGTTCCAGGACAGTGGATTGCAGGCAGGGGCATATGTTCTCTTTGTAGCTGCTTGGTATGCATGCGCAGGAAAAAGATTAATGCAAAATGTTGTCAAAAGAAAAGTGATAAGACAGAGCGATGAAATTTGAAGTCTAATTCCAAGAATGCAAATGAAAATTGCATTGTGGCTTAATGAAAACATTCATGCAACAGACAGACAAGATTTTTAGTTATTGCATTACTGCATTCTGGATTCTAATGTCCACTATATAAGAAAAGTTTTATAAAACAGTGATAATTTCCATATTGTCAGTTACGCTAGCTGTTGATTGAAAATCAAGAATTATAACAGTATAACTATTTTTGGAGTCTGGAGTTTCCAGCCAAGGTTGCAGAGATAGAGACATGTAAACATTCCAAGGAATTGAGAAGTCGTTGGTTTATTTTCCAAATTATGAACAACATTATTACATATAGCCAGTCAAGGCTATACTACGACTCTTTCAGTACACAATATACTGTGGTAACCCCAAGTTAATGGAACTTCCCCAAATCCGGGAATCTCCCACGACTGTGCACTTACGTCTTAGTATAAACAACAGATAAGCTATTCAGACTTTAAGATGCCATCTTGAACTAAGTCAGGAAAATTTCCATGACGTATGCACCCTTTAGTTATTGCCTTGTATCTTTGCCAAATTAAGGGAGGTCCTAAATTGATTTAAAGTAGACGAGTTACTTTTTCATATATGAACTATGGTGACTTTAAAATGATGACACTTAAGGTATAAATAAGTGTATTTTAAATGTTAAGAAACAGAGGAGAGACTTGGAGACAGACGCTGCTCCATCTTAAAATGAGAGGCTGACATGATGACATGTTCAGAAGGGTATGTTAACCTATTAATGATATTTGCAAGCATTTAATTTCATCTTATAAACTCTGCTATAATGGATTTTATATGTCTATATTTATATTTTTATATAATAAATATCTAAAAGACAAAATCTATTGCTTCCAAGACAATCCTTATTTTATATTGTATTCTCAATTATTTATATATGTAAATAGAGGATCTCTTACTAACGATATAAAATTATGGCTAAGATATCTGTATGGTTAGCCCTACTAAGTTCTATGCTTTAAGACATTATAGTGGTAAATAAGGGAACCGCCAGCGGTTACACTTTTACAAAGAAAAAAGGTTTTCCAGTGTAAGCTAATAGCAGTCAGTGTCCTTAAAGCGGGTGTGTCAGGCCTTCCTTCAGCGTGTGCCCTGCAGAACCCTGCCAGTGTACTTTGACAGTTGCCACTCATATCTGGTGTCTCTATAGCGTGCTTTTACAAAGAAAAAAAGTTTTCCAGTGTAAGCTAATAGCAGTCAGTGTCCTTAAAGCGGGTGTGTCAGGCCTTCCTTCAGCGTGTGCCCTGCAGAACCCTGCCAGTGTACTTTGACAGTTGCCACTCATATCTGGTGTCTCTATAGCGTGCTTTTACAAAGAAAAAAGTTTTCCAGTGTAAGCTAATAGCAGTCAGTGTCCTTAAAGCGGGTGTGTCAGGCCTTCCTTCAGCGTGTGCCCTGCAGACCCCTGCCAGTGTACTTTGACAGTTGCCACTCATATCTGGTGTCTCTATAGCGTGCTTTTACAAAGAAAAAAAGTTTTCCAGTGTAAGCTAATAGCAGTCAGTGTCCTTAAAGCGGGTGTGTCAGGCCTTCCTTCAGCGTGTGCCCTGCAGACCCCTGCCAGTGTACTTTGACAGTTGCCACTCATATCTGGTGTCTCTATAGCGTGCTTTTACAAAGAAAAAAAGTTTTCCAGTGTAAGCTAATAGCAGTCAGTGTCCTTAAAGCGGGTGTGTCAGGCCTTCCTTCAGTGTGTGCCCTGCAGACCCCTGCCAGTGTACTTTGACAGTAGCCACTCATATCTGGTGTCTCTGTAGCGTGCTTTTACAAAGCAAAAAAGTTTTCCAGTGCAAGCTAAAAGCAGTCAGTGTCCTTAAATCGGGTGTTTCAGGCCTTCAGCGTGTGCCCTGCAGACCCCTGCCAGTGTACTTTGACAGTTGCCACTCATATCTGGTGTCTCTATAGCGTGCTTTTACAAAGAAAAAAGTTTTCCAGTGTAAGCTAATAGCAGTCAGTGTCCTTAAAGTGGGTGTGTCAGGCCTTCCTTCAGCGTGTGCCCTGCAGACCCCTGCCAATGTACTTTGACAGTTGCCACTCATATCTGGTGTCTCTGTAGCGTGCTTTTACAAAGAAAAAAAGTTTTCCAGTGTAAGCTAATAGCAGTCAGTGTCCTTAAAGCGGGTGTGTCAGGCCTTCCTTCAGCGTGTGCCCTGCAGAACCCTGCCAGTGTACTTTGACAGTTGCCACTTATATCTGGTGTCTCTGTAGCGTGCTTTTACAAAGAAAAAAAGTTTTCCAGTGTAAGCTAATAGCAGTCAGTGTCCTTAAAGCGGGTGTTTCAGGCCTTCAGCGTGTGCTCTGCAGACCTCTGCCAGTGCACATTGCCACTCATATCTGGTGTCACAATAGCGTGCATTTAAAACCAAAAAACTTTCTTCACTGTTATAGATTGAATAGCAGTTAGTTGTCTTCAAGCGGGTGTCAGGCCTACAGCGTGTACTCTGCAGATCTCTGCCATTGCACATTGCCACTCATATCTGGTCTCACAGTAGCTTGCACGCATAGTACCACTAATCCCCCAAAAAATGACAGGCAGAGGCAGGCCACCCCGCAGGGGCCATCGTGGTTGTGGGGCTGTGATTCCCTTTGGCCCTAGAATAATGCCCAGTTTTCAGAGGCCACGTACCCTGAACTTGAAAAGTTCTGAGGACATAGTTGACTGGCTAACACAGGACACCCAATCTTCTACAGCTTCCGCTCGGAACCTTGACGCACCATCCTCCTCCAGCTTAGCTTCAGGCATCTTTCAAGATACCACTCACCCACCTGCCGCCACCACCAAAACTAGCACCACAGCCGCTTTACTTGGTATGTCAGAGGAGTTATTCACACATCCGTTTGAAGAAATGAGTGATGCGCAACCATTATTGCCAGAGGATGTAGATAACAGGGATATGTCTCAGGCAGGCAGCATTACACACATGGACGTACGGTGTGATGATGATGATTTTGTACCCGCTGCTGCTTCCTTTGCTGAGTTGTCCGATACAAGTGAAACGGTTGATGATGACGATGCATCCATGGATGTCACGTGGGTGCCTGCTCGGCAAGAAGAAGAACAGGGCAAAAGTTCAGATGGGGAGACAGAGAGGAGGAGGAGGAGACGAGTTGAAAGCAGGGGGAGGTCGTCGCAAGGAGCTAGTGGCACAGTCAGACAGCATGCATCGGCACCCGGGGTCAGCCCGACAGCACGCCAATCAACGCATGCTGTGTCCACCACCAGAATGCCGTCATTGCAGAGCTCAGCAGTGTGGAATTTTTTGTGTGTGTCTGCCTCTGACAACAGCGATGCCATTTGCAACCTGTGCCAAAAGAAACTGAGTCGTGGGAAGTCCAACACCCACCTAGGTACAACTGCTTTCCGTAGGCACATGATCTCACATCACAAACGCCTATGGGATCAACACATGAGTACAAGCAGCACGCAAACTCTAAGCCGCCATCCTCCTCCTGGTCCAGCATCTTCAGCCACGTCAACCACTGCTGTCCTCCTTGCCCCCTCTCAACCATCCGCCACTCCATCTCCCGCCTTGAGCAGTTCCCGCTCATCTGCCCACAGTCATGTGTCTGTCAAGGACATGTTTGAGCGTAAGAAGCCAATGTCAGAAAGTCACCCCCTTGCCTGGCGTCTGACAGCTGGCTTGTCCGAACTATTAGCCCGCCAGCTTTTACCATACAAGCTGGTGGAGTCTGAGGCGTTCAAAAAATTTGTAGCTATTGGGACACCTCAGTGGAAGGTACCCGGACGAAATTTCTTTTCACAAAAGGCAATCCCCAACCTGTACTCGATTGTGCAAAAGGAAGTAATGGCATGTCTGGCACACAGTGTTGGGGCAAGGGTCCATCTGACCACTGATACCTGGTCTGCAAAGCATGGTCAGGGCAGGTATATCACCTACACTGCGCATTGGGTAAACCTGCTGACTGCAGCCAAGCATGGAATGCATGGCTCTGCAGAGGAGTTGGTGACACCGCCATGACTTGCGGCCAGTCCTGCTGCCACCTCCTCTACTCCTCCTACTCCATCCTCTTCCATAACCTCCTCGGCTGAGTCCTCTTCTGCTGCTGTGTCTTGCTCCACATCAACGGCAACCCCCCCCCTAGCTCCCCAGGTACTATTCCACATCCCGAATACGGCAGTGTCACGCCGTCTTGGGTTTGACTTGCTTGAAAACAGAGAGTCACACCGGACAAGCACTCCTGTCCGCCCTGAACGCACAGGTGGAAAAGTGGATGACTCTGCAGCAACAGGGTATCGGCAAAGTGGTTTGTGACAACAGAAAAAATTTGTTAGCGGCATTGAAGTTGGGCAAGTTGACACATGTGCCGTGCATGGCACATGTGTGTTATCTGATCGTACAACGCTTTGTGCATAAGTACACAGGCTTACAGGACGTCCTGAAGCAGGCCAGGAAGGTGTGTGGCCATTTCAGGCGTTCCTACACGGCCATGGCTCACTTTGCCGATATCCAGCGGCGAAACAACATGCCAGTTAGGCGCTTGATTTGCGACAGCCCGACACGTTGGAATTCAACACTCCTAATGTTCGACCGCCTGCTCCAACAAGAAAAAGCTGTTAATGAATATTTGTATGACCGGGGTGCTAGGACGGCCTCTGGGGAGTTGGGAATTTTTTTGCCACGTTACTTGACGCTCATGCGCAATGCCTGTAGATTAAAAGGAAGGTCTGCTTCATTTGAATAATATAGATGATAGCATTACACAGATCAACCAGCAGAGGGCATTTTCATTTGAGGATAAATTAGAAGGAAGTTCTGCTTCAATTGAAAGTAAAGCAATCGAAAGACACCTTGATAATAGAATCATGTGGAAAAAGATTTTTTTTTTAATGGGTTGCATGCTTCCAAACAAGATTTTAAAAGGGTGGTCATGGGGCTTAGATAATTCATTGAAAACGAGAACCCATATGGAAAAACAGTAGGCGTAATCATTTCAGTATCGGTTGGAATTGATATAAAAAAAAAGTCCTCTGGGTGGATGTGCTATTGGACTGCTAGCTTGTAGATATTGAGCAGGCATTAGGCTAATATTGTGAACCATATGAGCCGCGCTAGGTGATATGTGCTAGGTGATATGTTTAATACATACGTGAGAAGAGGATATGCAGTAGTATTTCTGAGTGGTTTGAGGATGTATAGGTTTGTGTATCCTATTTTGTGTGTGTTCTAAATGGTAGTGTGTAATTTTTGTTTGTTTTCTTCTTCTTCTTCTTCTTCTTTGAGAATAGGTGAAGTCCACTGTCTGTAGTGTTGGTAAATGATGTTGTAGGGGGTATGAGATTGTGAGAGTGTTTGTAATGGAAGTTGCGTTGATGACGCAGATGTGGTGAGCTATTGAGATTGTTGTTGTTGACATGTATGTTGGTGCATGCCAATGCACCCCAGATGCTTTGAAATGGGGCATGATAAATAAAACTGCTCACAGGAAATTGCATCAGCTGATATTTGAGCTCCTCTATCACCACCTCCCGTGCTGTATCCAAGGTTGCAGTAGTAAAGTAAATTAAAATAAAATAAATTCAGGAAAATGCTGCAACTCTTGCATGTTTTTATGACATTTCCAAGGTAGTAGGTTCATACTTGCAACCCATTGACATAGAAAGGTATGGAATAGAGCAGGGTTTCTAAAAATCTCCTGGACAGTCTACCATGAGTCAACCTCCCACCATCAAATTCAGCTGGGTGAACTATGAGCAGTTAATTTAGGCATCCTTTTCAACTATTCTTTATAACAGTGCCTTTAAAAAGGCATTTGCAGTTTCCACTTGACCTGCAATGAGAAATTGCTACAAACACAGCTTTGCAACAAAGTGCAGCTCATTACAGCCATAGGATACTTTTCCAGAGTGTACCATTTTTTCCAAAGGGGTAGGTTCCAAGCCCCTGTCATTTTACTTGCTGTTTATAACATGAAAATGTTTAGAACAGGCCCACTATAATGCTGGGAAAAGTCATACCAGGACAGGATGTCATAGTGAGTTAATGCAGGACAGAAGGGTTCAAGATATAGGAAGAACGACATTTTCTATTCAGTATTTTATCATGGAGGAATTTGCATACTGCGGCGACACCCCAGGGTTATTTTCTGCATGCAATGCAAAGTAGCATTAAAACATATAGAGCTGCTAGCAATACACATATCAACCAACAGATGGCAGTTGAGGAGAGATTCAAAGGAAGGTCTGCTTCATTTGAATAATATAGATGATAGCATTACACAGATCAACCAGCAGAGGGCATTTTAATTTGAGGATAAATTAGAAGGAAGTTCTGCTTCAATTGAAAGTAAAGCAATCGAAAGACACCTTGATAATAGAAACATGTGGAAAAAGATTTTTTTTTTAATGGGTTGCATGCTTCCAAACAAGATTTTAAAAGGGTGGTCATGGGGCTTAGATAATTCATTGAAAACGAGAACCCATATGGTAAAACAGTAGGTGTAATCATTTCAGTATCGGTTGGAATTTTTTCCCCATTTCGTGTTTCTGTACAGTGTCCTTCCTCTTAAAAAGCCAATTTTTAATCTGAAGTGTTAATTGTTTCTCCCAATGTTTAACCTCAATTGTCATAGAGTTCTTCCATCCTTTTGCTATCAAGATCTTTGCTGCCATAAAAGAATGACAGACCAGAAATTGTTGGTATATTAATAGATCAGGCCATTAAAGATGTAGAAGGGCCATTATTGGAGATTGTTCTATCAGAATTTTATCCCAGACATACAGTTTTCTAAAGACCTCATCCCATAATTTCTTATTTAATCTACAACTCCACCAAATATGAATAAAACTTCCCAAGTTACTTCCACATCTCCAACATATTTTAGATTCATTGTGATCAATTCTGTTTAATCTAATTGGCACTAAATACCAACGATGGCAAACTTTATAATGTGTCTCAAACAAGGTAACATTGTGAACATTCCTTTTTAACTGTGTCATTATATTTCCCCACTTTATTGAGTCTATTTTTAAATTATATTCTTTTTCCCAACTTTTTATTTGTTTAGACCTTATATTTTTGGGATCGATCTTATCAGGGCATAGCAATTTGCCATATTTTTCCGAGAGCTGTTGTTTCCAAAAATCTGTTTTATAAGGATACTACTAATTATATTACTCTTAGCAAGCGATTTATCTATAAAGGATTTTATTCTTAAATATCGAAAAGCCTCTGCCTGAGGGAGACCAAATTCATTAGACAGAGTCAAAAAATCTTTGATTTTATCTTTTGTTATTATATCCTCCAGGTTTTCAATTTTCATATCCCTCCAGGAATCTATTTTTAAATCTGGCATTAGGGCTTCTAATATTTCTATCTTCATGAACCCAAAAATATTTTCCAAGATTTTTAGTTTTTTTCTAATCTTATTCCAATCATTCAGTAGATATTTTAGAATTACACTACTGACTTCTTTCCCAATTTTCTTGGGTTGCCAGATATACCTAATCAGTTCTTTTCCATTTAAGGCTTGGGTCTCTAAACCAAACCAGCCAGATTTTTCAGATTCTTTTTTAGTTAGTAACTGGGTATGGAATATAATAGAGGCTTCATAATGGCTCACCCCTCCATGCTCTATAGTATTCGTTAATTGATCTAGACTAATCCGGGGTTTTTCCCCCTTCCAGATAAAGTTTTTAATAAGCCTCTGTGTTATTTCCAACCATGGCAATGGTATTTTTAGAGGAACCATTCTGAAAAAGTATGTCCATCTAGGTACTATATATGCGTTTATTACGTTTATCCTTCCCAACCAGCTAAGAAACAAGGGATTCCATATTTTTTTTAACGATATCCCTGTGGACTTCAGAAGCCTAGTAAAGTTGATCTCCACCATTTTGTCCAACTTATCCGATAATATTACTCCTAGATATTCAAAACTCCCATTCGCATCCGTAAAGCAATATGTCTTCAAAAAATCATTTTTCCACTCTTTGCTACAGTTCTTAAATAACACAATTGTTTTATCTGAGTTTATTTTGTAGTTTGAGATAGTACTAAATATTTCTATTTCCTTTATCAAGTTGTCAATTGATTTGGTTGGGTCTATGAGGGTCAAAATGGTATCGTCAGCATACATGCTTATTTTTAATTCTCTATCAGAGGTTGGTACTCCCCGGATGTCCGGGTTTTCTCTTATTCTAATTGGAAAGGGTTCCATTGAGAGAATATATAAAATAGGTGAGAGTGGACACCCTTGCCGTGTGCCATTTTTCAATGGGAACCAATCTGAGCATAAGTCTATGCCCACTACCCTCGCCATAGGATTTTGATAAATAGAGCCTATTGCAGACAACATCCATCCATTTATACCCATTGCCCTTAACACCCCCATCATATATCCCCACCCGACCCTGTCAAAGGCCTTTTCTGCATCCAGTGACAGGGTCAGGAGGGGGATTCGCGTTCTATCACTCCAATCCAGAACATTGATCATTCTTCTTATGTTAGTACTAGCCTGTCTAGTTGGGACAAACCCTATCTGGTCTCTATCTACCAATTCCATAATTATCTTTTTCAACCTATCTGCCAGTATAGATGAAAATAGTTTAGAATCAACGTTAATAAGTGAAATCGGGCGATAGTTCTTTAGATCTTGCGGATCCTTATCTTTTTTATGGATAGGGATTATATTTGCTTGTAATAATTCTTTAGGGCCTGTACCTTTCAGAGAGATTTCATTATATGTTCTAGTCAAATATTCTGCCAAAATATCTCCATATATCTTATAGAATCTATTGGTCAGACCGTCTGGGCCAGGGGTCTTATAATTCACAAGTTTTTTAATGACACCTGTAAATTTGTAAAGGGGCATTAAGCATTATTTTTTGATCTTCAGAAATCCTGGGAAAATTAATTTCCCTCAAGTACTCATTTATAGCCTCTTCTTTTGATTGATTTGGTAAATTATAGAACTTTTCGTAGTATATTTGAAACGCCTTTGCTATAGTTTCTGGTTTTCTACAAATTATTGATTCGTTTCTAATACTACTAATCCTGTTTTTACCATTTTTTGTGTTTTTAAGTTTTTTTGTTAGCCATTTATTAATCTTGTTGTTATCATAATAAAGATTGGATTTCATCCTCTCTAGATTTTTCTCTATTCGTTCTTTCTCCATTTTTTCTATTTTCATTTTGATCTCAAAGAGTTGTTTTGATGATTCATTATTTAATAATCTTTTATTTCTTCTGGCCAACAGATAGTATTCTATATATAATTTTTCTCTAGTCTGACCTCTATCTCTTTGAATCCTTTTTTTAAGTTTAATCAGATACCCCCGTACCACCGCTTTAAATGCACACCATATAGTGGTTATCGGGAGTTCTTCTGAGATATTCTCTCTAAAGTACAGTTGGATCAATTCTCTAATTTGTAATTGGTCTTTACTATTCTTCAGAATACTGTCATCTAGACGCCATGTCGTATTAGGTCTATATTTTTTGACATCATTTATAGAAAAAATAATATAACTATGGTCTGACCAGACATTCTCTTCTATACATATGGTTTTTATTTGTTCTACTAAATTAGCTTCCCCCAACACAAGGTCTATTCTGGAAAGTGAGGAATGTACCCTTGAAGTGTGCGTATATTCTCTTTCCTCTGAGTTGAATACTCTCCATATATCCAATAAGTTATTTTCTAGAAGTGTATTTCTCAAGATCCTAGCTTGGTTTATCAAATGTTTAGTTATGGGTTTATTATTTTTTGTTTTTTTGTCTAGAACTGTATCCACCACACAGTTGAAATCTCCTGAAATAACTAATAATCCTGTTTTAACTTTGTCTACTTTTTCTATGATCTCTTTAAAATATTTAGTTGGTAGTACGTTTGGGAGGTATACGTTTACCAAAGTGTAAACTTTCTCCTCCAACTTACATATTAATATCTGATACCGTCCTTCTATGTCTACTTCTTCATATATGATTTCTCTATTTATTCTTTTTGAAAGGATTATGGCCACTCCTCTTTTCTTTTTCTTATTTAAGGCGGCTTGTGAGATTATTTTATATCCTTCACAAGTCCACCTAATCCTATCTTCACGTTTCCAATGTGTCTCTTGCAACATCGCTAAATCTATTCCTTTTTTTCTGAGCAATTCTCTCATCATAGCTCTTTTATATGGGGTATTTAGCCCCTGTACATTTAGTGAAATACACTTCATGCTTTGTGCTTTTCAAGTGACACCTATTCCAGCAGGCATTAGGCTAATATTGTGAACCATATGAGTCGCGCTAGGTGATATGTGCTAGGTTGTATGTTTAATACATACGTGAGAAGAGGATATGCGGTAGTATTTCTGAGTGGTTTGAGGATATATAGGTTTGTGTATCCTATTTTGTGTTTGTTCTAAATGGTAGTGTGTAATTGTTGTTTGTTTGTTTTCTTCTTCTTCTTCTTCTTCTTTGAGAATAGGTGAAGTCCACAGTCTGTAGTGTTGGTAAATGATGTTGTAAGGGTTATGAGATTGTGAGAGTGTTTGTAATGCAAGTTGTGTTGATGACGCAGATGTGGTGAGCTATTGAGATTGTTGTTGTTGACATGTATGTTGGTGCATGCCAACGAAATGTGAAATGGGGCATGATAAATAAAACTGCTCACAGGAAATTGCATCGGCTGGTATTTGAGCTCCTCTATCACCACCTCCCGTGCTGTATCCAAGGTTGCAGTAGTAAAGTAAATTAAAATAAAGTAAAGTAAATTCAGGAAAATGCTGCAACTCTTGCATGTTTCTATGACATTTCCAAAGTAGTAGGTGCATACTTGCAACCCATTGACATAGAAAGCTATGGAATAGAGAAGGGTTTCTAAAAATCTCCTGGACAGTCTACCATGAATCAACCTCCCACCATCAAATTCAGCTGGGTGAACTATGAGCAGTTAACCTAGGCATCCTTTTCAAGTATTCTTTATAACATTGCCTTTAAAAAGGCATTTGCAGTTTCCACTTGAACTGTAATAAGAAATTGCTACAAGCACAGCTTTGCAACAAAGGGCAGCTCATTACAGCCATAGAATACTTTTCTAGAGTGTACCATTTTTTCCAAAGGGGTAGGTTCCAAGCCCCTGTCATTTTGCTTGCTGTTTATAACATGAAAATGTTTAGAACAGGCCCACTATAATGCTGGGAAAAGTCATACCAGGACAGGATGCAATAGTGAGTTAATGCAGGACAGAAGGGTTCAAGATATAGGAAGAACGACATTTTCTATTCAGTATTTTATCATGGAGGAATTTGCATACTGCGGCCACGCCCCAGGGTTATTTTCTGCATGCAATGCAAAGTAGCATTAAAACATATAGAGCTGCTAGCAATACACATATCAACCAACAGATGGCAGTTGAGGAGAGATTCAAAGGAAGGTCTGCTTCATTTGAATAATATAGATGATAGCATTACACAGATCAACCAGCAGAGGGCATTTTCATTTGAGGATAAATTAGAAGGAAGTTCTGCTTCAATTGAAAGTAAAGCAATCGAAAGACACCTTGATAATAGAATCATGGGGGGCGGGGCCTGGCAGCCAAAATGGACGGAGGTGCTTTCTGTGGGCTCCTGCACTAGCAGACATAAAAACGACTCTCACAACCACCCAAACGGTGCCAGCTACACAAAAAGCCTATAAACAGAACCAGGACCAAACGGGGATCAGAACGATACTCGTCCAACAAGCGAACACAGCGCAAGCACCTGAAACGACCATGCGGCCTACACCAGAACAGAGCCTGAGGCCTGGGGGAAGCGGCCGATCCCCCGGCACAGAACCTCCTCACAAGTGCCAATCAAACACTGCCCTGCTACCCCCCCCTCTGGACCGGCGGGGTTATCCCGGTCCTCGTGGGGGCCGACCACCCCCACAAAGCGACTCACACAAGCTGACAAACTTGCAGCCGAGCGGGACCATGGGGGCCCGCCCGAGCACGATGGCGGTGCGGACACGACCGGCAACAAACGGTACCCTCACCACACCACCTACGCACACCCTGGAGTTTTTCGACCGGCTCTATGCCAAACTACGGATAAAACTACGCACCAAGGGTCAGCACCTCCACCAGGTCATGAGGGAAATGGCGGCATGGATACGCCCGGCCACCCGGCGCCACCTTAGTCACTACCCACTCCGAGCCCCCAGAGCAGCCTCCAGCAGGGGGAAAAGCAGGAGACCAGAGGGCCTGGAAAGAACAACATATCCCACTCACCTTCGCACACAGCAGAGTGAGTCCACCAAGCCTGCCCGATCCACTCACCACCAGGCGGCACCAGAATCCCCCGCCCAACGCAACGAGACTCTGCATACAAGGACTGACACTGCAAGCCGCGTGGCGCACCCCACGACAGCACTGCTCCTTACCAGCGATAGACACGGGCGGAGAACACCTCTAGGCCCTGCAGGTAAAGACGCATGGCCGCAGCACCACGTCCTAATTCCTCAAAATGGCGGCTCCAGTACTAGCACGGATCTGGGGACATCAGCAGAAGGCTCACCGTACATGCTTCCAAGCAGCATAAGCCTACCCTCCAGGTGTCTGAAATCTCAGCAGTCTCTAATCAAACTGGGGATCGGGTGAGAAGGCAGGGGGCTTACAGTGACTGCCCCGAAGACATCTGTTCCTCCTGGCTTACTGTTCATCTGGTGAACTCTTGTACTTTTTTTTTTTTTCATGTTTTTATTTTGTTTTGCTTTGAATCCATTTGCTGCCAATCTTCACTGTATCTACCTAGCAAGTGCATATGTCTCTCATAACTAAATTGTCAGGATAGGTACCTAGTTTTAAAGCTAAGAATACTTACCCATCCACTGACATACCCTGCATAAGCATGTTCCACTAATTTAACATTATACAGTAATAGCCAGTAATATCTTGCTAGCACGATGGTTTTTTTATTTTTTATTTTAGCTATTAAGCATAGACGATCTAGCATCTTCCTGATATTTGTTAGCAATGTTATGCCTAGTGATTTCCTTTTTATTTTTAACCCACGCAAACCAGATGTGCCTTAGTTGATTACACTGATGCCACTAGCCCCCAGATTCCCATCTGTGACTGAATATACCCCAGTGCTAATGATGCCGCAATGCTTTACCCTTCGCTCGACACACACCTAACATATAACGGTGAGAAATGCCCACATACATCAGGGTTAGCTACTGCGGCAGATGATGGCCTCAAAAGTAGTATTGACCTACCGTCTAACCAACAGCAATGCAGTACAATACCACATATAGACAACCTCCTGGCACCGCACTTGTTTAATCTCTACACTGACCATACACTCATGATAATACTTCACTTAATCCGAGCTTGACTGTTATCGACAATCAAACCAAGTCTGTTTAACCCCTGTTTACTCTTACCCCCTAATTTCATACAACTGTGCATGCTTCACCCGATACCCCAAGTGAACCTCGTGATACTCGCTTCGAGGATTGCCGTTGGGGTACCTCAAAACTGTATGTTATTGCTTCATATGCACGATTTTCTAGCACTGTCGACGGTTTAATGGCATATCTAGATAGGCCTGTTAGCATGTTTGCCCTACCTTTATCACTGATGCATCACCGAGCAAAAACTGTTTATCTAAAACTGTGTTTATTAATCCAATGTTTGAGCTAATCGAGAATATTGTTGCAACTTAACTCTTTCTAACCAAAGAAAAAAGTGCCTGACTATTGATTACCACAACTTGTACAGATGATGTTTACTACCCTAATTTGATGTCGCTGTTGTGGCGCACCAAAACTTATTGTTAATTTTGTGCACAACAAAAATAAAGAATTAAAAAAAAAAAAAAAAGATAATAGAATCATGTGGAAAAATATATATATATTTTTAATGGGTTGCATGCTTCCAAACAAGATTTTAAAAGGGTGGTCATGGGGCTTAGATAATTCATTGAAAACGAGAACCCATATGGAAAAACAGTAGGCGTAATCATTTCAGTATCAGTTGGAATTTATAGAATAAAAATTTGGACTGCTAGCTTGTAGATATTGAGCAGGCATTAGGCTAATATTGTGAACCATATGAGCCGCGCTAGGTGATATGTGCTAGGTGATATGTTTAATACATACGTGAGAAGAGGATATGCGGTAGTATTTCTGAGTGGTTTTAGGATGTATAGGTTTGTGTATCCTATTTTGTGTGTGTTCTAAATGGTAGTGTGTAATTTTTGTTTGTTTTCTTCTTCGTCTTCTTCTTTGAGAATAGGTGAAGTCCACTGTCTGTAGTGTTGGTAAATGATGTTGTAGGGGGTATGAGATTGTGAGAGTGTTTGTAATGCAAGTTGTGTTGATGACGCAGATGTGGTGAGCTATTGAGGTTGTTGTTGTTGACATTTTTGTTGGTGCATGCCAATGAAATGTGAAATAGAGCATGATAAATAAAACTGCTCACAGGAAATTGCATCGGCTGGTATTTGAGCTCCTCTATCACCACGTCCCGTGCTGTATCCAAGGTTGCAGTAGTAAAGTAAATTAAGTAAAGTAAATTCAGGAAAATGCTGCAACTCTTGCATGTTTCTGTAACATTTCCAAAGAAGTAAGTGCATACTTGCAACCCATTGACAAAGAAAGCTATGGAATAGAGCAGGGTTTCTAAAAATCTCCTGGACAGTCTACCATGATTCAACCTCCCACCATCAAATGCAGCTGGGTGAACTATGAGCAGTTAACCTAGGCATCCTTTTCAACTATTCTTTATAACAGTGCCTTTAAAAAGGCATTTGCAGTTTCCACTTGACCTGTAATGAGAAATTGCTACAAGCACAGCTTTGCAACAAAGTGCAGCTCATTACAACCATAGGATACTTTTCTAGAGTGTACCATTTTTTCCAAAGGGGTAGGTTCCAAGCCCCTGTCATTTTGCTTGCTGTTTATAACATGAAAATGTTTAGAACAGGCCCACTATAATGCTGGGAAAAGTCATACCAGGACAGGATGTCATAGTGAGTTAATGCAGGACAGAAGGGTTCGAGATATAGGAAGAACGACATTTTCTATTCAGTATTTTATCATGGAGGAATTTGCATACTGCGGCGACGCCCCAGGGTTATTTTCTGCTTGCAATGCAAAGTAGCATTAAAACATATAGAGCTGCTAGCAATACACATATCAACCAACAGATGGCAGTTGAGGAGAGATTAAAAGGAAGGTCTGCTTCATTTGAATAATATAGATGATAGCATTACACAGATCAACCAGCAGAGGGCATTTTCATTTGAGGATAAATTAGAAGGTAGTTCTGCTTCAATTGAAAGTAAAGCAATCGAAAGACACCTTGATAATAGAATCATGTGGAAAAAGATTTATTTTTTAATGGGTTGCATGCTTCCAAACAAGATTTTAAAAGGGTGGTCATGGGGCTTAGATAATTCATTGAAAACGAGAACCCATATGGAAAAACAGTAGGCGTAATTATTTCAGAATCGGTTGGAATTGCTAGAATAAAAAAAAAAGTCCTCTGGGTGGATGTGCTATTGGGCTGCTAGCTTGTAGATATTGAGCAGGCATTAGGCTTATATTGTGAACCATATGAGCCGCGCTATGTGATATGTGCTAGGTGACATGTTTAATACATACGTGAGAAGAGGATATGCGGTAGTATTTCTGAGTGGTTTGAGGATGTATAGGTTTGTGTATCCTATTTTGTGTGTGTTCTAAATGGTAGTGTGTAATTTTTGTTTGTTTTCTTCTTCTTCTTCTTTGAGAATAGGTGAAGTCCACTGTCTGTAGTGTTGGTAAATGATGTTGTAGGGGGTATGAGATTGTGAGAGTGTTTGTAATGCAAGTTGTGTTGATGACGCAGATGTGGTGAGCTATTGACATTTTTGTTGGTGCATGCCAATGAAATGTGAAATAGGGCATGATAAATAAACTGCTCACAGGAAATTGCATCGACTGGTATTTGAGCTCCTCTATCGCCACCTCTCATGCTGTATCCAAGGTTGCAGTAGTAAAGTAAATTAAAGTAAAGTAAATTCAGGAAAATGCTGCAACTCTTGCATGTTTCTGTGACATTTCCAAAGAAGTAGGTGCATACTTGCAACCCATTGACATAGAAAGCTATGGAATAGAGCAGGGTTTCTAAAAATCTCCTGGACAATCTACCATGAGTCAACCTCCCACCATCAAATGCAGCTGGGTGTACTATGAGCAGTTAACCTTGGCATCCTTTTCAACTATTCTTTATAACAGTGCCTTTAAAAAGGCATTTGCAGTTTCCATTTGACCTGTAATGAGAAATTGCTACAAGCAAACTTTGCAACAAAGTACATCTCATTACAGCCATAGGATACTTTTCTAGAGTGTACCATTTTTTCCAAAGGGGTAGGTTCCAAGCCCCTGTCATTTTACTTGCTGTTTATAACATGAAAATGTTTATAACAGGCCCACTATAATGCTGGAAAAAGTCATACCAGGACAGGATGTCATAGTGAGTTAATGCAGGACAGAAGGGTTCAAGATATAGGAAGAACGACATTTCTATTCAGTATTTTATCATGGAGGAATTTGCATACTGTGGCGACGCCCCAGGGTTATTTTCTGCTTGCAATGCAAAGTAGCATTAAAACATATAGAGCTGCTAGCAATACACATATCAACCAACAGATGGCAGTTGAGGAGAGATTAAAAGGAAGGTCTGCTTCATTTGAATAATATAGATGATAGCATTACACAGATCAACCAGCAGAGGGCATTTTCATTTGAGGATAAATTAGAAGGAAGTTCTGCTTCAATTGAAAGTAAAGCAATCGAAAGACACCTTGATAATAGAATCATGTGGAAAAAGATTTTTTTTTTTAAATTAAATATAATTTTTATTATTATTTTAGTTAGTTTCTTTTATCCATACAAAAACAGAACAAGTACATTAATTGTGCTTGATTACATACAACGTAGTCTTCAAGATTTAGTCGAAAAAAGTACATTAAATACATATACATATATTAACTTACATGCCGAATAGAGAGCAGAGGGAGATCTGCTAATTCATCACAGAGTCACAAAGTCACACCAGGATCCTATACCAGTTGTCCACCCTTTATTCAGCATGTGTGACCTGGATGTTCTGTCACTCAGGGACAAACCTAATTACCGCTATTTTATTATAGCTTTCCTCTCCAGAAGGTACTATAGTCTTTGGCTTTCGAGTCTTTACCATGAAACTTATCTAGTTGGGATTCCATCCCCAGTTGGTACTTAACTTGAGATAGGAGTTTATCTACGGAAAAGGGTAGTGAGTTTTTCCAATTCCTAGCTATTATAATTTTTACAGCTATCATAAAATGGATATAGACAGTAGAGTCTTTCTGAGATAAGGAATCAATATTTAAATGTAGCATAGCATTTTCTGGACATTTGGGTTTAGGCTTAGAGATCAGTTTTTCAATAATAACAAAAGTTTCCTGCCAAAAGTTTCTTACATTCTCACAGTCCCACCAAATATGTATGTAAGAGCCCACTTGTCGTTTACATCTCCAACATAAGGGTGAAGTCGAGCTATACATATTAGCTAATCTGGTGGGGACAAAGTACCATCTGTTTATTACTTTATATAGTGTTTCTAGTAAATTCAAGCAATGAATTTTTTTGGCTGTTTTGGATATAATCATACACCAATCTTCCCTATTAATTCTTATTTTTAATTCTTTCTCCCATTTTTGCACGGAGGTAATAACAGGAGGTGCATCAAGTTTTAGAATAGCCTTCATTGCTAAAGCAGAGACTCTATTTACTCTTTTGTTGTTTAATAATAGACATATTATCTTAGCCCCCGCTTGGAAATTATGATCAATCTTTTGATTTAAAAAGTTTTTTAGTCTCAAGTATGTAAATAGTTCTTTGTTGGGTAGCTTAAATTCCTGCTTCTATTGTGGAAAAGGTTTAATTTTATCATTTACAAACAACTGATCTGTCTGGACAATACCACTCGTAACCCAGCACTTTAAATTCATGTCTGTTACATAATATGGAATTAATTCAATTTTAAGAGTTATGGGAATTTTAATTTCCAAATTGCACTTCTTTTTTAGAATATGCCAACTTTCTAATATTGAGTCTATACATGTATTTAATGATCTTATAGATCGTACTTTGGGATCAACAGAGCTATACCATAGCAAAGAACTTAGATCACGGACCTGGCAGATCTCTCTTTCTAGAATATACCACCCCTCGTTCTTAACACATTCCAATTGGGTTCGATAAACATGGAAAAACCCGTTTGCCAAATATATGTCGTAAATGGTCGGGAAGCCCAGGCCTCCTTCGTAAATTTTTTGTGCCAGGAGTAACTTATTTAGTCGGGGTCTCTTATTTTTCCATATGAAATTGGTGACCGAATTTTGAACCAGTTCAAGCCATGGTCTAGGTATCTTCATGGGAAGCATTCGGAACATATATGCCCATTTAGGGAAAAGATATGCCTTTATTAAGTTCATTCTACCCCACCAAGAGATTTCTATTTTTTTCCATCTATATAGGGCTTTAGTCATATCTCTAAAATTACTCAAGAAATTAGTCTGCATTAAATCTGTAAGATCTCTTGTCAAAATTATCCCTAAGTATGGGATATTATTTTTATCCCATTTGAAGTTGTAAGAGTCTTGTAGATGGGTCCTGGTGGGTATATTTAAATTATTATCTAATATAATGGTTTTGTCTTCGTTTAATTTATAATTTGAAATTTCGCTATATTCCTTTACTATCTCCATGAAGGTCCTGATAGAATTAATAGGGTCGGTCAGGGTCAAAATTAGGTCATCTGCATAGAGTTTCAGTTTCCATTCTCTTTGTTTAATAGTTATCCCACTTATATGTTTATTAGATCTTTTTTTATTGGCCAGAATTTCCATAGTAATTATATAAAGAATAGGGGATAATGGGCAGCCTTGTCTCGTTCCATTATACAAATTGAACCAGTCAGCGCAGATATTAGAGCCCACTGTCCTCGCAGAAGGACCACTATATAGAGACATTATAGCTCGGTGTATCCAACCTTGGATTCCAAATTTTTTCAAGGCTTTGCTCATAAAAACCCAATCCACTCTATCAAACGCTTTCTCAGCGTCCACCGTTATTATAGCAAGATTTTTTTTTGTTCTATTAGCCAGGTCTATAATATCAATAATACATCTAGTGTTATCAGAAGAGACTCTATCAGGTACAAAGCCTATTTGGTCTGGATCTATTATATCAGGTAGTATGGTTTTCATCCTATTTGCTAATATTGTGGCAAAAATCTTAACGTCAGTATTTATGAGAGAAATAGGTCTATAGCTATCCACCAGAGTTGGGTCTTTATTCTGCTTTAGTATTGGTGTTATATTAGCTCTTAACATTTCTTTTGGGGAATTGCTCTGTTTCTACTATATTGTTAAAGAGAAGTGCTAATGGTTGTTTGAGAAGATCGCAAAAGGTCTTATAAAATATATTTGAGAATCCGTCAGGACCTGGGGTTTTATTATTCATCAATTTTCTAATGGCCACCTCAACCTCTTGGGTCGTAATCTGAGCGTTAAGAGATGTTCTTTGAGGATCTGATATTATGGGAAGATCCATG